>NW_021940681.1:878313-1337060 GCF_001715985.3 Manacus vitellinus | reverse complement strand
GGTATATGCCTGTCAAAGTCGGCGAGTTGATGATGTTTTATGCAGCTTTGCTGCAGGTGTGAATTATTTCTGCAACGTGATCTTTGCGGGCGCTTTTCCAGGCGGTGTAAGTAGCCTGGCTGCGTGCTGCTGTGTCTTGTTTCCGAATCACTCCTTGGCGATGAGGTGATGACACACAGTACGTAAACCTCAAGATTATCAAGCTCAATTTATTTTATTTTGTTTTCCTTTTTAAGACTATTTGTTGTCATGAAGAACTGGTAAGTTTCACGGCTTCCCTGATAAAAGTTTTTTTCGAGTTTGGTATAGATGGGTAGGAAGGAGGAGAAGCATTATAGGACTTGCCGCTGTTTTGAAATTGACACAACTGCAAGCTTCGACTGTGACTTTCATAAGTCTTGTGTAGGTTTAGGTGTCTTTGCAAAACTATTTTAGCAGTTCCTTTTTTGGAAAGCTTCAGGCAAAGCACAGGTTTGTTTATCCATGTTGTGTTGCCTTCTTCCTTATTAATTTCCATTTTACTGCTGCCAAAGTTTCACCTAATTATTCATAGCAAGTTATACGTTTCCATGTGTTGAATGTATTTGCTTGTAATACCACCCTTAGATTAGCATGGAGGGTTCCCATCTACAAGATGCTTATCTTTACATGTGAAGGTTTCCCAGCCAGCCCACACCCTATGTTCCTGTTCCACCTTGGCTTGGGGGCAGTGACCAAGAAGACCTGTTTCTTGTATAGAAGTTGGTACCTCAGCTTCTCAACTGCTAAACTGCCGTTCTTGCACAATGTTCTTGCAGTTACTTAACCAGAGGCTCTGGCTTACTTTGGGGCAGATTCAAAGAACTTTGTGAAATCTTTTTTTTCATGTGTTCTGTTTGTCTTTTGAAAAATAAAATATGGGGTCTTTGGGGATTTGTTTTTTAAATGTTGCTTCCTCTGTATATTTTGGCACCCCTGCAAACTTCCCACCAGGAGCATTAGTTTGTCTCTGCCTGGCCTTCACTCTGTTTTGAATTTCACTTCTGGTAACTCCTGAAAATATTTCTTTTCCTATTGAGTCTTTTTTGAGTACAGAAACCTTGAAACCCTGGGGATGCATTTCAGTTAACAGAAGATAAACACTGTATAGTGTCCCTGTCTAAACAGTTTTCTGTTAGCATGCAGAAGTAACTGCAGACTTGGATTCTCAGTGAACATTTGCAAGGGAAAGTTTGATCTTTTATTTGCATCTTTATTCGTGTGGATCAAATAGTGCTTTTCATGTTGGAGGACCTATCTGCATGGGAAGGGTTTTTTCTTGTTATGGTATATATGATGTGAACTTATACCAGGCTGTTTTAATTTCAGTTTATAATTGTAACTGATAACTGATCAGAAAGAGGCTATGGATCAGGAGTTTTAGCCTCTGTTCCCTGCACAGGAGCTCCCTGATTATCTTGCTTTCCTCTTCTAGTCCCCACCTCATTTCAAGTCTCATCAAGCTCTTGGGTAGTGCACACACCAAGCACACCCAGTTTCTTTCATCTCTCCGTACTCTTGCCAGTATAAGCAGGTCAGGCTGAGCTCTGATTCCCTCCTGCTGCCCTGTACAAGTCATAGTGTGCCCCTGTTTCCAGCGATTTACTTTGGCTCAGTGTCAGCCCAGGAGTTCCTGGATGTAGGTTAGATCCTGCAAGAATTCCCATTACCAGCTCAGACTGTAACAACTTTTTCTGGTTAAATTAATGTAGAAGAAGGTCTGTTAGTTAGAATAGAGACATCTATGTTTATCTTTTTCTACTGTTTGTATGAGATAATACAAGCTGATGTGCACACAGTTATACTGAATTTTGGAAAGGATTGTTTCAAAGAATGGAAAGTACATTTTAGCTGAAAAAATGATAAAATGTAAATGGTCCCTAAAAAATGAGCTCTGTTTTGAACATAAATTTTGGGTTTTTTTTCTTCAACCTGTATGTCATCCATTAAGGACAGAAGTGATGGCAGGAGTCATAAGCACTTAGGTAAATTAGCGACTTTTGAAAGTATGATTACAAAGTGAGTGGAAAAGGGAGATTATGGTTTTTTTCCTGACAATTACAAATCTTCATCTTTTAACTGTGAAATAGGTTTTAAAGTGTCAGTCTTCAACTGACTGGAGAATCAAAATGCAGTGCATAACTGGAATTCCTGAGTATCATCTCAAGTTGTCACAGTTCAGCGTAAGGACCTTTCTGATGCATAAGTCATATAAATAATGTATATATAATACCTGTTAAAATATACTCAGCTTGCTCTGTATTAGGAGGAGGCTTCAGTGTCTTGTTCCCTCCAGTCTTTTGGTTTAATAGAATCAGGACCCTATTTCACAGACAGCATAAACATGCAGGGCCACACAAGTACTTTCATCACATTTTGCAACTACATCTCAAAAGTTTGGAAAAAACCAGAACACCCCTGAAATCAAGCAGGGGTAGGAGCTACTTGAAGCATCATGTTACCACATCAATCTGCATTGTGTAATATCTGCCACCTTAAAACTTCCACATAGTAGTGAAGAAATAGCCATTATTTCCTATCGTGAGTCTTCATTTGTGCTGACATTCAGAGGTATTACTATGAGTAGCATACCTCTTTGCTGAAAAGAAATGTACTCATGGGAGGAGTATTCAGTACCGCTGAGTACTGTACTCTACTGCTGTATAAGCAAAGACCAAGAAAACCACTCTCTACTTGGATACTTGGGTCTGTACTGTGTATTCAGTAGATCTGTTTTGTATTTTTGAGGCAATCCTCTTAAAAACTCTTAAACTGACTGTAGTCTTCATAACTAGTGTTTGTCTCTCTCGGCACACAAACCAGCTGTGGATGCGTGCAGCCTGTCAGTGTGTGAGAGATGGACAAGGATTCGTGTAGTTGGCAAGTCACGAGAATTCCAACTTGGAAAAGTAATAGGATAAATAGATGCTAAACTACAAACAATGGATATTTGCTGAAGATATAAGTCTGACAGTGGTCATGATGAGAGAAGCCAGGAAGTACTAACTTCAACGCAAAGCTCCACATGCGTGCTGAGGAAAAGGTGGGATTTCTCACAGGAGCCAGCGCCCACGGACAAGGTCTCTTGAATCAGTTCCTGGTTATTGGAAGTTTGATGTTTGAGGCTGTTGTCAGACTTTGCTCTTGCAAGTACAGTTTTTATACAGGGTCTAAAGTAAGCAGAGGATGATTTTGGGGGGATTTTGAATAATGTCAGGGAAAGTGATGTGTCCTTGGCTAGACTTAAGTAGATTCCTGTTCTCCTTGGATGTGGGGAGTTGCAGGGCTCAGGAGCTTCTAGCCATCCCATCACTTGGGATCATTCTGCCACAACAGGAGTCTACAGTTGCCAAGTTGTCAGGGTGGAAGCATATTTGCATTGTTGCAGTCACATGTTGTGATAGGAGGTGGATATCATTAACTAGAAAACACATAGTAAAAATGCACCTTTTGTACAAATGTGACATAAATTTGTGCAAGTCAGTCTGCCATACCAGATACATTTTGAGACCAGCAAGCTCCATACCTCTGATGCAGAAATTACCTGGTGATACTATAATATTTTTTTTGTGACCACAGGAACCTGCATCCTACTTTGATTTGTATGCCAGTTATCTACCAGGTGAGGAATAAAATGGCTCTCTTTGCTTAAATCTGGTAGAATTGTAACAGGGTGATGATGGTTTGTTAGGCAGCAGTGATGAAATGAGCTGTGGTTCAAGCATCTCTGTGTTTCAGGGCAGTAGTGTAGGAAGGCCTAATACAAAATTAATTTTTCACCCGGAGACGTAATTTTTTTCGGAGTTTTCGTTTTTATTTTTTACTTTTAATTTATTTTTCCAAACTGGTAAATTTTACCCGAATAGTTTCTGTGATATATCCTGTTCTGTGGTAACTCTGTCTAAGCAGAAATGCACTAATGGAATAGACCTGAAAAATCTGTAGCATGAGATCTGTTGTGATGGTAGCAGTGCTCTCCATTTCAGTATCTTGTGCACTGTGGAAGTCGATGAGTTTTATTAATTGGTAGGAAGCCTTGGAGGCTGTTCAGTTGTCTTACCTGCTGCAGACTGAAGCTAGGGGTGCCTTTGTAGAAGGCACTCTGTTATAAGTATTTCAGCTGCTATTTTCAAGGTCTGTACTTGAAAACAGTTTCATTATCAGCTGGGTTTTGAAAATGAGGAAGGAGAAAGATCTTTGGTCTCAGTAGTTGGGTTTTGGTGTTTTTGAATTTTCAAGTATTAAAGCAGAACTCTTCTGCTCTGGGAGGATCTCATAATGGGCTATGCTAAGATGCAGAATGGAATATTTCAAGTAAAACCAGTTTTAATGATGTATTTTAAGGTATCTCTCAAGTGAAACATTGAGTAGAATGCCCTTTACCTGAAATGTAAATAGATCATAGCTGGAGATAATTGTATAGTCAGCTATTAGTATAATTAGTTTGTCATAGATTTACTGACTGCTGTAGAATTTTTGAAGGAGAGCACATATATATTAAAAAAAACCCAAACCCACAACAAAGATTAAAATTTACTAAATAGCTTAAGAAAAAGCAAACAAAAAAAGACGTTGACAGACACCCCTGCAGAAGTCATTTAACTAAATTAGTTATCTCTGATAATGAAATGAAACTTCTGACTTGTATGATCAATGGGGTTTTGCATTTGCATGGACTGAGTGTGTGTCCAGATACTTGCTTTTTGACATGTAGAAACTTGCAAGCTGCAGTAGTTTGATCACGTGTTTAGTTTTTTTCATGCAACCTCTTGAGCTGTCAGACTAAAAGGCATTTTAGGCCAACTTTACATTGCGTGCAGTGTTGTATATCAGGACAGAAAAGTCCTTTTAAGGGAGAAGATGGTGTAATGCTAGTTGGTTTTGGTGTGTGTGTTCGTGTTTTAATTTGCACAGGGGAAATGCTGAGGCAGTGACATTTCTAAATGGAACCATTGGTCTCTGCTTTTTGTTGTTCTCAGCTGCTTATGCAGATACCCACTTACTCATTTTTTGGTTGCAAAGGAACTTATGGAATCAGATACTTTATTTAGTTACAGCTTACAGAAATATGTCCTCTTTGAAAGTTTGAGAGAGATAATAGGTAGGTTCTCTTAGTGTGAAAAATGTGTTGAAAGACTGGGGAACCATGTGGATGGACAATCAAAAGGGCCTAGATGAAAATGAAAATGGAAGCAAGTTGTGAGAGGTTATCTGGTGATAACTTTTCCCTCTGTGATCCTTAAGCCTTCTTCCTGCGATGGGCTGGACAGCTGTGAACTTGTCACAATTAAAACATATCAAGCAAAGCTGCTCTTTGTGTATGTGTAAATGGTTGAGTAAGTTCCTCTGTCACAGTATGTGACATGTCACAGTGAACAAAGAGCTGAGGTAATGAATGGAAGGTGGTGATGTGGCTGTGAAACTCTGCTAAAATATGGGATGGTTTAGGATTGGGCACTGATGAACTCACAGGAGATCTGGGGAGGTCTTGGTACTGTGTCCTCTTAGCCAGGAGGTTTCAATTTTAAAATGGGTTTAGTATCTCTGGGGGGCCTGTGAGGCTTAATTTATTAAAGATTGGGAAGTGTATAAGCTGAACATGGTTGAAGCGTGCTGTTGTGTTATGAAATAGTTTGTTTCAATAAGGTCAAAAATACAGTTTTTCAGGTTTTAGTGCTATTTCTTTTCCTTTAGTAGGGATCCTGATTAGTTTTTTTCTTTTACATTAAAGAAAATCCCTAAGTGTCACACCTTGCAACGGACCCTTGGTGTTGTGTTGTTACCTTTCATCTGCTTAGACAGATTCCAGTTGGCTCCCAGGGAATGTAATGAGGGAGATTCCTGATTCAGGGTTCTCTTATTGAAGATTTCAGATGGATTTTAGATGGAAACCAAGTACATCAGATGAGGTGGCATATGTTGGTCTATTTTGAAACAGCTGGGTTTGTTGGATGAAAAGTTCGATTTTAAGTAACGTTTTCCTATGAGGATTTATCTCTGATAAAATGCAGTAATGTTACTGCAGCAAGTAGGTTGAGGTTCCATTAAAAATTAAGATGTGAATTCTGGCTACTAAGTATCACTTTGTGCTCAGATTCCTTAATTCCTTGGAGTCCTTTCTCTTGCTTTATATATTTTGGATGAATTTATTACTTCAGTTGTTAACGAGTCAGATGATGCTTATGGCTCCAGACAGAACACAGTTGCCAGCCATATATATGTGTCAGCTGAAGACTTGTATTCTTCTGGGCAGAGCTGTTCAGAGTCTTAGTGCTGCAGGACCTACTCCAGGTTGTATTACTGAACAACAGTATGACTTTGGGCAAGATTTCTTTCTTTCCTCAGTGTACTCACTTCCCTTTTACTTGTTTAAGCAATTTTTTGGACACAAACTCTATTCCCATCTTGCTTTGATGCTGTTAGTGCTACCCTAGTTTTAGTCTAGAGCTATATGCTACAAATACGAGGCATATCTTTTTACATTTTAAAACATTGCACTTAGCCTTTATAGGCTCCTCGCCTTGCCTGGTATGGATTTGATGTGAGATAAGTAGATTTTTCTTGATATGATGATTTTTACTCAAGTATTCTTGGTTTTCCTTTCTTTTTGTTGTTGTTAGTGTAAAGTCATTAAGATTCCTCAGAGGAGTTTTAGGTTTACAAAGATGTGAAGCATGATCAAGACACACAAATTGATATTATTGTGAAAATTCATGTATTTGTCAATTTGCACTTTCTCTCCCTTTTTTAAGGCAGGGCAAGAGTTGGCAACTTGTAGTACTGCTGCTTGTGCTGAAGTGCATGTATTTAGTCTTGAGGAGAACGGCTGAGGAGAACCAGGGGAATTTGAGGCTCTGATGCTGATCTTGGATGGGTAATCTTTGGGATGCCGAACGAAATCTGCCATGATCTGATCAACAGTAAGAAACATGTATTTTCAAGGCCTTAGCATCATGGAAAACCTGAACATCTTGGTTTTTTCAGATAACTGGAAAGGCACAGTGCAGATCCTGAGATCGAGGTGCACTCAGGCTGGCAGAAAGCAGACTGCACTTGGGAAATGCTGAAGTCTGGAAAAACTGTGCTTACTGCTCAATTACTTTTAAAACACTAAGTCATTAAATTAATTAGGCATAATTAAGAATTGGCTAGCGAGGAACAACAGTGTGTTTGTGGTGATTGCTGTCTTTCAAACTCAAAAAAGGCTTCTTTTAGCTTTCTGCAAGTTTTTGAAAGGTGGAAAGAAGGCAGAGAGGGAGGAAAACAATCCATGTGGCTCATGTTAGTCACGTCTTAATAAAGTGCTAGCTGAATTTCGATACCTGATTGTGAGTGAAATGAAAGCATGAATGGAGTTACAGGTAGAATTGTAAAAAAAAAAAAAACCACCACACTGTGAACTTGTAAAGGATCAGATTATTCACTTCACAAGGTAACCAGGGTTCTGCAGGTTAAACTTACTCTTCATTAAATTAAATCCTGTTGGAATTCTGATTTACATTCTCTAAGAAATGTTTGTTTGGTAGTCCTTTCTTTAAAAGGTGAGATCTACCTCCACTTGCTAAGCATTTTCAATCTTGTGGATATGCTGGCTGAATATCAGCAAGGGTGAAGGTAAGAGAATAGTGAATCCTTGTAATATTTCAGCTTATGTGTTCTCAGTCAAACCACAAACATCTGTCCTTTTGCAGTCGGATGGAGGACCTCCCTCTGTTATCTGCAAGCAGTAAGTTTCAGGAACCAATTCTTTTTTCCTCCTTTGAAAAAAGAGCTATGATGTGCGATGAACAAATCAGGAGTGTACTTCTGACCAAGGTTCTAAGTGATCTATCTGGAACATTAACAGAGTACAGAGAAGGTAAAGAGGACGATGATTTATAAACAATACAAATTGGCAGTACCAGTTGTACCCTGAAAGTCTTCTATGAGGAGTGTTGTCTTCTAAATTGCAAGCTTGAGGTAGGTAGTGTTCAGGGGGTTTTTTGCCTTTAAAGATTGGTTACAGCATCACATTTTTTTGAAAATTTTTTTTCATGGCAACATTTCTTTTTCAAAAAAGAGCCAAAACAGCTTCAATGACCTTATTTCATACTTGAATTATATGTCCATTAAGGTTTAGAGCACAATAGCCATTTTTCTTCCTCCTTCAGGTTTTCATAAAATGAGAAACAAAATGTTTTACGGTGTAATTTCCTATTTGCACTGCAATTTCAAGTGATTGAAATGCCTGTCCTTTTCAACAGTTTAGGTATTAGTAGACATTTCATGAAGTATTTCTGATTCAGAGGTCCTGGATGTAGGCTCTTTTGAGGTAGCATATAAAAGTGTGTCTTAGTTACATCAACAGAGTTCACCCAAAAGTAGTGGATACTCGCTGACACTGGTTTGCACAGCTATACCTTTTCATTAGTCTCCCTTCTCAATACACTATAGAAAGCTTTTGTCATTCTTAGGCAAAACTGTAAGTGGTCAATAAAACTACACCATCCCAGGTTGGGGGTAGAAACTGGAATATTTATTGAACTCGTGAAATGCAATATAAGGGTCTTGGGGGCAGGACATGTTAATGAAGAGGACAGGTTATGCTAACTAGGGGATGGATCGTGCTAACTAGAGGATTACACAATTTTCTGCTGCAGTTACAAAAGTGGTTAATATTTTCCCTTAGCTAGGACCACATGGAGGGAAGAGAACAAAGGGGTTTCTACGTGGTCTGATAACATCATCACAAAGTCTTTCCATATCTTGCTGGAAGAGACAGGACAATCAAACCTAGTTGAATGTTAACAAGTCTTGCAATGAGGCTCCTCAGAGTAAGGAGTTTCTCCCAGCTCCTGCTGTCCATGGCCTGCTACATAATCTCATCAGCTCCTTCTCTGCTGATAACAAAGTTTCGGATTCCAACACAAAACTGTGCATATTAGTTATAGGGTAAATGCCCAGTTCCTCTTCCTGCTGCAGCTTTGGTAACTTTCAGGCTTTCAAAGTTAAAGGCTCTTTACTTATTTATGACTTCTGCATGAGTTAGATTTCGGTGTCTAATCAGATTGAACATCCTTAAAATTTCTAATGGGATTCTTGAAAATCTGCCAATGGACTATATAGGTTTTCTGATGAATTGTTTTAATTGAGCTCTGCCTCGCTGTTTGGTTAACAGTCTTCAGGGTAGCCTCAGGCTGCTTACTTTCCAATTTCCTTGTGTTATCTGTAGATAAATGTCCACTGTATTGAAGCTTAATGGCCAATTAGCTGAGTCAAATAAAACCTGAAAACTCAAAAAGCAGTTCTGATCATTGGCAGGATATTCTTGTCCTAACTGAGGTTGAATCCAGAGTTTCTGACCTGCTGACTGCCACTGCTCCTTGTGAGTAGTCTCACGGGCAAACTGTTCAGCCTGTAAAGCATGGTTTAGCTAATTTTTCCCTGCAGCGTTGGCGCCTCATTTGTTTGCTCATCGGTAGTTGCAAAATTAGGCAGACCTCTGTTGTGAACAAACTTTCCAATTGAAGAAGTGAACAACATAACTTCCTTTAGGCCTGTGTCCCAGCGACCTGTGTAAGGCCTGTCACATCCTGTTAAAATTAAACCGACGTGGAATCGTCGAATCATCAAAGTTGAGGAAGGTCTGCAAGATCTAGTCCAACCTTTGACTGAACAGCACCATGTCAATTAAACCATAGCACTGTCACGTGCAGTTGTTTCTTGAGTACTTCCAGGGATGGTGACTCTACCACCTCCATGGACAGCCTGTTCCAATGCTCAACCACCCTTTCACTTAAAAAATTCTTCCTGGCATCCAACCTGAACCTCTTCTGGCACAGCTTGAGGCTGTGTCCTCTCCTGTCACCAGTTGCATTGGAGAAGAGAATGACCCCCACCTTGCTACAATCTCTTTTCAGGTAGTTGTGGAGAACAGTAAGGTTCTCCCCCTCAGCCTCCTTTTCTCCAGACCAAACAACCCCAGCTTCCTCAGGACCCTCACATAATTAGCTTTGGTCCATGGATCCAGCCTGTCCAGATCTCTCTGCAGAGCCCTTCTACCCTCCAGCAGATCAACACTCCTGCCCAACTCGGTGTTGTCTGCAAACTGAATAAGGGGACATTTGATTCCCTCATCAAGATCATTAATAAAGATGGCCTCAGAACTGAACCATGGAGAACACCACTTGGGACCATCTGCCAGCTGGATGTATCTCCATTCCCCCCTGGGCCAGCCATCCAGCCACTTTTTTTTACCCAATGAAGAATCTATGATTTAGACTTCTAAATGATCTTGACTTCTAAAGAAATGTCTGGTGCTTATCTCTGTTTTGGACGGGAAGTGTGTCTGATATGGGATATCTCAAAGGAGCAGTGACCTTGAGGAAATAGAGCAGTCTTTGCACCTTTGCTAATCTGGCCCTTGAAAGCGGGTGTTTGCAAACACAAGCCTTCCAAGCTACTGCACATCCCTACAAGAAAACGAACTTGGCATAGATTTAGTAACTGTTCCAGTGTTGTTTACTTCAGTTTGGAAGGACTATGTTGGCCTCTTGTGTTGGAAAAAATGTGTTATTGGAATGTTGTTGTAAATGTTTTGGTTAGAGAACAGTTTGAGTGAACGTCAAAATTAAATCCTAGGTGTAGGCAGGTGTACCAAGAGCTAGTCATTGCATGTTTCCAGGGCATGGTAATTTTTGGATACTTTGTAGTGTACAGATTCATAACCTGTTTTTAAACAAGCTTCCCAAGTTGTTTCCTTCTCCTCCCACAAATCTCACCCCAGCATTAAACTAAAGGATAGGTGCAAAAGGAAAACAGAAATGAACACCGTACCAGGTGTTCTTATTGAGACTCTCTGAGTGTAAATAAGAGGGCAGTTAATTCTGTATCTAAAATGACTAAGTCCAGGGGATCAGATAGTCACTGTGAGTGAACTGAGTCTAGCTGGTAGTTGAGCAGACAGGAGTTTGGTAAACTGGAGTTTCATCTGTTACAGGGTGGGTCTACCTATATTTTAATTGGAATCCCTGAACTGTATTAGCTGCATACCTGCTCAAAGATTTTTGGTTATAACTTTGCCTTTATACTGTTGAGGAGTAATTTAAGTTTGCAGATGACACCAAGTCAGATGGGAGTGTTGATCTGCTGGAGGGTAGGAGGGCTCTGCAGAGGGATCTGGACAGGCTGGATCAATGGGCCAAGGCCCATGTTTTTAAGTTAACAAGGTGGAGTGCTGGATCCTGCCCTTGGGTAAGAACAAACCCTTGCAACACTGCAGGCTTGGGGAAAAGTGGTTACCCACTGGAAAAGGACCTGGGGGTGCTATTTGACAGCTGGCTGGACATGAGCCAACAGTATGCCCAGGTGGCCAAGAAGGCCAATGGTATCCTGGCTTGTATCAGCCATGGTGTGGCCAGCAGGACCAGGGCAGTGATTGTCCCCCTGTATTCAGCACTGGTGAGCCCACACCTCAAATCCTCTGTTCTGTTTTGGGCCCCTCATCACAAGAAAGACACTGAGGTGCTGGAACATGTTCAGAGAAGGGCAATAGAGCTGGTGAAGGGTCTGGAGCACAAGTCCTGTGAGGAGCAGCTGAGGGAACTGGGGTTGTTTAGCCTGGAGAAAAGGAGGCTCCTTGGGAAATCTTACTTCTCTCTACCTGAAAAAAGGTTGTAGCAAGGGTGAGTAGACAGGTAACAAGTAGTAGGACAAGAGGAAATGGCCCCAAGTTGTGCCAGGGAAGGTTTCGATTGGAAATTAAGAAAAATTTCTTCACTGAAAGGGTTGTCAAGCATTGGAACAGGTTGCCCAGGGAAGAAGTGGAATTGCCATTCCTGGAAGTGTTCAGAAAATGTGTAGATATGGTGCTTAGAGACATGATTTCATAGTGGACTTGTCAGTGCTGGGTTAATGTTTGGACTCAATGATCATAGAGGTGTTTCCCCACCTTAATGATCGGATGATTCAAGATACATGGATGGGCTTTAATATTAATACTTTGCATTTTTTATGATGCTTCTTAAAAAACAGTTTATATATTTGGCAAAGTACTGATCAGTACATATCTTCAGGTACCCATCTCCCCAGCATCTGAATAGCATGGAAACATAAATTATGGATGCTTGCAGTTTTCCCATGGGATAGGAGAGCATTAGTAGTCATTAACAGATAAGGAAAACTGAAGCCAAGGAAAGCAGAGTAATATGATCATATAAGATGTCTGTGGTAGGGCTGAACCCTGTCTCCAGTCTTCTCAAATTCCACACAGAAAGCTGCCCTTTCCTGAAAGGCATCCTGTCTGCAAGGCTGGACTATGTTGCAAGTATTGACATTAATCTTCTCCTCCTGGAGCTTATGTCACCAATATTCCTGTCGGAGAGCTGACTAGGAGGCAGCACACTGGCATTTAACCATTGTGGTGTTTGAAGTGGCATTGTGGTGTTTAATGCCAGTTGGGTGACATATGGCTGGCTGCTAATTTGTAAAGCTGAATCTGTGTCTGCCTCAACTCTGGCAACAGCTGTTGAGGATGAAAGCTCTAGAAGCATGAGACTTACCTTTCAGTGCATGTAGACAATATGTAGGGCTGTCTGCTTGGTAAACTTGATGAAAAATTGGGAAGGGGCAGGATAGAGAATAATGTGCGATAAATGCTCGTGTCCTCTTGTATCTGTTTGTTTTTTAATGGTACAAATAGATAATGGCATCAGTTGGAAAGCTCAGGTGTGAAGTGTAGTAGGAGTAGAGTTCTCTTTCCTAGATTAGTTTTATATGTTAGTGATAGGAAATGTTCCTGTGTGGTATTACTGACAGCCTTGAGTGGCTGGCGACAGTCTTTGAAATCCAAGACTGAATTCCTTGGCTTTCTGCTGAGTTTCTAGTTGAATATATTTGCATTAGCAAAAAAGTTGGCTGACTCAAAGACATGCTATACACAGACTTAAAGTATCTTGAAATAGTAGGACTTGAATACCTTCTTTGCTTTCTCAAGGGCAAATTCTGCCACTGAACATATGTTGTAGATCACATTTTAAAGTGGTTTTTCCCTGGCTCCAATTTTACTGTCCTTTACTTTGAGCAGCTTTTTTTTCCCCCCTCTGAAAAGGTAGTAGGATGTGGTTACTGAAATTACTGAATTTTGTGCCTCTCTGAAGTAGAGTGGGTAGAGTGGAACAGAAATCATGATGATGTGTGATCATGTACAAACAGAACTAAGATAACATCCTAGAGATAATGGTGATCCTTGGCAACGTATAAGGTCGGGGAAATTGTTTGCTGTCTGTCTGTGCCCTACACAGAATGACCACTTATCCACCCCAGTTTCTTTAGTTTCATAAATGCTGGTAAGTGCTCAGTTCCCCAAAGTGAGTGTCATCAATAATTCATTGCCACTTAATTGCTGGAGCTGATTTCTGATTGATTTGGTAAGTAGGACACAAGGAAATGGTATTTTCCCCTGTCAGCTCCACTTCACTACTTTTGCCAGTGTTTCATTGGGGTGTTGTCCATGTGCCTTTTCCCTGTTCCTCCATGGATGCTTTGCCTTCGGACCACAATAAAATTGGAGTAGCTTGCGAAAAGAATGGGGTTTCCTTTTGCATCAGCAGTGTGTCTGGGAAAGGCTGAACTACAGACAGCCCTCCACGTATGACACACTGGCAACTGTCACTTCTGCTTATCTTATTTGTTCAAATAGAGAGGCTACTCCTACACTGCTGTCATTTCTTCTTGCTGGTACTTAAAGATCTACTGCTTTTCTCTGATGCTGTTGTCTATAAGCTTGTCTGAGAAGGCTGTTTCTGTTGTCCCTTTTATATCCCTACTTTGAATTACATGTGAGTTATTTCTGATAATTTTCCATCATAGTGGGAATACATAGTTTTGGAGTGGATGACAGTTGTATATGTTTTGCTTTTTAATGTGAGAAATGATACCAACAGACTTTCAGTCATATCAGCAGAGGTAAGGATTTGGAATTATTAGGTTATTCTTCCAGTGTTTCCTGATTGCAAAAAAGTAAGTGCTGCCAGTCTCCCAGGGTGGAGTAGGACATATTTCTTTTCTGGACATTAGAGAGGGGAACTTTAAAATAGATGTCCTGGAAAATATGTGATGCTTATTTTTATTAGCATAGGGTAATCTCTGTTCTGTGTTAGATACAAACTAAAATAGAAGTTAGAAAGCAGTGCATTATTACAGTCTCATATATCTAGAAATGAAAGGTGGGGAAAGGCTAATCATTTGTCCATATAGCATGTCCCCTAGGGCTGCTGCAAGCATCTTTCATCTGCTTTCTTAGGTTAAGGTCCAAAGGTAAGTAGCTACAACAGAACTTTAATCATAGTATCTTCTGATCAGGGAAATGGGAAAAGGGAAATGTATAGTTTGTTTTTTTGGGGTGGTGTGGATGTGGATGGTTTTTGGATTTTTTTGGTCTGAACCTACATAACTTCCAAATGGATTCAGTTCTATCTTAAACACATATCAAGAATTATTTGGTTACTATTTTTGTACATTTTTGGGGCTTTGTGTCCCAATTCTTTGAAGAACTTATATGGATATGTTTCAGCGTGTTAACTTTTTGTTTAAAACCGCTATGAGTATAAAAATGAATTGACAGCTTGGTTCTCAGAGATAACAGAATATCCTGAGTTGAAAGGCCCCCACAAGCATCAAGTCCAGCTCCTGGCTCTGCACAGGACAACCCCAAGAATCACACCATGTGCCTGAGAGCGTTGTCCAAATGCTTCTTGAACTCTGTCAGGCTTGGAGCTGTGACCACTTCCCTGGGAAACCTGCTCCAGTGCTCAGCCACCCTTTGTTGGTTTTGTTTTAAGGTGTTCTGATGTCTTTAAACTTCATTAAAGGGACTGGACTAGAAGGAATGTTAATGTCCATCAGCTTCTTTGTGGGATTCCCTAAAAACTACTGCATTGTTCTTTCAGTTAGCAAACTTCCTTTAAAAAATGTTGGTTTCAAAATGAAATTTCAAATTATGAAATTTCATTAAAACTGAAAGAAGTTAATCTTTTCAGCATGCTGCACTTTGTTCTATCCATAGTCACTCTGCCTCATTTTGGGGGAAGAGGAGGGCACAAAAGATGCTATTACTTTGAGTGAATGGTTTTCCATGGAGGAGTTGTTAAACTGAGAGTTTTGACTTGAAGGAGTTACAGCTAGGATGCTTTGCACAGTAATGTACCTGCACACTGTGTTCTTAAATCGTATCTTTAATGTCTCAGGGAAATACTTATTGTAGACCTTTCTAGGCAGCAAATTGAGAAAGAGAAAACAGTGTTTTTAAGGTCTGAGTGCTGTGGCTTAAACCTTCCTTTCCACAAAAAAAAAAATGCTCGATTCTATGCTTTTCTCTAGGGAGATTCTAAGAGCTTCAGTGGAGCAGCTCTGATATAAAACTGGTGCAAGAGAAGGAAGAATTAAGACTTGGACAGACCTATGGAGAAGGAATAATTGGGTTTCAGTTTCCACTGTCACAATGAGTTTTGTGTTCTGGTTGGGGGATACTTGGGGTAAGGAAGCTTATTCTGTCTCTACATTTGAAGTTTTACTGTGGTTTTGATCTTGCCATGCAAAATTTTTTTGTGCTAAATAAGTGTTTGATCTCAAAGCATCTCTGTTAGCATGTGCTTCTTGCTGCCAGGGTGCTTCTGAAGGTATGTTGACATCTGGAAAAGTTGTGGTGTCACCCGTCTCTGGCAGTTGCTGTGATCGATGTGACAATCTGCTGTGTCTGAGCGTGATGAAGAATGTCATCCAGGGACAGAGTTATCTGCAATACACTGAACAATTCTTAATGGCTCCTCAAATTATGACAATAATGAAGCTGCAAAATTACCTTGCTGGTAGCAGTCTCTGTGGAAAGTCTTCCTGCCTTTGGGATGGAGCTTCCAGGCTGCTGAAGGATACTCTGTACCATTGCTGATCGTATGAGTAATCTTGGTGATCGTGTAAGGCAAAAGGAAGCAAGAACTTTCATCATCAGCTTAAGGATGTCTGTGTTTGGGATATTGCATCGAAGACATTTTCACGTGACCTTTAGAGTTCACGCATGGAATGAGCGAGTGTTATTTGGTGGTGGTAACACTTCAGTTGAGTTTGTTTGTGCAGTCAGCTGTAATGCTGTCAATACTTAAGGATATTCCTTTTAAATTTATTTATTGGAAAATCTGGAGAAAATACAGCCATAGTGCAAAGACCTAATGGATAATTAAGTGCTTCTGGCTGAGCCACATTATCTGCTTTGAGTATGAAACAGGAATATGGTTTAGGACACTTTAACAGCTTGTGTTTACAAAGAACAAAGTTGCTTGGTGCTAGGCTCCTGGGCAAGTTTTAGCATTACATTGTGTTTTCTGTGTCTTAATTTTCCCTTTATACTTTCAGCTAATTCACAAAATATGGCTCAGTGTACATGGTCAAAAGTAATACTATTTTTGTGTTAGCTGCCTGAATCAGAAATATCTGTATGCAAAACTTGCAGTGAAGCAACAAGGGCATAAATATGTCTTTGCTATGTTATAAACTGTATTGTGATGGAATATGTGAAATTGAATTGCATAGGAGCTGACCAAAGTGGAAAAGACATATAGTAATCATGTTCAGCCTTTTTTGAGTGATTAAAAAGGAAGTTAAAGCAAGTATATTTATTAGTTGAGTTTCATACCTTTTTTCTTTTCCAAAGGGACTAACCCTTGAAGAAAAGCCCTGTTGCTTAAGTATAAAGCAAACACAATTAAAGATAAGTGCTTTCACTATAACAGTTAATTTTTCCTGCAGCCACTCCAGTTACATGGTTGTTAACAGCTAAATTATGGATGAAATATTCTGAAGGAAGTCTCTCCTGACTGTCAGCTATCCTCTTTCGTCTGGGCTAGTCCGTAGGGTCACAGGAGTCTTGTTCCACATGAAGCAGTTTGAGGTTTTCTTCCAGACTTGAAGAGGAGAATGTGACTGAGTTGTCGATATCTTTCACGAAACTCAGTTCTTCTAGTTCTTGAATGCAAGGAGTTTACTTTTATGTTACAATGAATGATGAGCATCCTCTTACATACTGATAAACAAAGGCCTGGCTGCAATGATTCGGTCTGGGAGGCACTTGCATGGAGGTCTCTGAAAACAGAACAGCTTGATGTATTGTATAATATATGAGGTCACAGGTTATCCAGTGACATCACCGGTCTCATGATGGTGCTTATCCTGGGTCCCAGACAGTATGGCTTATTGTTTTCTGCTAATATGTAATGTCTCCTGCTAACAGGACAGTATAGCTATCCTGTTAAATTGCTGTGACAGGGTGGCACTAAGCATTAGTGCTAATAAAGACAAAAGCACCCTTTTTTTTTTTTTGAAAACATCTTGAAGCATAGTGACATTTCTTTTTGTTTGTAATAAAAAGATTAAAAGTGGTTCCAAGTTCGTGGTCTGTATGATGTAAGCACAGGATTTGTCTTGACCAAATATTTTTTGCTTTTGTGAGAGTGATTTTTGTGCATAAGTACAGATCTCCACATACTGCAGTAACTTGCCAGTATTGGGAAATAAAACTGAAGGGAAAAATTAGGGAAGATAATTGTGTTAAATACAAGCCCCCTCCTACTTGTTTTGTAGAAGGAAAGTCTTTGCTCTCTTTTAATTTATTTTTTCCCGTTTACTTTGCATCTTTTCTGATGCAAAGTACATAAGATCTTTCTGAAGTGTTTAATTAATTTTCCAAAGTTATAACTCTGTTACCTCAGAGCTTTGTACCTTACCTGTGAGGCCTGTTTCTCTGATCCTACTGAAATAGGTTCAGAGAATAGGCAAAACCTCACTGTATGGATGATTGCAGTTTACTGGGCTTTCCAACTGGGAAGGTGGGAGCTGTGACTGCAGCTCTTTGACAGAAGATCTGAACAAAATGTGTCAGCTTGACTTTTAAGAAAGGTAGAAATCATTGCAGTAACTGGGAATCAAAATTAGAGAAATGAGTCTGTTAAGAATCTTGGGTGCCTTTTTAAGATCTTCATTGTTCCCAAGTGTTTTCAATTCAGATTTCTCCAGGAGAAAACGAGTTTTGAATGTTCAGCAAGATTCCTATTCTTTAAAATATGGGCCTCTTTATTTAAAGAGAGGGTATATGTGGCAGCGGCTCTGGTGCTGAAAGATTGGACATCTTAGTAAGTCTGGAGTAAGTCTGCTTAGGTATTTGGTTACAAAATCTAAACCCAAATGAGCAGCAGCCAGTATGGACTGCGAGTGGGTTGAGACATTGTTCTGCCAAGGAATATTAGAGTTGTCATAACATCAGATGCACTGACACACTGGCTCATGGAAATGTGAAGGCTGGAGGCTGCTTTGCATGGCTGCTCGTTGCGCACTTCAGTGAAGTAGGAGAAACCTTGACTAAGTGCCTGTCTGCCTTACACTACTGGTCTCTTGATGGCAGTGGCTGTCAGTCTAGCACTCTCTTTTACCTACCAAAGTGTCCTTAAAAATATCTGTTACATAGAGTTTTCACTGTCTTATGAACTTACTGGCACGTGTGGGAAGGACAGAAAGGAAGGTGCAAATGTGTATGTGAGTAGTAGTGGAGAGTCAGTTAGAGCCAGCCAGTTGAACATGGTTGTTACAGAGAAAATATGTTCAAGTTGTCCTTGTATTCCAAAGATGTCCCTTCCTGCTTTTTTGTCTTACCTAGATTTGATAGCTGCTTGGCAGAAGGCTTGGCATTGCTTGGCACTAGCAATTCTCTACTCACCAACTTGAAAAAAATTGCTGTTGGAGCACAGAAATGCATAGTTTTGAGCTGCACTGTCTTTGTCATTATCAAGTCAATACAGTTTGATTTTTCTTATTTCTTTCCAGAGATTTGGGGAAAAAATAGACAAGCTTTCATAAAGTGTGATATCTTTCTTTTAATTCTGATTAATCAAATACAGTCTCCACCTGTAAAAACATAATGTGTGAGACCCACTATGCTAAATTTACACCCTGCAATTTTCAAACGTTAGTTGCTGCTAAATTGGAAGAGTGACTGGAGCCAAATATACCTGCTTTGCAATTATATCTGCTGGGTTAGTATTTATGGGAATAGCCAACTAGGCCAACAAGACTCAAAATTAAAATTAACCCTTAATGGCAGCATGCTGGAACTGCTGTTTCATTACTGCTTATGAAGGCACTGAAGAACCTCGTGTCCAGTCTCAGGTGCCACTGCAGTAGTAATATTTGCTTTTCAAGAAGCTTGGAAAAAAGATTGGCAAATTTATGAACTTAGTGCATCCTAAGTTTTGGTTTGGGTTTTGTGTGAAAACAAATGTATCCTGCCTTGGAACCAAGGAATATGGACTTTGAGAATCAAAAAATTATTACTGAATAGGTAAAATACATGTCTTTTACCTGGGCATCTTGAGTTCTCTGGTTTACTGAGATATTATGATTTTTGTTTTGTTAAGAAAGTTTTCATGCATTTCCTGAGATGATCTCTGTTTCTTCTGATCCCCATCTGTGCCACTGTAGGTGATTGCCCGGCCCTTGTTTGCTCTGCAGCCCTCCCACCATTTGTCAGTTTGGAGCTCTCTGTCTGGACATGTCTTTGCCCCATCTTCTTTGGAAAGTACACTTTGTAGTATACATGAATATGATGGATGCCAGGAGGAATGTGGAGTTTTCCATTTGTTTTACCACAAAAGTGATGCATAGGGTTACAGCAAGGTTTTAGAGATCTCCTGAGTTTTGATTTGGCTCAGTGGAAGAATACCTGATGCAAAAAATGTTGAATGAAGCTTTAAAAGGCAAGAATGGTTTTGTACTTAACCAGAAACTTACTAATTTTTGTTAGCTCAGAGTTAGTTCCTGGGATTGACTCATCTGAGTAAAACACATCCAGGTTTGGAAGCTTGCAGGAGGCTTAAGTAAAACACCCAAAATATTTGGATTAGGGGCTGAAGTATATAAATGCTTATTCTTTCTTAACTGGAGTGTACTGGGAAGCTTCTTGTTGAGACTTATTGTCTCTCGGGCACTTTGAGTAGGGTGACGTAACTTACTTTTTTCTTTTGAGACAGGATAGATTTCTAAAAAGCAGGTGCTACTTTTTTTTTTTTTTTAGAAACTGTTCAGACGATTTTAAGATGTAAAGGAAACAGAATATCAGAAATTGAAAGAGAAGCAAAAATTGGGAAAAGGAAGAAAGCTGGTACACCACTTAGACTAAATTCTGGACTGTTCCTTGTGTGGCCCTTTCAGACACACTGACCAGAGGTGCCTCCACAGCTCCTGGGGAAACTTCATTTTTCTCATGCACACATGAAAAGTTTTTCTGCCTTTTGCTAAATCTTCCTCTGTCTATCTTCGTTCCAGTATTCTTCACTCTTCACTGTGCTGTTAAATGAAGCAACTGTTGAAAAAACTGAAAATCCAAGATTACCTATATTGCAATCAAACCCCTGATTTTACCAGTAGCTTGAAAGCAGTTTGGAATATGTGGTATGTGGATGGTATCTTGCTGTGGTAGTATTTGCTGGAAAGAATCTGTCACCAGTGCTTTGCAGTAAGATTGCACACCCACACTGTGCACCCTGCATTAATGTCCTCTCTGTGTGGAGGCACTGTATTCATTCTGTGCAATGGAACAACATCACTGCTCTTGGCTATGCCTTCTGGTACAATGAGTAAGTGCAGATAAGGTGAAACTAAACTCCTGTGAAAAGAATGAGCCCCTCACTTCAATATAATCCCTGCCACATATCTTCCTAACAGCATGTTTCCTATTGACAAAATGCAAATGCCACTTATTTTTCTGGTTTTGCTTTGCTTACAGAAAGCCGCAGCAATCTAATCCGTGCAGTAAACACTGAGTCACTTTATCTTCTGTATAAATTTTTATTATAACTGTATGAAGCACATCAAAGAGCTCAGTTTGAATGGGAGAAAATCACACTTTAAGTAAGTGGTTATAAAAGCTGTTATTTTTCACTTGAAGTGATTATTTTTTAGGTCTCTGGTTGTGATTATGGGAAATTTCCAACTTCAAATAAATAACCATTACTTGTATACATCTGTCATTTCTGAGCCCCATCCGCTGCCCCCACGTAACTCTCTTTGAGGCTTGCCTAGTGGAGTATGTGTGACCAGAGCTACAGGAAAAGGGCTAATATGCAGTCTTCTATAAAAAGAAAATTCTCAACTCCAAAGTAATGGCAAAATCTCTCCAAATAGACCTAGGGCATTACATTTGAAGAGGTGTGTGTGCTGGTCACTGTTGAATTGGACCGGTATGTTAGCAGTGATCTACAAAATACTGGGAGAGTGGTGTGAGGTCCTGAACAGTTTAAAGGGTGTTGCCGTGGCTGCCCCATGGCTTGTCATGTTTTCATATATAAAGGGCGGATGAAAATTGTCTGATTGTAACCCAACCTGGCGATCTTCTGAAATCAAGGCTCTGTTTTAGCTTGTTATGTTGAAATTGTTTTTTCTATCAGTGTCCAGTTCTGCATTAAGATTGCAGCTGCTGAGGAATGAGTTGCCTTTCCTCTTAAAAGATTGAGTTCTATAAGTTTTCTTTGGATCATGTTTTGTCACTCAACTCACATGGTCTTCATTTATGCCCTCTTTTCAGTCTTATCTCTTTGTTGGATTTGCATTCCAATTTGAAGAGGTTATCATCTATTGCCAGGTAATGTTTCTGTTTAAGAATAGTAGTCCCATCTTCACTGGCTATGTGCTGTCACTAGCACCTAGTACAGTCACTTTCCTTTTCTTGAGCTGTTGCCTTTCCTTGACTCTGATTGTCTTCTGGTAACTCTTCTCCTAATTTTAACTGTTGCTGCAGTGTATTGTTTGGAAAAACATTCTTGTTCCTCTTCCAGATTTTTTTAGGAGCCTCATGAGGGAGGTTTCTGGTCTCCTTGTTTTCTGTTCTTAGGGCAGGACTTCAAAGCAGGAACTGAGTTGCCTTCCTAGGGTAGGGAAGTCTTCAGATCTGTATCTTGTTTAGATTAAAATCATGGTTATCTGTCATCAATCTCCTCACGCTTGGAAATTAGCTCAGTGTTGTTGAGTGAGAGGTTATGAGTTTTTTTCTTTATTGTTAAGGACATTGTTGATGTTTTGTTTTGTTACTCTGTCTTATATCCTGGCCTTTCTTGGACTTGATTCCTCTGTGGAGCCTCACATCACAGCTGTGTCTTGCATGCTTTTTTCAAGGTGTGACCTTTTCATGTAGTCACAAAGTCGAAGTTCTACCCTTGTTACCACTACCACAGCTTACTTTCCCCTCCTGATGTGCTGTACTGACATGCAGTCAGATCCTAAATGCAAACTCTCCAGATGGGAAGATATCTCTACCATCTCTGTCATTGGGAAGATATCATTACCATAACTTCATCTTGGTTTGCTTTCTTCACCATGCCTACAGTGAGTTTGCTTTCAGAGCCCTGCACATTGTGTCTGTAGCACACCTGTGAAATAGTCATTTGCCAGTGTTGAGGAATACATTTAGAGCAGGTAGCTGAGTGTGCAGATGCAGTGGGAGCTGCAGGTTGTGCCCTGGGTAGGGGGAGATGGTGGGAGCCCCAGGCAAGGGACTGTGACCTGGCACTGAACCCTTTACACATCAAAGGGCACAAGGACCTGACTGGACACTGGGAGACAGTAGGAGATGAGGACTCAGCAGGAAGACCCCAGACTATCAGGGAGTACAGACTGTGAGGAATAGAAGCCCAGGGATTCCTCTGCTCGGGGTACCTCCCCGGAGGCACCAGCTCAAGCTAGTTTTGTGTTATGCACCATGATTAAATTACTTAAAGGAACCAGGGGTTTAGGACTCTGGGGGAAATCCTGGGTCAATCCAGTAAGGAAACCTTGTCTGACTGTGTGAGTGGGACGTGTAGGGAGACAAGTGGGTTACTGGAGCCACCTGTGTCCCAACAGTAAAAGTGTCTGGTGGTGGGAGTGTGACTCCCAGAGTGATTCCTGGGTGATCAGGCAGGAACATTTCTTTAACAGCAGTAAGATGTTGGCATGGGATACCAGCCTTCACTATTTACATGTTTGCTGGGACACAGCATGGCATGTCTGGTTCTGACATGCGGCTTTCCTTACTGGAAAGGGGGAAAACTTTGATATACAGTTATCAAGACAAATTAGTGCTCTTAAAAACTTTGCTGCTTAAAGAAGCAATTGTGGCATAGTTGTTAAGGACAAGCAACTTTATGAGACTAAGTGATGTCTGCTGGAGTTGGAAATGGCAGGAGTGTTTTAGGTTATGTGGTTTAGCCCGAGAAAAGACTACAGTCCTTGTCTTGTTCTTAATCTGGGGGGGCATGTATGTTCCTTTCTCTCTCTTCTGTGATGGCAGGTGCTCTTGAAACTTTGTGGTGGGTTGATTCAGACAGCACTGAGAACTACAGGCTCTTAGGTTAACTTTTTTCAAAGCTTGCTGCTCACCTATGGTGGAGTTTATGCAATAAGATAGTAGTGAGGGAAGACAAGAATTTATAGCCATGGTTGAAGAAAGATGGGGTTGATTTGTATCAGCTTCAGCTGTTGCGGACATGCACCTTTAGCTAATCAAAGCTATGTACAAAAAGCAGCAGCTGGTTTGACGTAGTGCTTCTGTCCCTGATCTGTCATCATTATATGGATTTGGACTCTAAGGTCTCTGGAGGAGCAGAGTTTGTCTCTTTATTTGGTTGGGCTTTTTTTTCCTCACTGGCGGAAACGTTCTTTTGCTTATCAGTTAAAAATTTCTGTTTATAGTTTGTTTGGGGGCTTTTTGTTTTTCTCTTTCTGTAACATGTAGCTCTTGCTTAAACTGCATTCGCTTGCAGAGGTTGATTCTAGGTGTGTGGTGGGACATAAGACTACAGAAATACTAAATATTCCTATAAGTGCTGAGTGACTACTTACTGGAAAAGGGGCAAAATGATAACTCCTTAACATCCTGCTGAGGAATGAGATTAGCATTCTTCCTTTTTGAGGTGCTCCCCTTCCATGTTTTTGTGCAGCTGCATATTTGGGCGTTGTTGTTTCTGTATGCTGGGCTGTAAAGAGGGGCAATGTGTCCAGTATCAGCTACCAACTCCAAAGGACTTTCGTGTTTTTTATGCCTATAAGTTACGGCATACTGTAACCGCTACCATAGTGAAATGCTCCTAGAGCAACTGACAGTATAGAATTATTTTTTTTCAGAGAATTAACACTGACTTTCACAGCCTCACAGCTGACTGCTTTGACTGCTGTCAGTCCTTGTGATTACTTCTCATTTGAGCAGCGCTTTAAGTCATCGTTGTATGACACAACAGCTTGAAGTACCACTTGCATGCGGAGAAATAAACTAATACTGAAATCAGTTGTTTTCTCCAGACAGAACAACTGTGGGATTTTTCTTACATTGTGTTTAAGACCTTAAAAGAATTTGCCCAGCTAGTGAGGCTGAACATCCCAGAGTTTGCTAACCCACTGTCTCTGAAGGCCTTTAAGTGCAGGTAATTCAGTACATGTTTTTAAGCAAGAAAATGTGGTTAAAGGCAGCCTTTTATGACCTTTTGCATCTGCACAGAGCAAAAAAAAGTCCTTGCAGAAACAAGTCTCAAAGAGCAATTAAAAACCTTTGATCTTTGAAAGCAAATATTCTGATTTTGTGATTAGAAAACTTAAACTTAATAATGGTAGGTAAGTTTTTTATTGACATGGAGTATCATGTGAGAAAATTTAAACCTAGCCCCTCCCAATTGTTTGAAATACAAAACCACCCCACAGCGCTTGTTAAATGGATTTTTTTTTATCACTTCGGTTGTTGTATGGTATTCCTTTAAATTTGATACTGAATGAATCAGAGTCAGTCTTGCTGCTGCCACAGTTCAGGCATGATCTCAGTATTTTCCAGGCAGAATGTCAGCTTGGCCTGGTTTTCAGGAGAGAAGTGTGATGGGGCACATGAACTTGTTATCTCCTCCTTTACCCCTACTCCCCATTTAATTTTTCTTAGGTACAGCTGTTTGATGCAAACATTCCTGTTTGACTCCTCATTACAAGTGTATTGCTAAAGCAGATACCGGGATAATGAAATCTAAATTCTGCCCCAAGACGTTGTAGGTCTTCTGTGTTTTTGTGTAAAAATCCTTTTGTCTTTTAGTGAAGACAGAAATAATGTTTTCCTCAGGGTGATGTCATAGCAGCATGTCATAGAATCATAGAACATGCTGAGTTGGAAGGGACCTACAAGGATCATTGAGTTCAACTCCTGGCCCTGCACAGGACATCCCAAGAATCCCACCATGTGCCTGAGAGCATTGTCCAAACACGTCTTGAACTGTGTCAGGCTTGGTGCTGTGACCACTTCCCCGAGGAGCCTGTTCCAGTGCTCAGCCACCTTTTGAGTGAAGAACCTTTTCCTCATATCTGACCTAAACTTCCTCTGACTCAGCTTCATGAAGTTTCCTTGACTCCTGTGACTGTTCACGACAGTGAAGAGATTGGTATCTGTCCCTCTGCTTCTTCTTGTGAGGAAGTTGTAACTGCAGTGAGGTCTCCCCTCAGTCTCCTTCTCCAGGCTGAACAGACCAAGTGACCTCAGCTGCTCCTCATACAGCTTCCCCTCCAGGCCCTTCACCATCTTAATTGCCCTCCTTTGGACACTATCCACTCTTTCTTATATTGAGGTGCCTAAAACTGCACACAGTGACGCAACACCAGTGCAGAGCAGAGCGGGACAATCACCTCCCTCTCCTGGCTGGAGATGCTTTGCCTGATGCCCCCCAGGACATGGTTGACCCTCCTGGCTGTCAGGGCACTGCTGACTCATATTCAACTTGCCATCGACCAGGATTCCCATGTCCCTTTCAGCAGTGTTGCCCTCCAGTGTCTTGTTCCCAGGTCTGTCTCTACATCCAGGGTTGCCCTGTCCCAGGTGCAGAATTCAGCACTTGCCCTTGTTAAACTTGGTATGGTCGGTATCCTTCAAAGGTATTAAAAATAGATGTTTTTATCTTTCCTGTTTCTTTAAGGAAGCAATCTAGGTAGTTTTAGCTTGGATAAGAACAGCATATAATCTCCATTTGATGTTCTTGCTGAGGAATGCTTCTCTTTCAAGATGCACCCACTTCAGTAATCTAAACTATTCCTTCCTCCTCCCCTCTGCCTCCTTTTTCTGTTTAAACCTGTAGTTTAGAGCTGTGTTCACTCTGCACTGTTAATGGCCCATAGCCTGTTTCTCTTCCACCACACTAACTGTGCTGAGCCCACAGGCCTAGGGGGGATGTATTTTTGGTGTGTACTCAAGCAGCTGCACTGCTGCTGAGACAAGCAAATGTGAAAGCTTTAGTGAAATGCCCAGTTCCCCAAATATAGAATCCAACCATGGAGGCTGCAGGATTAAAGTAAGCCTGTTCACCTCGGCTCACTTCTGCACATGTTGTTGCAAGGAAAAAGCAAATGGTTGTTTATTAGGGAATGGTTTAGAAGATTATGTTTAATTAAGGCACTTGCATGGCTAAGTGCTGTAATGCAGCCATCTACTATAGGGAATGTGCCAATTACTTCAACTAAGGCTGTAAGATAGTGAGAAAAAGATATTTATTCGGTGCGTATTGTGTTATTTATAGTGGGGACCATGATGTATTAATTGATCTCCAGTTCAATAAAGGCAGCTTTTGCTGTGAGGAATTAATAGGTGAATGATGGGCATGAGACAGTAGTCAGTGTCCCCTGCCACAATAGTTTTTCTGTCTTAATTGAAAGAAGCTATACTTTTTAGTGCTTTAAAAAAAGGGTTTTCCCATTGACTTTGACTTGCCTCAGTAATATTTAGTATTTAATTTGAAGTAAGCACAGGAGTTTCTGATCTTTTGGCTAGGACTGATCCATTTTAAATCTTGAAAATACTGGATGCGAATATATTGCATCTCATGGATAGTGGTTGAAAAACTGAGGGAGGGGAAGTCAAACCTAATCAGTGAGCAGTTCTGTGAACAATCACTAATTTATCTGCTGCTTCAGTGAAGAAACATTTTTGAGCCGTTATATTGCAGTGGGACTATCAGTCTGCCTTTACAAACAGCCCTCATAACTTCTGATATAGCATAAGCAATGTAATCATCAGGCAGTTTAAATGAGGATGGGGAGGATAGGGATTAAAACTGTTCAAGAGGATTTAAGTTGTCAGATAATCACTGGCAGGTGTCCTTTACTTGTGGCAGATGGCTTAGGTGTTGTCGAGTCTTCACAGCAGAGCAAGAGAGAGCTTGTCTTATTCTTTGCTTCCCAAAGCCAGCCTGAATGTGCACTGGCATGCTTGTCTTCTGTTCTGGCAAGATACCTTTGCAGCAGTGCATAGGAAAGCAAAGCAAGCTGAAGACAAACATTTATGGGAACTGACATGATATGCTTACAAACATGCAGCTGCAAACAACTTTTTGGGTAATATGAAAGGTGTTTATTTAAGATATGGAAAGTACACTTTGTCCTCATTGGTGTATTTTCCTTACCTTTTTGGTGCTGTTAATGAGTGGTCTTCGTATGCCCTACATGTTTGAATTCAGTACGGACACCTTCCTCTTTCCTGAAAACTAGTGGGTGTGTATTAGTGTAGAAAAGAGGTTGAGCAAGTTTGTTGCCAGTCTCTTTGGGTGGCTGCACAAGAACTGACTTTGATGTTTCCTATAAGCACAAATCGTCTCTGCCTTCTGTTTCAGTGTAGTGAGTGTTAAGCCAAGTCTACCTTAATTCCGCTGGTGTTATCTTGCTGACAGTGTACTTCTTTTGCCAGTGAAGTTTGTGCATGCACATGTTAAACTGAAGTTTATAGGCAAGGCATAATGTTTCGAGTTTCTTCATGCTCAGCTTTTGAATTCCTCTTCTGGGTGCATCACCTGCGTTAGTAGATCTCTACAGAGTAGATGTGGAGTGAGTCAGATGCTTCACGTCAACGTAAAGAAGTATGATAAGAAACATCTGTCCTTAGTGGCTAAATTTACAGAAGCAACTGGACCTGAATGTAAGCATTTGGAAATAGTTTTGCATTCTCTGAGGAATCAAATCCTGAAATAGCCTACCAGTCACTTAGTGCCACTTATTTGCAGTCTTTTAAGATGATGGAGGAAGATCAAAAAGTGTTTGTTCAAGTCTGCTGATATTGCTCGCTTTTCTTTAGTTATGATGTGTATTGAAAATATATCGTTTTGATGCCATCTTATTGCAAATTCCAGCTACTGACTTGCTCTAGTCTCTCTCCTTTTGTTTTCACAACATGGTGCAGATTTCAGTAGAGATAGAACGGATTTCTGATATGCTTAAGTCAAACCTGGCAAGGGTTTAAGCAGAAAGAAAAAATGAATTCAGGTATGAAGTGTAATGCATACATCATGTGACAGGAAAGTATCATGAGTAACCCTTCAGACTAACAGCTACGTACCAGCCTGGATCAAAATAATTCTCCTCACATGTGAAAAACTTTAAGCAGTGATCCATTGAAAGTATCCAGTGAAGATCCCATGATTCCTGCAAAATACATGCCAAAAGTTTGGCAGTGAAGAGCTCGTGGTTCATCCTTAGTGATAGATCCTTTTTGCCAAGAGGCTGAAGTTACGTTGTTCATGAGGGTGTTGAACACATAAGTGTCTTGTATTTCTTCCTCAAAACCTTCTTGGCCAGGGTGACTGCCTGTTCTTACTGATTATAGTTTCTGATATAGAGGCAGCTGTGTTATCAGTAGTGATCTGTTCTGTAATGTGCACAATTCTCTGGAGTGCTTTCAGGTAAAATATGGTTTTATGAAAGATATCCTTGACTTGCTTTCTTAATACAGTGTAAAGTGCTTGCTCAGTATGACTTGTCCTTTTATTTATTTTTCTCTGATTCTTTTTCAGGGAATATTAAATATTTAAATGGTAACATTTTTGAAAGTGGCTGCTAAACCAGATTGATTTTCCTTACTCGGTCCCCTTCACGGTGAAACATGAGTTCTTTTTTTTTAATTCACCCAGATGGTATGCTGCTTAAAGTGAGCAATGTGTTGCAGTGAAAATGGACTACTTTCCTCTTCTTTCCTTCCTCCTTTACTTAACTGAACACATCCGTGTAGCTCATATTTGGGTTGAATTCAAAATTAGTCAAAGAGGCTGCAGGGTAAATATGTCAGCTATTGGAAAGCCAGCTCTGCCAGATTGAAGGAATTTCTGCCCCTGCCAACAGGCAGTGCAGCAAGTTGGCTACACAAAACCTGACATCTTTATGGACCTTGTTATAAAACTGAACAAGATGATCTGGTTTGGTCCTTTTCATGTCTGTCTTGTGTGTGTCTGTAACAGCGCTCCTCCTTGTGTGTGCACAAATCCCAGAGTCGTGCAATGGGCTGTGTGCTGAGTGGGCAGGGTTGGGAGATGATGATTGCACAGAGGATTTCTTTGAGGATCATTTTAAATCCATTAGAAGAGACCTGCAAAGTGAGGGAAGCAAAAGGAGCAGTACAATTTAAAACAGTTCCACATGTGCTGTTGTTTTGACAGTTCTTTATCCACCAGTGGATTTTTTGGGCATGGAGTAATACATGAAACAAGTTTCTAGATGTGTTGACTGTGACTCTCAAGTTGCTGTCTGTAACGTGCAACTCTCCTAGCAGCTGATGAAGGTCATGTTTTAAGAGAAATATCTGTTACTTTAAAACTGGATTGAGTCAGAGTTCCTGTGTTCCCATTCTGCAGCAAAGCTTGTGTAGGGCTGTCTGCAAGTAACTTGATCTGCCTCTATCTTTTGTTTCCTGTTTGGTGAAAGAGTTAGTAATACATCCTTGCTTTAAAAGAACATTGAGGATAAATTTATTTGTATGACAAAGGAAATCCTATAAACAAACAACTTACTGGGTAACAGATAAAATTTTTACGTGCTCCTGGATTGTTGCTTCAAGTTAATAGGATAGAAGTATGGCATTTATTTAAAGGAGTTGTTAAAAGTAACAGAGACTTGATAGCGCTTTTTAGGGGGGATAGTTTCTTGTTTGTGGTTTTTTTACTTTTTCAAACTCTAGAAATTTCCAAAATTACATAGGTTGGTCTAAATTTTTTCATAAAAGGAGTGTGGACATCATGGCTAAAGCTTCTAAGGCAAGATAACATCAGTAGATCTGACAAGGAAGTGTTAAAGTGCTTGAGATGCATCCAGTTGTTTTCTCTCAGGAAGGTCATGATACTTGGTGGGAGAAGACAGTTCTGTGCTTGGAGCAGGTAGCTGTGGGACCTGGTGTCGGTTCTTATCTAGCAACTTGCCCAAGTCATGAAGAAGTCACACTTAAGTGTTCACAGCAGGATTTCTCATTTTGGGTAACTGCTGCTTCTGTGTGGAAGTGGAGCGGGTTGGTTGAGAGGTATAAGTATCAGGTCAGACAAGAAGGTAGTGCAAAGCAACAGAGAGAGATACCATGAGATTGGCATCTTTTTGATGTTGCTGCCAAAATGTACTGCCTGGTTGCTTAGATTCTGAGAGGGCAAAAGCCTTGGTAATTTCCAGTTCTCTTGTCAAGCTTGGAAAAGCTGTTTTATATCAGAGATTTATTCTTAGGACATTTCAGTTTTGTAGTATCTCAGAACTTGTAAATTCTAATAAAAGTTATGACTGTTATCAGGAAAGTCTTGCAGTGGTACCATACTGACCTGAAAGCTATTTATCGCAGGGACGATAGAGAAGGGAGTTATATTCTGCTCTTGAAGCTCTTACAGGCTTTATAACTAATTTGATATATGGTATATTGACTGAACCTTTACATTGCAAAGAATACCCAGGTATCTCACCTCTGTCATATCTTGCCATATTTCACCCTGTAGCTGTTTGAGTGTGGTGATTTTTGTTTGGTCATTACTTACCAGGTACACATCAATGATACAAAGACTGATCTGAATGTGTTCCATTACTGGTGTAAGGGGGAAAACACCATAAACAACAAAAAAGCCCTTGCTGATTGAACACAGAACTGCAGAACTTAGTTAACAGTGGTGGCTGTAAGGCAGCAGTAGCCTGGCAGTGGTTATTGATAGTGCAGTATCTGTTCAGTGTTTCATGGTAGGAGTATCCAAGGACAAACTGTTGCCATTGCTGATTTAAATTTAGGGTCTAGGGCATGAGGCAGAGTTGGGTATAGCATTTCTCCGGGAGCTGCTGGGAGCAGTGAAGGCCCTGCCTGACTGGGCTGGAGCTGAGCTTGTTCCAGAGTGCTGTAGGTTATAACAGTGTGGAGAGCAAAGCTGTTGCTTCTCCAGTGATGCAGGGAATGAAACTGAGGTTTGAGTGAGGCTGCTAAAAGACATCTTATTTCCAGCTGCATACCTGGGCATGCTTTTTGGTAGCTTTCACTCTTTCTTTAAGCAGGAGACTTATGAGTGGCTCCGGATGTGTGGCCACTGGCTCGGATTGCCCACCTGCCTCAAAAGACCTTATTTCCAACTTTTTGTTCTTTTCCAGGCTACCTTGTCTTTTAACAGCTTAGGGCAGATTTCCACTAAGGCATCTGCACTGTTCTGGCAGATTCTTGAAACATCCCCAGGAGAATCAGCCATTTGCAAGAAATAACATTTGGGAGGAAATACATTGTTTGGGGCAGACATAGGCTTAAAGAAACTACCTCCCTGAAGCATTCCTATCGTGTCTTTTGAAATAGTGATGTGAAACTTAGCAGTTTTGCCTGTGTCAGGGATGGAGCATTTTGAAACGCTCTGGGGAAGGAAGGGAATCATTTGGCTGATTCAAGAGTTTCTAGAAAGCCTCATGCTCTAATCATGCTATAAAGCTTGTTATTTTGGCAGATGAGTTCTCCAAAGATGCCTGTACAAAGCAAATTCCTCCTTGGGAGTGCAGGAATGAGCTAGGAAGGGGTCTTCCCTAAACTGCTGATCCTGGCAGTTGTGATCTGCTCTGTGCCCTGTGCAGGACTGAAGAGTGGGGCACTCACGATGCTGTGTTAGTAATGTTTTCCTTGCCCTTGGTGTTCAGGCCTTCCTGGGGAGAGGAAGGAGTTGGACTCCAAGAGCAATAGGAAGCAAGCTGGTGTAGGGTGGGCAGTGGAGGGAACTGCAGCTCTGCCACTCCCCCTGAGTTCCAAAAGTAATGTGATTATCCTCAAAATAGGTAAATGAGAAGTAAATGGTTAAGCTTTGTGTCATCTTAATGTGTTCTTTCTGGTTTTGAACTATGAAGATAGGTAGGCTGGCTGGGGGGGATGGGGGACATATTTTTGTGACAACTCCACCTTACCTGGGAAAGGTTTGTATTTCTGATTTTTCGCTTGATCAAGTGCATGTTGCCTGGGACAAGTCTGGAATATGACTGGAAGATAAGGGAAAAGATATTCTTTCTCCCATTCTCTGCCTTGTCTTGTAGCTTTCCCTCCTCTTAGCAACAGGTGATGCCATTTTGGTGCTTATTAAAACCACTGTCATTGTCTTCCTTCATTGAAGTTTGTGTTTCTGTGATATCTGCATTCCAGAAAAAATGCACTAAGTGAGAAAAACAGTAGATTAAAATGACTGATTAGAGCTGTGTTTAACCTTGAAGGCAGATCTCTAGATTTCTCTCTTTCACTGTTCTCTTTTCTCCAGTATCCTGCTACTGACCCCCCACTAGTTGGCCAAATGCCTTACTTGCCTGTGGACAGATGTATGTCAGGGGACTGTATTAACACTGAGAAGCTCAATTCTAACTTTGATCAGCAACGCTATGTTTAAAACTTAATTGAAAACCTGTCATGAATTACGCAGTGTGTTACCTAGTGCATAGCCCTTGGGTAGCAACAGCAACAACAAAGTATTCTGCCATTTAAGTACTAATCTGACAAAAGCAAGGGACTATAGAGCTGAGTTCGTGTGGCCTCATCTGTTTTATTTTTCTTTAGACTGACCATGTGTAGAAGAGATTTTTTTTTTTAAACAAATTTTGCTTTGACCTGAGTATACATAGGAGGCTGCATGTGCGTTCCTAGAAAGAAAATAGCAGGAGGGAAATCTGCAAAATGGAGTGTGAGAATGAAGAAAAGTAAAATGATAATTTGGGAAAAAGAAAGTGCTACCAAAGTACCATGCTCAGGATGCTGATAGGATAATGACAAAATTACCAGGATCAAGATCCATGTTTCATCTCCATTCAACTGCTGAAACAGCTTGCTCAGTGACTGCTTTTGTTGCCTTTGTTAAAATCCTCTGTAAACTTACCTCTCTTTCATTTGTCGCAGACAGCCAACTGTTGCCTGGGAATAACTTCACAAATGAATGCAACATTCCTGGAAACTTCATGTGCAGTAATGGACGCTGTATCCCAGGGTCCTGGCAGTGTGATGGGCTGCCAGACTGCTTTGATGACAGCGATGAGAAGGAATGCCGTAAGTGACCATTGCTGTGACCTTAACGTGCTTTATATCACAAGGCTTGGCTAAGTAGTGTTACTGGTGTGTTCTGTAGTGTGTGTTAGGGAAGTAACAACTGATGCCAGTTTAATTTAGATCTTGTTAGAAAAAAATGCACAGACTTCATTATTTCAGGTCTTTAAGGTTCTTTGGTATCCAGTGTAGTTTCTTTATGTGTATGCTTTACGGAGGTTTTCATTACACTTCAAATGAATTTATAGGAAGCTTACCTTTCCCAGGACGCTTCCAAGATATCATTAGCTTTCCTTATGGAGGGAAAGGAAAAAAGAATAGTTTCTTTCAAATTACCTGAATAGAAATACCATGTGTTTTTAAATGCTCTTGCTTTTTTAACTTGATTGCCTCTACTTTAACCCCAGTTATCCATCCCTTTTAAGTAAGGGGGCTTTAATAACTGTGCTGTGAAAATCTCCATATATAGTTCTGCTTTAAGCCAGTGAGCTTTGCTCACTTTCTAAAGCGTTAAAAGTATCTCTATGAAATATCTAATGTTTTGCAGTCCTTATAAGGCATCAGGCTCGTGTAACAACATTGAAGACAGGTTAATTTAACTGGTTTTTTTTTTTATTTAAATGTTAACATCTTAGGAAAGAATGAGTCTGTTATTAGGATTGATCTTTGTCATGCATATCTGTTTTAACCCTAGCAGGATTTATATCGGTGGGAGCTTTGGCAAGAATAAAAATATCCAAAGCTCAACCTGTACCTTTCAGTGAGATGTTCCTGATGACAACAACTGTGTGACTCGGGTTCCTTATTACTTGGCTCCTGAATAGACTGCTGGCATGACTTTGGGTGTGCTGTTTCTACTTCTTAAAACAAGCTGAATGATGGCACATCTTGGTGTTTAAAGGATGCAAACCAGGAGTTTCTCTGTCTCTAAGAGTGTTGTCATCATCTGCCTTGCATAAATTTTTTTTTCACCTGATACAATTAGATGACTTTTGTGAAGATTTTCATTAGTCTTAATGAAGGTTTTCTTAATGAAGGCTGTACTGGGTATTTATCCAAGAATCAGTAACAGGAAAATATGCTTTGTGACTCTGTTCAAAAATTTCCTTACCAAAATCAGTTGAATTACAGTCAGTAATAAACAGGGTAACTGACAATAAAATATAAATAGCTGTAAAATGACAGTTCATAAGAGCTGTTCTTGTCATGACAGACTGAAATAAACCTCACTGATCTAGGCTATGCTGCAACCATGAATTTTAAGTTTCTGCAGAATTGTCCTTTGTTGGGTTTTATATTTAAATACTTTTAGCCAGCTTTCTGGATGAGCATCCTTTTGTTCCTACACAAGTCGATGGAGATAATTAGACTCTTCTTTCCTCTTGCTATACATCTATCTGCTATCTGATGACCCTCACAAATGGAAAGTTAGCACAGAAAAGAGACTTGCAGGGAGAGCAGTGCTATCCTATGCTAGCCTGCTGTTGACAGGTCAGATAAGCCAGAACAGAATGCAGATAGTGCTCATTTGAGTCTCCAAATCTATAGTGTTACCAACCAGTCTTTTCCATCATAAAGTAATCAAAAGTTGGATGGGCTTATACAGCCCAAATCTGTTGTTAGATTTGTTCCTAGCTCAGAGATAAGGCATTGAAAAGCAGCTGTATAGGTATAAAACTTTTTTTTTTTAATCATTTTAGGCTAGGCTTTGTTACCTTTCTTCTGTCTAAAGGCTCTACTTTCTAAAACTTACCTTGCAGCAAAATTAGTCCTTTGTTTTTTGCTGTGATTTTTGCTTTGCAGTAGCTGAGCAAAGTGGAGACAAAGCCATAGGAGTTGCATTAGCAGCATGAGATGGCTGAGTTCCCAGTGTGTTCTACTCTCAGCTGTACTCTTAAGTTGCTTTGCCTGTGATTCCTCATTGAGTAACTATTTCACACTGAAAGGTGTTAGACTTGCTAAGAAGTGTTTGTGTGTGAACAGGAGCTTGGTTACAGGGTTCGTTTGGTACTGTAGATTGGTATTGTTGCAAAGACGAGTATGCTGTATTTTGGCATGCTCACTGAGGAAGTTTCATGCACACGTGTGTGGTTATGTGGAAAGTCTTTCTCTTTTGGTTTGTCTTATAGTTGAATGTGGATGTACAGCAATATTTTATCAATTCCATTGCTGTAGGATCTCATCCTGTCTGTCCCCCTTCAAACAGGAGAATTTTAAACTTGTGGTCTGGTTCTCATTTTTTGTGACCGTGAGTGGAAAAGTGATAGTCTGTGTGTGAGGAGGAAATAAGATGCAAAACAGAATTACCTGCAAGTTGTCCATTCATGTCTTGTCTCTTCCCTCTCTTCCTTTTGTCCCTTTTTTGTCTCCTGCTTTGCAGGAGCATTGTTTTTAACCATGTCCCTTTGCCTGTGGGCTTTCTCTCCATCTCCCCTTCATCTCCCACACTTGCCAGAATCCATACCGTCTGTCATCTTCCGTGCTTCCTCTATGCCCTGACCTGTGATCAGTTTAACACTTCCCACACTGGCTGGCTGTATGCTGTTATTGCACAGAACATTTCTCATACTCTTGCCTTCTGTCATGGGGATGTGAAGACTGAAGAATTTTATCTGGTTTTATCTAGGGAGGAGGGTTAAGGAAAGGCATAGGAGGAAGGGAATAAGCTGAAACAGTGACTCCACATTGTTGTAAAGAAGAACTACTGCTTGAAGCAGAATCTCTCTTTTGTTTTTCCTCTAAACCACTTATTGAGCTTGAAAAAGAATTAATTGACCATAGCAATATGAATGTTTTGTGAGTACTTCCATTTGTCTATAGTTTGAGTAATCTGCCATCATCAATGTATCTGCCAGTGCAGAACCCTTTTGTAGTTCATTGCCCCCCTTCTCTTCTGGTTCTCATCTGTTGGGTTGCTCATCAGCTTGTGTAGTCCAGTATCTGTCATGCACATTTTTTTCAAGTGTTACTACTATTACTACTTTTTAGCCGTGTAGATGATTTATAATGGAAGCAAGCTCTTCTTGACAAATGCAGAATCTTTACCAACAGGACTTTCATGGGGAGCTTATAGGTATTGATTGCATAAATCCTAAATCCTGCACTGGTTGCATACCACTAGGCATTATATATACCTGGGGTTAGTGCTTGCCCTGGTCAGGTTGGGAGCTGCATGCTGTGAGCCACTCAGTTCTTACTGTTATCCAATATGGAAGAGCCAAAATGTAACAAAATAGAGAACCTGAATGGAAAGAGCCTAGAAATGGGTGCTTGCATGTTTCAAAACATTTTGAGGGAAATGCATTATCTTTAGTGCTGACCTTTATACCTACCTGTTGACCTATTCCTTTGGGGCCAAGAACCGCATCTTGCTGTTGGAAGGATTCACTTCTTGAGATCTAAGAGTGCGCTAATGTTCTTAGTTAAGCTTATAATTTACTCTGTCATCTCTGTTTCCTTTTTCCTTTGCTCTTTGTGCGTCTTCATATTAGATTATTACAGAGAGAACATTGTGAACACAGAATGGCTGTTGTCAGTAATGAGCAGCAGCTAGTGGGGAGGTGGCATGTGCTGCCTTTGTCAGCTAACGAGCAGCAGATGGTGGGGATTCAGAGCATGGCACATCATCCGCGCTAAGTGCCTGGCATGACAGTGGCCAGAATTAGAGACGTACCAAATACCCAGGAGCCTGGATTTTCCTTCATTGCTCTTCTGAGAGCCATCTCTTATGTGCCAGATTTGTACGTTCAGCTATGAGCAGATAGTGGCACGCAGTGAATGCAGTGTGACTAGCTGTGTTAATTGAAGGGCTAAAGAGTGTAGGCTGTGGCTAGAAAAAAATGTTATGCAAGGATAGCCTTGGGGCAGTGTGTTCTCATGTTAGAAACTTCTCTTTCCCATGTGTTTCTGTTTCCAGTTGTCATGGTTGCTCATTCAACACAAACATAAAGGTAAACCAGGTTTTTGAATCAATGTTAAAAGCTGTGATTGGAGTGTATAGATGTCTGAGCAAGAGGGCATCATCCGTGCTTGTAGGAATGTGCTACCAACACATTTCTGCACTGGCTAGCAAGAGCCGGTCTGTAGGAACATCTGGAACTGTGGTAATAAAAAGCTCGTTTCATCACCAGCAATCCATCGTCATCAGATCTTTCTCTGATTGTTCTTTGGACAGAGTCTTTATGAGCAAGTCTCCTCCATGGGGGAGAATGTCTTCATTAAATGAAGTGCTGCATGAAAACGGTCCATTTTAATAAGGATTCCCCAGGCAGGTATTGAAGCTGCCTGCCAAGCAGGCTTCCACTAAAGGTCAGCTTTGTCTCTTTTCCTGAGACACATGTACTTGCAGGAAACCCAATGCAATTAGAACTGAAGATTTTATAATGTCTGCGTTATACACATGTATGATGCTGAGTTGCACTCAACATGGTGGGGTGAGCCAAGCTTTTCTGCAATCTCACACCAACACACTCTCATGGTCCTGAGCACTGTGACTCATATTTGGGCAGACTGAGAAACCAATTTAATCCAGGTGTCTAGCAGATCTGGTAAGACCATTTCTGTTTCTATATCAGGGAACTGGAGCCCCTGAGGCCCTATCCTGGTGACAAATACCCTAGCAACTCCTACGTCTGGTCGGCTGCATGCTGTAGTGCAAGGATGAAGGTGTGTGGTGGGAACGCTTTCTGATCGGTGTTGTTACGGTTGTAACCATGATGGTTTTGCAAACATTTTTAACTGTCTTTGCCGGGTTAGTAGAATAATATTTGAGATAGTGTTGCAATTACTTGTTCATTGCTGATATGTTGGCATATTAATCTTGGATTTCATCTTCTCTTATGTGTCTCTTAACTTTGTTCTTGGTTTTACCCTGCAGAGTTTGAGCTGTGTGTTTATATATAATAAACATGATCTGTTTTTTCAGATTCCGTTCCGTGTCTTATCTTTTCTACGTTGGGTATGTTTGCCTTTCCATTTAATCCATCTAAATGCACACAGCATTTTGTATAAATGCTTTATAATCTCAGAAGACTTCGTAAATCTTCTGGTGTCGTCGGGATGTGAAGTGACGGGGTGGGAGACGTGGCACAGCTGAGTTTCCCTCATTCAAAGTGTTTGTATCTGCACACTTTCTCTAACTCTTTGTTGACCCTACACTGGTGGGGAGTTAGGCTGGATTAGCAGTATATTGTAGTTTGAAATTACAGCCCACAGTAATAATTTTTACGTTTCTCCAGGGTTTGCTGTGCCACGCTTTCCTTATTTTTTCCATCTCCAATATAAAAATTTCCTACCAGACAAATGTTTACTGCTCCCTCTGGTGTTCACTTGCAACAGGTGTCACAGCTTGACACGTTCAGTGATGGAGAGTTCTCAGGAAAGGGTTCATAATGACCAGTTACACACAGACACAGATGAAATATAAAGAATCTTTTCACATGAATGCTAAATGAAACCCACGCTCTGCAATTAGTAGCCTGGGTTTCCTAGATTATGTGAAGAATATTTTCCTGTGCTCTAAAGCCTTTCATTTGGGAAACTGAAACTCTTGGAGAACAAAGGTGGATTAGCTAGGTTTTCTTCTTTGGGTGCATTTTGACTGACAATGGCATCCAGTTTCTACAAAAGAAGTAGTTTTTAAGAACTGCATGTGTTAAAAGCTTCACAGCATCAGAGGGCTGGAAATTATTTAAAAAAGAAAAAAATCCCACTGAAACTGAAGTTATATCTGGGGAAGTTGGGCTGTCATTGGAGAAGCTTCTGAGTGCAAGAACTCCTACACTGCCTGGTGTGGGCTTCAGTAGGAAGGAGGTGGATTGAGCGGAGACTGCACCAGCTTCAAAGCCGTGTCATAAATCTGGAAGCCTCAGATAAGGACTGTCAGACTACCTTGTCCTGCCCTCTTTGATGCAGGGTAGATTTTAGAAGGAGTTCTTTAGATTTGTTGCTGTGTGTTGCTTTAAAAAAATAATCATGGGGTTTGCCCTGAATCAAGAGCGCACTTTGAGTCTGCTCTACACGAAGCTCACAAGCTGATATTATATTAAAGGCACATTATGTACCCATGTTTTTCTCTTTGTAAGTGCCAAAATTACAATGGAGGCAAAGACAAAATTTATTCATAAATGGTCATTACTGACAATCCAAATTGTTCTGGTCACAGTCTGAATTTAGATGTGTCCTCACCTTGCGTTAGATTTTGCTGCAAGAGCAGTCAAATTCATGACTTCCACACTGCTAAGAATAAGTAACCAGGTCTAGAAGCCACTTTAAAAGAGAGAGAGAAAAGGTCTTGTAGAGACAATGAGTTCTGCAATCTCTATAAGCTATTTAATGACTGCTTATTATGATAGTACAGTTATTACAGCTGAAGATATTTTGCTTGGGTTTAACCTCTCAGCAGGGTCAGTCTAATGAATGGCTTTCATGTACAGGAACAAAGGGCACAGGAACTCTGGCTCTTATCCTTTTAAATACTAGGCTTTCCGTTCAACAAGCAGAGCTCAGTGCAATGAAGAATGAGATGCAGTGTTTTGTTAAAAAGAAATGTCTGCTTAATTCAGAAGAGATTGTCTAAACCAGCTGAGGTCTAGAAATACAGCAGTGGGCCAAGACCTGGGCAGGACTAATCCATCAGTAAAGATTACTGACTTTCAATTGTTTAGTATATTGTGGCCCCAGAAAATTATTCTTAAAGCATCAGTCAAAGCGTGATGTTGACTAAGGCTAATGTTACAGAAGATGAGGGGAGGGTGATATTTTCAAGAGATGCTTTCAGATTCCTGGGATTAAGGTCCTGCAACAAGTGTAAAGGTGGAGGCATCTCACCTGCTGCAGTCTGTTGCTGCTAGCCAGGTGCACTTTTAGCTTTGGGAAATTTACATTCCTGGTGTCTGGTAAGTTGTATTCTTTCTTGCTAGCTAAAAGATGATAGTAGTGCAAACTTAATAGCTGTGAAGTGGTGGTGTATCAAAGCTCACCACATTTTGGAGAAGATAAATAAGCAAGTAAGGAATACTTGCAAGTAAGTGATTTAGCAACCTGCCACTTAAAAAATTATTTAAAAAACCTCCAAAAAATCACATCAAAATAACTTTTTCACATTTGAGGATTTTACCTTATGATTGTAACACAATTTGAAAGTACTAGAGCTGGATCTCTAGTCTTTAGTTCATCAAATCTGTATCTGCTGCTTTGGAATTGTAGAGTGGCTGTGATAAGGCTCACAGTACTCACGAGAGGCTTGGGTGGCAGTGAACTTTGGTCATTGTCTGCATGTAGTTTTGGAGATGATGACAAGCCTCTGCTGCAAATGGATGTGTTCAAAGACAGGTGAATGGTTGATGGAAATAACCAAGCTAGCCCCCATGAGCATGAAGGAGAGTGATACAGGCATAACAAACAAGATAAAGACACAGAGATAAATATAAAAGCAGTATGTTAAAGTAGTATAATTACAGCAACTTGAATGCTTCATAACTCTGAGTCCCTGCTAAAATCTATGTGAAATGGTGGAAGTGTGAGGCTTGTGGCATTTTTTTGAGAGTATGATCTGGGAATGATCTGCTTGTAAATAGGACTAACAGCCTACCTTTGTGGTGCCCTACCTTACACTACCTCTCTATCTAGTGCATTTTAAATGCCTGCAGAGAAAGTACAGGACTGTAAGAAATCACAGAATCTCAGTAACACAGTTGGATGTGATGTAGTGAGCACTGCCACTTTGGACCTCACACCCTGAGTCCTTCAGTTTAAAGCCTGCTCACTGAGTTGCCCAACCTCTGCCAAAGATTCCCTTGCCTCTTCTAGACAGGTGGATCCCTTACAAGAAACTTATAAATAGGGATTATTTTTTATATTGACTGCTCGGGGGGTGGTGTTAATATATGGAATGAGAAAATCTGACAGCAGGGCCAGAATTTAGGAAGAGAGAAGCATTGTACAGAGCTCACATCCTGGAAGGATCATGGCTATGAAAATCTGCAGTCAAAATAGATTTTGTGTATTAATGTTAATGGAGTAAGCATCATCATGTGCTAGGATTCCAGGCTGTCAGGTGTTGTGTAAGGAGCAATCTTACACTCTACAAAATCAGTCTTTAGTTGTGTCATTTATAATCCACTATAATTTGTGTAAAAAGCTAATGAAATTAACACCTCTTTTATTTTCCTAAATAACTAGAATATATAACAGAAAGCTAGGAATTTCTCAGTAAAGGTAGTTGTACATTTTGTAGTTGTACAAAAATACATGGAATACCTCTGGACTTCTGTTCTTCTATTCACATCTTAAAATCACTGAGTACTTCTAAGTCTCCTTTTGTGTTTCTTGCTGCCTCCTGTCATTTCCTGGTTGACCTGGAATATTTCTTGAAGGTGGGTAACAAACATCAGAATTCTTAAGCTAAGCTGAATATTAAACAACACCTGAAACGAGCGTCTGCATTAATTGGGAAGATGCTGTAAGCCAGCTGCTGATCTTTTTGTCACTTACTCAGATGACTCTTAAACTTGGAATATCAGACTGGAATTAGCTCTTGTTTTCACTCATGATTAAGCAACCAAATACTTAGTAGTTAAAATAAGTAATTTGTAATTAAGTGACCATGGTGAATGTTTCATTTGAAGCTCAATTACACATGAGTAAGGGGAAGAGTAATAACTGCTTATGTTTGATAGCTTTTTATGCAAGGAGATCAAGAGGGTTTGTGGTGCTAATTATTTAATCCTCTTGATGGGGGTCAGTAAATAGCCCAGTTGGAGAGCTGGGAATCAGACAGGTTTAACAGTTGGATGGAATTAGTGGCAGAACTGAAAGAAAAAGATCAGGTAGGTAGTATCCCAGGATGGAGTGAGGGACTGTAGCCCATCAGGCATGCAGATGTCCTCTGAAGAGGGCTGCCTCTGCTACTGAAATCCCTTAAGGGTGGTGTTCTGTCCTGCCTGTATTCATCCTGAGTAACTTAACAACTCTGAAGTTGTACTTAATTTGTGTGGTGCAACAGCTGATTTCGAATTCGTCCTTTTGTATGATATTATTGTTTGGGTTGTTTAGGGAGTAGCAACTTCTAAAACACTCCTTTTAGTGAGAAATTGCTTTACTGAATGTCTGAAAAATAAGATTTTTGTCTATGCTCTCTTCTGATATCTCATCTGCTTTGTGATGATTTTGAAGGACTGAAACATAGACTCCTAGATCATGAAAGATTACTTTAAGGCCTTAGTGTTTGTCAAGAGGTAAAGGCCACTGACTCATAATTCAGCTCCAAAGTGAAGTAATTCAGTTTTCCCCTTTTCTTTTGAAGAAAGCAGTTTTCTCTTCAAGGCAGTAGAATCCATTGGCTTTTTTACTTTAGCGTTGTCCTTTCTCTCTTATTGTTAACTGTAGTGTAAATACTACCCGCATAAGTGGGTGATAGTTTTATGTATTGGAGGCAACCTCTGATGTTTCCTACAGGGCTAATTTCACTAATTTAAAAAAAATTAAATTGGTCCCTTTTAAATAAATTTTAGGATCGTTTTTTCTGAGTTTACATTAGCAGTTTATGACTAGCAGCTGTTTCAGCTGCCTGGTTAAACAGGGAGTAAAGGAAAGAGTGACCCAAGGGCTTTCTGTAGGTGCAGTGAATGCCCTGCAGTTGTCTGTGTTTTGTATCAAAACTCCTTACATTAAATAACTGTCTTGTTTTGAATTGGAGAAGTTCTGGCATAATAGACTGTTGGGTGGATTTTATACTGGGAATGCAACTCGAAGTGCTAAGCTTTTTTCGAGATAGGAAAAAGCAAGCAGAGGATGTAAGGGCGATCTGGCTGTGACATCTGTCACCCCACTGATCGCCAGGGTTGATTTGGCTGATCTGGCTGGCTAGGCAGGTGTCCCATTCCTCCCTCAACGCTCCATGTGTGTCCCTCCCGAAGCTGTGTGCTTGGTCAAAGAGGACAACCTTTTTTTTTCTTTTTTCCTACCACTCTGGAGAGGGACCTGGACAGGCTAGAGAGTTGGGCTGATTCCAGTGAGATGAGGTTCAACCAGGCCAAGTGCCAGGTCCTGCACTTTGGCCACAACAACCCCATACAGTGCTACAGGCTGGGCACAGAGTGGCTGGAGAGCAGCCAGGCAGAAAGGGACCTGGGAGTTGGGATTGACAGGAAGCTAAACATGAGCCAGCAGTGTGCCCAGGTGGCCAAGGAGGCCAATGGCATCCTGGCCTGGATCAGGAACAGTGTGGCCAGCAGGACCAAGGAAGTGATTCTTCCCCTGTACTCAGTGCTGGTGAGGCCACACCTGGAGTGCTGTGTCCAGTTCTGGGCCCCTCAGCTCAGGAAGGATATTGAGGTGCTGGAGCAGGTCCAGAGAAGAGCAATGAGGCTGGTGAAGGGACTTGAGCACAAGTCCTGTGAGGAGAGGCTGAGGGAGCTGGGGCTGTTTAGCCTGGAGAAGAGGAGGCTCAGGGGAGATCTTATCACTCTCTACAACTCCCTGAAAGGAGGTTGTAGCCAGGTGGGGGTTGGTCTCTTCTCCCAGGCAGCCATCAGTAAGATAAGAGGGTACGGTCTTAAGTTCTGCCAGGGGAGGTTTAGATTAGATATTAGGAAGAAATTCTTTACAGACAGGGTAATCAGGCATTGGAATGGGCTGCCCAGGGAAGTGGTGGATTCTCCATCCCTGGAGATTTTTCAGATGAGACTGGATGTGGCACTTAGTGCCATGGTCTAGTAACCATGGTGGTAGTGGATCAAGGGCTGGACTTGATGATCTTGGAAGTCCCTTCCAACCCGTCTGATTGTATGATTCTGTGATTCTCTGTGTCGTTCTGCAAGACAGCCCTGTTCCAGAGCTCTGTGAGCCAGCAAGTGGTGCATTTGCCATCTGTGCTGAGGCAGCTGAGTGACTGCAGGTAGCAGTGGCTTCCCCACTGGGAACTAAACTGAAAATACTGTAGGGTCCAAACAGCAATTAACTAACCCAAAATAACTGTAAGTGTTAACAGTTAGGGTTTATAGCAGTTCTTAGGGTGAAAGGCATCATATCCTGGTGCCATCCTGCTTGTGTTATAAAGTGTTGTAAAATCATTCCTTATTTTGTAAATTAAAGTTAAAACCTTTAACTCTTTCATGTAAAGCCATCACTGAAATGCTGCACCTTACCACACATACATAAAAAGAGTCTGTCTGATGCGGCTGTGGCATCTCTCAAACTAAACAACAGCAGAGAACTTTAAGGTGGTTCATTATCAAAGTCAGGAAAATGCTTGTGGCTCTGCAGTAATGCAGCATCTGCACACAACAGTTTCTGTCAGGAGAACTGCTCTTGTCACATGCAGGTAATCAAGTTTTGATTACTTGAATAAATCATCATCAGTTCAGTTGAGACGTGTTGCTGTGAAGCAGCTTAAAGTTATTTTGCTTGATTGCTACTTGGAGAGGTTCAAAGGCAACAATTTGAGTTCAAAGATGCTGAAGTTCTGTGCAGTTTACTCCTAGCTGTAGGTTGTCTAAAAATGTGAGCTCTTGTGTCTGATACATCCTGTCTACTCAGTCCAGGTTGCAAAATAATTGAGAAATATTTCAAAACAGAAATGTTTGTAAAGTTAAAAGAAGGGAATAGGCTTGTCCTACTGGCCACATCATGTTGAGTGCTTGTTGTGTGCTGTCTTTGCATGTTGCATGCAGTAAAAAGTACCCAGTTCACTATAACTAGGTGTGAAATACTGGGGTTGTGGACTAGCTGGTTCAACAGTAACACAGTCATAGAATCATAGAATGGTTTGGGTTGGAAGGCACCTTAAAGAGTATCTAGTTCCAACTCCCCTGACATGGGCAGGGACACCTTTCAGTAGACCAGGTTGCTCAGAGTCCCATCCAGCCTGGCCTTGAACACCTTCAGGGATGGGGCATCCGCAAATTCTGCAGACAACCTATTCCACTGCCTCACTACCCTCACAGTAAATAATTTCTTCCTTATATCCAATCTAAATCTACTCTCAGCTTAAAGCTGGTTTTTTCTTGTCCTGTCACTATATCCCCTTGTAAACAGTTCCTCTCCAGCTTTCTGGTAGGTCCCCTTCAGCTACTGAAGGGCCACAATAAGGTCACCCCAGAGCCTTCTCTTCTCCAGGTTGAACAACCCCAACTCTTTCAACCTTTCCTTATGGGAGAAGTGCTCCAGCCCTCTGATTATTCTGGTACCCCTCCTCTGTACTCACTCTAACAGGTCAATTCCCTCCTGTGCTGAGAACCCCAGACTCAGACGCAGCACTCCAGGTGGGATCTCACCAGAGTAAAGGGCAGAATCACCTCCCTCAACCTGCTGGCCACTATGCTTTTGATGCAGCCCAGGATGTGTTTGGCTTTCTGGGCTGCAAGTGCACATTGCTGGCTCATGTCCAGCCTCTCGTTCACCAGCAACCCCACGTCCTTGGCAGGACTGCTCTTGGTCCATTCATCCCCCAGGCAGTATTGATACCGGGTGTTGTCTTGACCCAGGTCAAGTGCAGCACCTTACACTTGGCCTTGTTGAACCTCATGAGGTTCCCATGGGCCCACTTCTCGAGCTTGTCCAGGTCCCTTAAATGGCACCCCGTCCCTTAGGTGTGTCAGCTGCACCACACAGCTTAGTGTCATCTGCAAACTTGCTGAGAGTGCACTCAATCTCTTTGTCTGTGTCATTGATGAAGACATTTAATAGCACTGGTCCCAGTAAGGACCCCTGCAGGACACCATTTGTCACAGTTGTCCGTTGGAGCATTGAACTGTTGACCACTACCCTCTGAATCTGACCATCTAACTAATTTCTTATCCACAGAATAATTCACCCATCAAATCTGTCTCTCTCCGGTTTAGAGAGAAGGATCCTATGGGGGACTGTGTCAAAGGCCTTACAGAAGTCCAGAGAGATGATATCCATAGCCCTTCCCTTGTCCACTGATGCAATCACTCCATCACAGAAGACCACTGGGTTGGTCAGGCAGGACTTGCCCCTGGTGAAACCATGTTGGCTGTCCCAAATCACCTCCCTGTATGCCAGCTGCCTTAGCACAGCTTCTCGGAGGATCTGTTCCATGATCTTCCCAGCACAGAGGTGAGGCTGAAGGGTCAGTAACAATTCAGTCAGAAATTTTTTTCCCTAAAGGTTCATTAACAACACTGTGTCTTGGCTTCTGTAAGAAAAAAACCTGTTCTAAATGTATAATGCTTCTGTTTAAGCATTGTGGCACTACAGTGGATCACAGCTTAAAATTTTACTGTGATATCTAAACTAATGGTTAGTATCTACTTAGAGTTACATATGACAAATTTTTTTCCAAGAAGTTGGGCCACAGCATCTGTCCTGGCTATATTCCTCAAATATATAGGCCACAACTGCAATTTACTTGTAATTGTTACTGATAATTATAGAACACATTTGATGTCTTTGCTGCTCCATCCAGGGAAAGTAAATCACCTGCCCATCGCAGAAGATCAGTTGTAACCTGTTACTCAGATTTGAAGTTGTTGTAGCCAAGAGCGTCAAAGATGCTTTTATTTAGGGGGGTATCTGTATACAATATAAAGCTATACACAGTATATGCCAAATCTGGTTTCTTTTCCCTTACTATTGTTCATCTCTGCTGAGAAATAATGTATTACACTTTTCTAAAAATAGTACTGGATCACACTTAGTACCCTAAAGATAGCAAAATGTTTTTCTGTTAGTGCCATAGAGCTGTGCCTGCAAACTGTCACATCTTCAGTGGAGTGTACTACTGGTCCTGATGGGAAGTTACTATTTTTTTAGACACTTTGAAGGAAGAGGGTTGAGAGGATCGGTTTCTGTGTAGCATAAGGAGTGACTTCACACACTCACACCTACAACTGCCAAAATAGTTTCCTTGAACTTAAAGCAACCTGGAGGAAACATTTGGCAAGCTTGTACTGTGGCCAGCAGTTCTCTGCCACCATCTTCACCATTTGCTTCCTGCTTGAATTTTAGAAGATGAGAAGAATATCTTATTGAAGAGCAATTTCTTCCCATGGGTAATGGAGTCAGAGGGGGTTTCTCAAGTGCATGGTAGTTCACTGACACTTATACTTTAAATACCATAATTTTAAATACCATGACAGTTCCCTTTTGTGAAATGTAAATACAGATTCATCTTAATCTCCCAGTCTTGGATTGCTTCTGCCATGACTAGGTAACAAATGAAGAGCGAAACTGGATGGAATTGATCCTTTCTGCCATAGGTTCAGAAACGACTCGGATGGCAGTTTTTTGGGATGTTTTTTGTACTTGCTGTATTGAATCCAGGCTGGATCTGCTATTTGTGTAGCCTTTCTTTAGACACAGTTTTGTAAGTTGCTGTGTGATTTCTTGATGTATTTCAAATATGTTCATCAGCCCTTACTCCTGCCCCTCCAGTGTGTGGTCTCTTAGTTTCTTAGTTTCTGGAAACCTGGGTTCAGGAGGGCTTACCAGTTCCTTTAAAAACAACCAAATTCTCCCTTCCCTTTGCTTTAGCTGGTTATAATACTGTAAGGTCAGATGATCCACGTGTGCCTGTGTCCTTTTTCACTTCTCTTCTGTCATTTCCTGATATCCCAGTAATTTTTATTATCCTGAGCCCATTTCAACCAAGCGTAACAGAGAAGAACACAGATTGCAGAGGTAATGCTGTCCTTGAAAGTTTCTCAAGGCTGACATCACTGAAGGAGCTGAATAGATGGCTGCTTTTGGGTAAACGTAAATCTTACCACATGCAGATTTGCCTGAAAACTTGAAACTTGTGCGGTAGGAGACACAGTGATGATCAAAGGAGAAGAAAACTCTTTTTGTAACAGTCATGCAATGGGAGGAGGAATTGCAGAGGAATGCTGGAATAGTGCAGCAGATGCCTTGAATGTCCTATAGGCAGTCATGGTCCTGGTATATCTATATCTGTTACCTATGAGGTGCTGAAGACCTGAAGAAGATGGATAGCCCCTTCATGTTCAGGGTATCTCCAGAGATCACTGCAGAATGGAAAGGTACGTTTCTGCTCTGGAAGAAACGATTGTGCTTTCCATAGGAACCTTATGAGCAATAACCAAACAGTGCTTGAAAACCTCAGGAAAACTCTATCAGAGAACAAAAAGAATGTAAAATTGAAAATCAGGAATTCCTCAGTGGAGTTCTCCAGAGTCAAAGGATGTGACTTGGACTAAGCTGTTACTGTTTTCTCATTTTTCCTGCATTTATGGGCAGCATATGAGAAATGCATTTTGTGTGTGGAATTGGAACTTGGAAAACTAAGTTCTGTTTGGGAGCAAGACTTGTGTGTAGTAAATGGCTAGCTGTGTGACTAGTCACTATGGTGTTTGAAATGCTCTTTTATATTTGCAGGGTCTCCTAGGTAAGTATAGGTTTGAATTTGGATTGGATTGTGTATATATGAGGCCTATTGCAAATAGGAAGAATTGCATTTGGGTTTTGTTTGTTATTTTTTCCTTCCCTTGTTAAAAAACAATAAGATCAGTGGACTATATAAAAAGGAAACAGACATGAGTTGAAGGTGTTTAGTTTCTTGTTTGTTTTTGGTCTCTGGTTACTAGTATGTGTTCTTTTGTTAAACAGTTATTTGAAAACAGAATTCGCTTCTTCTCTGGCTGCTCACTCAGGAGGAGGAGATAGGAAAAGGTCTGGGGAGAAAATATGGAACTAAAAATTATATAGCTATCTAAGTAATACTTACATTAAATAATTGTCCTGAATGGATTCTCCCTCTTGATGGGGTATCAGTATGCTTTGGACAGAAGAAAGAGTTCATTTTCCAGAAACTTGACTTTGTTCCGGATCATTCCAGCATCTTTTTCTTCCAGGTGTGGTCAAACATTAAATATTGCTTATGGCTTTACTGTGGTAGGTCAGTGTAATGCACAAGATGTGCTTTGGGCCTTCTCACCTTTCAGGGCCAGGATAGCTGAGAGTGTGAAATGGAGCTCTTGCAGCATTCACCGCCTCTAGCTCTGATCAGGAAAGTGCAGGCACATGACTTCTGCTCTTCCAGAGCCAGAGGCTCAGATTTTGACAATTCACAGTCTGAAGTCTGCCAGGAGGAGTAAGGCTGCAAGAGTAAGAGATGGTCCATGTTAGAAATTTTAGAAGTAAATAATTTTGAAGCCTTAATTTGGCAGGGTTTTCAGAGTGGATAAAGGATAGCCTCTGAATTCAGACCTCAAATGACTGAAGTAAGCCTGCTTGAAGAAGTGGGATCCAGTAAATGTTAACAGAGGCAGAAGCACAGTCACTTTCCACTTTCTTAGTTCTTCTTCCTCTTGAAACTCTTGGAACTTCTCCCTTTTCTCCCTTCCTGGAATTGTTCTGGCTCAAAATACACCTATAAAATAAGATGATGTCCAGAAGCAGTCATTGGGTCTGGGAAATGTAAATTCACTATATGGTTTCAAAAAGATGTTAGCTTTTATAGAAAGAAAAACAACAGCAAATGAAAAAAAAAACAACACATGAAGCATTGGGCAACTCTTCACATACATGCTACTACCACACGCTCCCAGCAGCAGTCTGGCTTCTTAGTGTGTTAGTACAGACTGCTTGCTCTGATAACACTGAATCTGTTGCTGAGGTTGTTTTGCTGCTTTTTGTTTAAAGACTGGGAGTATGATGATACCTCAGTCCTTGTGGTTACTGAATTATTTAGCTAAGACCAGTCTACCTCAGAACTCTTGACACAGAAGTTGCTCTTTGAAGTTGTGTGGAGAATTGCCGGGGCTCAGATGTCTTGGCTGAGGGATTTCTGTTGCTAGTAGTGTGAAGCACAGCAGCTACTTCAGGGTAATTTATCACCTGTTTTCCTACAAAGTAATGGCTCACTTTCTTTTCCCCATGTGGACCTTGGATACTCTTCAGAAAAAGTGCTAGTTGAATATGTGAAATTCAGTGATACATCCTATTTTACACTTCATAATTCTAACTAAAAACTACTGGTATAATAACAAAAAACATATAAGAGAGGAACTGCAGGAACTTGCTTTTGGTGGACACTAAATCAAGTGAGAATTACTGTAGTTGTGGTTTAAAACAGTTTATATGCACTCTGTTGAGTGATGGAAGAAGGCTTTACTACAGCTGCACTTAGTGTTTAACCTTGGAAGAGAGGATTCCTTACAAAGTAATGCTAAAACTGTTTATCCCTATTGGATACACTTCCTTTCTTAATGTACTCTGGTTGCCTCTGACCTTGTCCTGGCCTTATAAAACTGCACAGATTGGTGTGTTGATGTGCCAAAGAGCCACATAAAATACTTGCATGTTGCTGTTATCCCCAGATATGTCACATTTCAAAACCTGTGAGTTGTAAACACATCTTGTAGATTTGAGGAAGGAGTAGGAAACATTTACTCAAAGGCCTGCGAGCTATGGATCTGGCTTCTTTTCTGGTGTTCTGTCATCATTGGTCTGTGCATGGTGTTACCACGTGACACCATACGCACCTTCCCGCAGTTACCAGCATACTCTTTCTTCAGAGACTGCCTTTGCTTTAGAGTGTACTTTCTGAACAGTTCAATGTCTTGTGATGTGGTCCATTGTGTCATGGGATAATTTGAAAAAGAAATAGGGAGAAAAAAATGTAACCACATCTCTTGTTGTAAAATTGTTTTTTTTTGCTTTAGGAGTTGTTTTCTTCTAGGCTGATGGTACCACAAGACTTAGCTGGTGCTTGCCCTGAGCATCATGGTGGAAGCATCTGCATCACTGTAGCTAAGGGCAGTGTTCTCTTCTTGCTGTAAAGAGTTGCTGTGCAGTGAAGTAAAAAATGCGTAGTACTTGAGACCATAATGAGATTCATTTGTTAAACACATTTTGATGCTATTGTTAGTATTTAGTGTTTCATGAACAGCTGTGCTGGTCCTGTGAAATAGATGTAGTTTCTGTCCCCAAGAACTGCAGCAAGAGATGTGTTTTTTGTATATCTCATGTTCCCTTTGCACTCAGTTTTATATAAATTATACTGAATAAAGGCAGTATTAATTATAGCATTGTCTTTTTTGAGTTTGGCTTTTTCAGCCTGAAAAATACTTCTATGAGCGTCTCTTGTCTTTCTTATTCTCACAAAGACACTAATTCGCTTGATATCTCTGTATTCTTCATTTTCTTCTTCAGATATTTCCTTACTCTTTCTATAACTGTCATTGTCCAAATTTGCCTACAGATCCCAAATTCTTAGAAGTTTCTGCAGTGTTCATTATCTCTGTCTTCCTTGGGCACTTCAGTGCTTGGCTTCTCTGAGCAAGCAAGAGAAGCTTGATGGTGTACAAGATCTAGACTTCTGGTGCTGTTTAGTGGTTGTGGACTAGCATGACATAGAGCTATAGGTTGTGGTGGGGGGTTATGACTAGTCCAGATAGACCTTTGCCTCTGAGGGTTGTTGTCTTCTACCTGAGGATTGGCTTACCTCTCTGTCTCCTGGACTTATGCCTGGGCCAGTGACATTTACCACAGACGTTCATGCAAAGAGGTCAAGTTGGTCTTGTTTTCTGGGAAGTGCGACCCTCTGTGTTAACAGTTTTACTCCAGTGTAGAATGTTGGTTAAATTCATGTGGGTCTTTAGGGGACTGTTAGGAGTACCTGCTTGGCAAATTTAGAAATTGGTACTCCAAAGCATTGAGCAATTTAAATTTGTTTTGAGAGGCCATTTGACTGGCCATTTAAGTTTGAATGTTTCAATCATTCTGGAAATTACACAAATTGGAAAAAATTCAGCCCAAGCAGGTGAAATCTCACAAATATACTTAAAGTACTTGAAAGCAGGCCGTAGGGAACTTGGAAGGCACCTAACGTGTACCAGCAGTGCTGCATAGAGCACTCTAAACTGTACTGCTACAAAAGCATCTCTGACCTTTGTAAATTGTTACCCTCACCTCTGCCCACTTCTGTCTCTTATCTTCTCCCAGCAAAAGCCAAATCCAAATGTGGCGCCACATTCTTCCCCTGTGCCAGTGGGATCCACTGCATCATTGGCCGCTTCCGCTGCAACGGCTTCGAGGACTGTCCTGACGGCAGCGATGAGGAGAACTGCAGTAAGTGTGGGTCTGTGTGTGAGTGAGGGCACTGCTGCTTCTTTCGACTAATTAACACCACTTAGAATTCGGTAGCCTTTAGTTTCTGAGTCAAATATTCTCCCTGTCGTTTACAACCCACATAATTCTTGTATTTTCACTTTATATCAGGCCGTTTTTGGTTTTTTTTTTTTTAAGGTCCAGCTCACTCTTGCTTTGCATACAATGCCTGTATGATACTTCAAGCCTCTTTGTGACTTTGAAATGAATTTGTGACTTTTGAATGAGTTTTAAGCTTCATGTTTGCTTTGAACATGTTCCCTGTACTCAAATGTAACTCAAATTGGGCAAACATTAAGTATCACTTTGAATTGTTCCATTTTTATTTGCCTGTTTCTTGTCACTGAAGAATATGATGTATTTGTTAATCAGTACGTTTAGGTGTCTCTGTTTATACATGTTCTCAAACAACAAAAAAGCAAATAATGGCATATTTTGAGAAACAGGTTCTTGAAAGAAGGAGGTTTTTGGAGGTAGGCATACCTGCCAATGTGCTAACTTCACAGAATATTCTGAGTTGAAAGGGACTCACAAAGATCATCAAGTCCAGCTCTTATGTGAATGGCCCATATGGGGATTGAACCCACAACCTTGGTGTTATTAACACCATGCTCCAACCAGCTAAGCTAATCTCAGACTGAGCTGCTGTTCAGCAACTTGCAGGGAAGTTGCAGCACAGAGTTCATCTGAAGTACTGCTTGACTTGGGCTAAACTCTGTGCATGTGGCTGTGTAGATCCTTTTGTGTCTGTAAGTCTAGCAGGGATATATCACAGCAGTAAGGAAAAGTTATGTTCAAGCCAGCAGCTCTGTTGTTATTATCAAGAGCTGGTAAAAGCATGGGTCTCTAGGTAAAAGCTTGCAGGAAAATACTTGCTCGCTATCTTGTTGGAGCTTGCTGAGTATTTCTTTTTAATAACCTTTAAAGGTCAGGAGGAGGACAACAGACACCAGCTTTCAAAGATAACAAAAGGGGCGATCTTTACAGTAATCTATCACTGTTTGCTTCTTGCCTTTCTTGTTCATGTGCTTTCCCCCACAGCATGAATATCTCTTAAGGTGCCATCTGTTGTTGGCTTAGAGAGTCTGGTTTGAGCCCTGGGAAGACTGTGGCAGTGATATAGCACTTCTGCAGAGCAAGTGAAGCTAGAGGAAGATTGAAGGCTCAGGAAATTCCTCTGGGTTATGCTTAAACAAATGGACTAGAAAAAAGTTTTGACAAAAGTGCTTTGAGTACCCTTGAGGTGGTGGACTGACAAGCAGCAGGTCTCAGCTGGAGGTGCACAAGCTCCTGAAGTTTGTTATGAATGAAACAATCTCCCGTGAGCTTGTAGTGTGTAGCTCCAACGCTGCCGATCTCCCCGTTTCTTATGCCATTTAAGCACACTCTTGGTATTTTCTAGCATGTCTAAATGTCAGTCACTGCTTATGAAGAGGAACAACAATGTAGGCCCTAAGGTGACCTCGAAAATCAATGGGGTGCAAGTGTGCAGCAGTTTTAAAGCAAAGGAGCTTTAGCACATTCACGATAAACATACTTTTGGGAAGCTGGAGAAATTGGGAGTGTTTGTTACATATACTGCAGGTTATATGTAGAGAAGACTTTAAAGTTTTATATTTTTTTAAAGACTCTTTAAATCCAGCTCTTACTTTAAAGAATAAAAAATAGGAAACCGGTTAGTATTTGGAAACTGAAATACCCTTTGTTATTGTGGCAGAGAAGCAGTTTGAAGCAGACAGGGTGTCTAAACAGCTTTTTTAAGGTTTTCAATTGGAAAGTTGCATTCAGTTTGTCACCTCATTACCAAAAACTGTTGGGAGTCAGAGAAGAGTGCCAACAATGATTAAGGGAGAGAGGTTGGTTTATGAATAGATATTAAAAATGGCTAAGTTATGCATATCTTGACTAAGCAATGACTGTGCTGGAGATTAAGGCTATATATGATTTATATGAAGGGTGCAAACGCTGTTCAAGGAGGGAACGTGTAGTTATATGTGCTGGGCTATAGCTAAGAGTAGAGGGTTGAAATGAGAAAAGAGAAATATGTATCAAGAAAACCTCCTTGACAGTGAGATGCATTGAAGCTGTGATGTAATCTGCTAGAAGTGTTGAAAACTGCACTGCTTGAAGCTTTAGATGAAAATAGGTGTAGCATCTTAGAGCATCTTACTGCTTGGGTTTGGCATGGGTGAGAAGACTGCTCTACCTAAATGAGTCTGCTTAAATACTATTCTGATTTTGCTCTCTGTGCAACAGTGGGTCTTATGTGAAAGGATTTTCTGGGTGCTACTGTAATGTGCATATTACCCTTAAAAAGGAGTTGAAATTCAAACAAGGAGAAGTTGAGAGATCTCAGCAGTGCCATTGTATCAATTCAAAATAGCGAGGAGAATGGGGAAGGAGGAAAAAAACAGAAGCAAGGTAAATAAACCACTGCCTGGCAGTTCTCAGCCAGGATCATTGTCTGATAATAAGAAAATTAAACTAAACTGAGTTTGTTGAAGAAGGAATCAACAGGAGGTGTTTATGGTAGGCAGTTCAAGTCCATATGTCTTCAGTGTGAGCAAATGTGGAAGAGTGATCATGATCGGGGCTCTCATGAAAATGAACAGAAGGCTTATCACAACTGTGGTTGGAGTAAATCTCTGCTAATTGTAATGAATCTTGCACGAATTAGAAGTTTCAGCTTTCCCTGTTTAGAGGGAAGGTTGTTTGATTGCCAAGTTACTCTCACATATTCAGCAGATTGACCAACTGTTGAGTTGTGACCTGTTGTCATTGATTGCTTGTGGGCTATTTAACTGCCTGGGTAAGAGAATTTCTAATGAAAGATCTCACTTTCTCTTTTTGCAGCAGCAAATCCCTTGCTTTGCTCTACTGCCCGATTCCACTGTAAAAATGGTCTTTGCATTGATAAAAGCTTCGTGTGTGACAGTCAAAATAACTGCCAAGACAACAGTGATGAAGAAAGCTGCGAAAGCCCTCAAGGTAGGCACAGAGTTTTTATTCTATTCTGCAATGGTATTCCAACTCAAATTAATGCGGAACAGGCTCAGCAGAAAATACGATTCTGTTGGCTTGCTCTGAGTTGGCTGGAGCTGCGGTTTCCTCATTCTGCAAATAATGAAGTGTGTAGAGTGTGTGTGTGTGTGCATGCATACATTTCATTTCCAGTGCTCAGAAGACTGGTATCTTTTTCAGATTAGTAAAAACACATTTTTGCAGGAAGTGCTTGTAATCTGTGATCCAGTGCTCACTGAAGTTGCTGGGAATCCATTTAGTAACTTCTGCGGGATGGATTGGACCCAGGAGGATTGATAGTAAAAGTACAGTTGAAAGTGAATCTGTCTATTTACCAGATGAGTAAATCTTGTGTAGTCTTAAAACTTTAGATCCTCACTGCTCAGTTACTTTTTGGAAGGCATGTTTCACTGCAGGACAAGTCTACAGTGAAAGCATTTATTCCTACCCTTCCTTGTTTCTGTATTTAGAGTAAAGGATGAAGGCGGAAGAAAATTTTTGCTTGAAACTTGTTTTGTATTGAATCTTGTGAGAATCTCAAAACACAGTCTTTGATTTATTTTTTTTTCTTTTTTGACCTATGCTAAAGTCTATATCTAGTGCTGGATATCATCAGGGGAGGTGTGATATGCTTCTGCCTAAAGAAAGCAGAGCATGTGAAGAGGAGATAGAGCAGGGTATGAAGGAAGAAGTAATGAGAGAAATTGAAAGAGAATGACTTTAATATATAGCTGCACTGATCATTTAGTCTTTTGTGGAAAAGAAAACAATCCTGAGCTTAACATGGTGATAAATATTCTTGACAACTCACAGAGGAAGAGGGAAGACATGCAACAGCAATGCCAACAAAACAAGGTTTATAGCAATGGTGTGTGACAATCTTTTCTGTGTCATTCCTCCGCCTAACCTGTGAGCTCTTTCCTGTGGCTCCACATGGAAGGGCTGAAGGGGTCATCCTGGTAAGGCATCTGTGTGCTGAGCTACATCACAGCCTGGGAACTGGCCTTGGATCAGAGCCTCAGAGAGGGGGTCTGGCCTGCCCCTACTCTCTGTCTGTAGGGAGGAGGAAAGGGCTGATGAGGGACTAGCACGTGCCGAGGGACAAATTGTTCTTCACTACAGGTCTAAGGCAGCATAATAAGATTAATGTGGGTGGTAAGATTTTTGTGTTGGGTTTCTTTTTCTTTCTTTCTTTTTTAGCTTCTGAAGCTTAAAGCAGCAGTGCTGTTTTCCAAGATTGGGATGACTGCTTCCTTTGCAGATTAATTGGCTGGATTGTCTCCAGGTTATTTGTTGTCATGACAATCTGCTTTTGAAAGTGACTGTGAGGCACAGGAGAAGAAGAGAGCTGTATTTCATGAAGTACTTACTCTTGTCTCTATATTTGGTCCTCCTGGAAATGTCAGAATAGAAAGAGGGTTAAGCAGAGTAATTCTGATTATATATGAAAGAGACCCAAACAAGGAAGAAAGAACTCTTTCTTATTAAGACAAGAGCATCCATGGATTGGGGGCTCTTTTATTTAAAGAAAAAAAGAAGTCTGAGTATGAGGTTGGGAATGAGGAGTTCCCAAAGTGTAATGCTGGTTGTGGGATGTGATTGGTTTTGCCCTTTGGCATCTCAGAGCCTCCCTGAATTGCAGTTTCACCATCTGGAAGTGGATGATGCTTGCATACCTGTCTTTCAAAGCAATGATTAAACAGTGTTCAACTGTTCAACTTCCCATCCCAATTTAAATGACAGTTCCTTCTGGAGTTTTCAGCTATGGGTATGTCTGTCCTGGCTTCCAAACACACCAACTACTTTGTGTTAATTGGGAGTTAGAGGCTACTGTGGACAGTCTTTAATTTCTCACAATTCTTTCTAGAGCAGATCTAATTACTGTAATTACAGTGTTAACATAGTACCCAAGAATCCTGGTCATTAAGTAGAACTCAAGTGCTCTGGGTACTTGGGGACAGAGCAAAGCAAATCTATAATGTGTTATAAAATGAAGATAGAGGGTTTTCTTCCCACTGGCTATGTTATCACGTCAAATGTGGTAGCTTTAGTTCAGTGTAATTGAGTGTAGTCTGACATGTGAGACTGCCCTTGTGTGCTATTTTTCTATCTATAAATGTGTTGATTTAGAAGTCACTAAGCTTCTGAACCACTGTATGATACTGTCATTATCACCATTTAACAGATGGGGAAAAGAGGGCATAGATCAGCTAAACAAAATGCTCCCGGAGTGCCATCCTGGCTGGTAGGAGCAGAGCTTCATCCATGCTTGTCTGCTTCAGGGGCACGTCATTAAACTTAATCAATGTTTGCAAACTGGTTTGAGATACTGTGATAACATGGGAAATAGAAGTGTTAATTATTAATTGATGCTTTGCTCTCCTTCTGCTCTTGGGTATACTGACAAGCTTTTTAAATTACCACCTCTTCCTACTCTTCCATGAACTTCAAAGGTGTCCTTTATCCTGCTGTCATTACTGGAAAGCTCCAGTAGCATATCAGTTTGGTTTGTGTCAGATACTCCTCCATGCATAAAGATCCTTTCATTCAAGAAGGGTCACTCTGCGGGCTAGGAAAACAGGAATGTGACCTCCTATTGAAAAACATACTGACCCGGCTTTGACATGGAACACTTAAAAACGTGCCATTCTTGGTGAATAATAGCTTTACTAGCATGCTGCAGTTTGGGATGAGCATGAAGAACTGCATTTATAAGCATTAATTTCAGTCATAAGTGCTAGCAGACTCATTTGAGAGGAGGGAGACAGAGTCCCCAAGATTTAGTTGTGAAAATGAGAGGAAGATCAAATTTTGCAGGATGTGTTCCTGCCCTCCTTTCTCCTTACCGCTTGTGACTGAGTGTTGCATGTCTTACAAAGGTTTGTATGTCATGGAGAAAGTGCCAGATTAAACAGTGACAATTTAGCAGCAAGTCAAAGAATTCTGCTCTTAATTCCTGACAGAAATTATTTGTAGCTCTTGTCACTGCCATGATAAACTTCAGGGCTGTTCCTTTAATCCTACCCCAGCTAAACTTTGGTCATCTCAGTTTTCCAGCATTGAAGTAGTATGGCCAAATACTTCCCTTTGTCTGGAATGTGGTGTATTCATCAAAGCATGTGCTTGAGTTTTTGGGATTGGATGGAGGATATAATTGCTTGGATTATCCATGAGTCGAATATATGAATTACTCTTTCTAGGGCGTTATTCCAGTTTTAACACCAGCAGTGACTGGAAATTTCTGCTCCTGGTCTGTACTTAATGGATCTTAATTCAGTAAAGTTCCTCTCCCGAGGACCCCTGGTGGTCTAGTGGTTAGGATGTGGCGTTCTCATGGCCGTGACCCAGGTTCGATTCCCGGTCAGGGAACTCCTCCGGGCGGATGGAGCTCGTCAGCCCTGTAAGGCCATCCATCTAAGAGAAGATCACTCTAAACAAATCTACATCCTGAGGACCTCGCTGCCACCGTCCAAGCTCGCTCGGCCCCGGCAGATGAACCTCAGGATTAAAGGGTGGGCTCAGTTCAGCACACACTGTGTCTCACCTAAAAAATCCACTGCGCAGGCTCAAAGGGTAATGACCTTTCCCAAATCTTTGCTCGCGAAGACTGGCCATGATGATGATGAAAGTTCCTCTCCCCCACACACTTCTTTCTCTTACCACTCTAAGATCTTTCCATATGCCTCGAATTAGCGGACAGTGCTAATCATTCATAGCATCTGCTCTGGGTGTACTCCGCGGGCCTGCTTGTTGTTGGGGGGATTTCCTGTTCTGTGACAGGCATCCACTCAATTGGAAAGGAATTTCTCCTTCTTAATATTTTCCAACAACTGTGTAAATTTGTTCAACTCTAGGACTGTATTTAATTTATTCTCTCAGTTGTGGAGTTTTATCTAAATGTGTCCTCATAGTGCTTCTTTCATTAGTTTCTCCTCCATTTTGTACTTAGAATTTAGAAGGCTTTAACACCAACAAAAGCGCACTGGATATTTTGATTCAAACTTGTTTTCCTTTTGTGGCCCTTCTTTTCTTTCCGTCTAAGTTTGCTTAATACCTTCACTAGCTTTAACCCTGTTGCCTAGGAAAGGGAGTTTTATTGCTGCTAGTCTGTATTCACTCTGACAGCTGCTGGAGAGAGAGGCTCTTGACTTCAGTAGTGTTTCTGAAATTCTAGCTCTGCAGTTGTTTGTAAACAGTACCGTTGCAGTCAGGTTATAAACTAAATGCTTTAGAAGTGTTCAGAAGTTAATTCTTGCCATATGTTTCTACAGTGTATTTGATAAGGTCCACTGTTGCACATGTGGGTACCTCCTTCTTTTATTTTTTGCATATCTTTTCATTGAATTTGCATTAGGATTTTGGTATACCCCAGTATTCTAAAACAGGTTTAGAAGCATACAGAGTTTAAAAGTCTCTGCCCTTTTCTCTGTAGTATATATAAATTGCTGGTATAAAAATTGTCAGCATATGAAAAAAAAATTCTGACCCTGTGTCAAATAAGTGGAAAACCCTTCAAAATGTTAACTTACTAAAATTAATTTTTAGGTGATAATATTAATTCCGTAATGGTAATTTCTGTGGATTAAGGTATAGAAAAAGTTGGAAGCATACTGGCTGTAGAGGTAAGCACTATGGCCATTGCTACCGTTTGCATGATGGTGTTGCAATGCATATTGGATTTTAGAATGGACAGCCAAGTGGAACAGACGTACTCTAAATTTCAGTGAAATACCACAAAACCTAAATTTTGAAACAAAAATAGCTCCCAGAACATCTGACTCCATAATGATCTTCTGACTAGCCCTTTGGAGGTGGTAAATTAAAATTCTGAAATTCCCAAATGCTGTGGTATCACTTAAACATCCCAAAGCTTTGTAGTGTGATCCTGGCAGCGTACGTTTCCTTTTATTGAGTCTCTCTTTGGCTCATTATTGACTCAGCTTGTACACTGAAGCTTGACTCACAATTATTGTGCATAATCTTAGCCCAGATTCAGCCTGCAGCAGGAATTTAATACTCGGAGGCAGACTGGATAGAAGCAGAAACTTAAGGATGCAAATAGAATGTCACTGAATGTTTTGTTAACTGAAGGTTTTGCCTGAGCATATTTAGCTCTCTAATATCCCATTTTTATAACACTAGCTAGATGGAAATGTTTTTGTCTGCGGTAAATTCTTTCATTCCTGTGTTCCTCTAGTCCCTGAATCCAGGCTTCCTCTTCTTTCCTTTTTTCTCTCCTCATAAGATTATTTATTTGAGAGAGTACTTGTCAAGAAAAAAATGGATCCGTCTGCATGGAGACTAATAGGCAAGGTGAGCTACAGGAGGCAGATGTTTGTGTTGTTGGTACTGGTAATTCAAGTGACTGGTAAGTCAACCTGTGCATTGATTTCGACAGCACGTGGACTCTGCTGTCTGTGCTGCCCCCCCAGGCCAGTCCATCGTTTGTGAAATGGATTGTTCATCACTGGATAGGAACAGCAGATGATAACCCAGGCATTATTGGACACGGGCCCAGACTCATTCAGAAGCATGGTAAGTTCTGAGTGAGACTGAGAGAGGAACTCTTACTTCACTCTGCATGGAGGCTTTGGAATTAAAGCAGTTTAAAATAGATATCAGGGAATATCAGGGAGAGTTCCAGCCAGCTGGTACAAGTGGATTTGAGTTGTGACATCTCTCAGCTCCCCGAGCTTGTGAATATGACAAGGTTTTGTTGCAGAACAGGCATATATACCTGAGGAATAGTCTTCTTTTAGACCAGCATGTTGCTCCTGCAGACACTTTGGCAGAATAATAAAAGACATGCTGCCAAAATGTTACGCTACCCCTGTTTGGAGAGCAGCTGTTCTATTTAGAACAGTATAATGTGGCAATAGACAAGCAATGACTTCAGGTCTTCAGTGGACAACAAACTTACTTAAAAGGGTATTTGTAGATCTGGGAGGTGTCCCTACTCTTCACCTGATCTCCTACTCAGCCCACCTTTGATGACTTGAAGCTCCAAATTACCAGCAGGTGATGACTTGGCTACTGTAAAAATCAAGTCTTAGATGAGGTATTGCCACTGGGAGTCGCTATGTTTGCCAACAGCTTTATCAAGGATAAAAACGTCTTGCCTGCACCTTCTGTTAAGCCTGTTCTGTACACAGACATATTTCAGGATGCTGATGGTAGCCTTCCCTCAAGGCACAACTCACTCTCATGATGGAAGTGCTGGTCTGACTGCAGCACCTCATTGGATTCTTACTGTAATACCATGATTTTTAAATTTTGTTGTTGTTGCTGGGAATGAAATTGCAATTTTCAGGCTAATTACAAAAAGAGTAGGTGCAGGGAGTAACTATGTATCAGGTACTTTTCTTTCAGCCAGTGGCTGATCAGAAGAGCTGGGAATTGAGCCTGTAAAGGCATGGCATTTTCTCACCTGTGCAGAGATGAAATATGAGCTCTTAGCAATTGTGTCCAGATATTTTTACCTTCACTTTGTGACATTTATGCCTAATTAACAGTTCCAGAAAGGGGTGATGACTTGAATATCCAGTTTCATTGCCTGTGCTTCAAAACTTCAAAAACAGGTGATAAAATGTCATGCTAGAGGAAGACAAGTATAAGATAAAGGACATTCTTTTTTCCCATTGATCTTGAGGCTCATTAAGTTATCTCTTGAATTGTCATTAGTGAAAATCAGTTACTTTCAGACACATATTCCAAAAGTTTATGTTGCCATGTAGGTGTTTGAAGTACACTGTATGTATTGGCATGTCAGACACATCCTGGCTGCTGAATTGCATTAACTTTTCATGGATGTCAGTGTGATTTAATTGTGCAGAAGGCTTCTGTTGCTGGACTGTAGGTGCCAGCCCTCAGTCTCTCTGGTGTCAATGGAGAGAATCCAAATAAAAGGCCCAGATGTTAATCTTTGACTTGCTGTAAAACAAAATCAGCTCCAGGTAAGGTGACCAAGTGCATTTTCTACAGTTATTGTAGAAAATTATTATAGCATTTAAAATGAAACTTTAACTTCTGTTAGTATAGTTTTAGTACTGAGACAACCTTTTTTTTGTTGGAAAATGGTAGTTGTCATAACAAACACGTCAGGGAAGAGCCATATTATTTCCTTCATTAGGTACTGAAGAGCCGCTCTTGCTAGCAGAGTGGGAGTTAGCTTGGCTGTCTCTTCTGTTGGGAGTTCTAGCCCTCATTTATCAGACTAGCCTGCTGCAACCTGTAATTCTACTTTCAAGCCCGGCTGGGAGCTGGTCTGTACGACTCTCCCACCAGGTCTGGCCCCATCAACCCTGCAGTTTCAGTCAAATGGCAAACCTTGTTGTTTAGCCTGATTATTGACATTAATCTTAGGTAAGTGATACTGCTTTAGCCTAGATCTAGCTTTGAGACCTGTGTGCATTAACTGGAGCAGCAAAAAGTCTGAGGTTAATTTATGCTTCAGTGCCTTTGCAAATCTTGGTCTGACATTGTTGTGTCAGTAACCTCTAGTTAGAAATGATTTCCCAAGATGGACTATTGAGGAAGGTGGCTGCGTTCAGCAGCTTGCACTGGGACTTGGGCAGAGAGCACCAATGTCCCTTTCTTTCTCTTTAGGAGTCAGTCTGGGTCTTTTGTGCAGCAGTGGAATTTACTAGAAGACCAATTTTGCTGCTCAGACCCGTGTGCATGGGAAAAACAGATCCCAGCAACGCATGTGTCAGACTTTGGGGTAGGTTTTTTATTTGTTTTCTGGTGGTTTTTTGCTCCTGCAGCTGCCAACAGTAGAGTTGGAAGATGTGGTTCCTAAAATGTCAGGCTGCAACTCTGTCCCCAGCCGAAACTAGTTTTGCACATGGTTAAAATCTGTATCTTTTCACAACTTCAGTTATATCTGGGAATAATTTGTTATATGTGAGCTCTGTCAAAGGTTGTATGAGTGTTCTTACCCAAATGTAAAGCCATGAGCAAAGCCAGCGTCACTAGGTGTAAAAGTGTCTCTGTTCAGATGTAGCAGTTTAGTAAACGTGACTGACCTAAAGTGGCATGTTTTCAGTGTAGACAGTCCCCTAGAGCAGGGCTTCTGAGCTCACCTGAAAAGTTTTACTGACATTTGCTCAACGAGAATAAATGCAGCAACTCCAGGTCAGCCAGATGTCCCTGTGGCTAGAATCTGTGCTGGTGCGATGCACTTGGTTTGTAGGAAGGAGAGCAGCTAGAAATGCAGAATTGCCTTCAGAAACGTTGGTGATTCCAGGAGTACAGGACCTCAATAGGCCTCAGCAGTTTGTGTCTGTTATTTTGAGAAATCCTTGCTTAGAGTAATTCTGGTTTTATTTCACTGTGCTAGCATAGCTACAATTTCACTCTGTCTTACGGAAAATAGGATTCTATATCATCCCATAGGACAAATAAGGGTATGGAAAACTGAATTGTGGGGGATACCTCACAACTGAGGTGGTATTAATATAAAGTGTATCTACCAGACCTTACTATATCTTCCTGCCCACTCCTTCCAAATGCTGGTCCCAGCCAGGTCAACTTTCTGCAGCTGAAGCTAAAGGTATTTGTTTATTGTAGATCGCACTTATGTTGGTATACCATATATGTGCTGTATTCACTGTGGAGCATAAATTACTTCAGGGTGATTTTTAAAACCCAAGCAAGTTGCCAGCCAAAGTTCCAGAGAATGGTATTTCACAGTGCCTAATCTAAAACTAGCAAATGAAACTTGATAAGAAAGTGGGTTATTACAAAAAAGAAAGTTTCTTGCCAGGCTTTAGATTAAGCCGAGATTCATCCTCAGCCAAGCATTTCAGTACCTGTAGATGTGTGAAGGATGAGGCTGTTGAATTCTAGCTTTTCCTTCTTTGCTGCTCTTGCATGAAAACTCGTGTCCCAGAGTCTGATCAGACTTTCTGGAAAAGATGGGTACTGCAGTGGATTTTCTTCTGCCTGCTGAAAATTGTGAAGTGAGGAGAGACATCACACCCGTCTTTAGTCTGTGTGCTGTTCCCTGAGCTTGCCAAAGTAACTTATGCTCCCATCTCACATTACCAGATTTTTGGTGCTAATTTGCTGTAAAGGATTATGTTAAAAATCCATATTTATGAGGGATGCTAAAAACATAAAGCAATTATGTGGTTTTCAATTACATAAACATCAACATGCAATGGGAATTAAAAGATGAATAATTAATTTTATGTTTATTTGTAATATAGAGTCTATGCAAACAGTAAAACCCGGAAAACAAGCAGGGGGAGGAGTGTGGAGGGTGTGGTGCCATAAAGTGCATTTAGCATCTCTATTCCATTTCAGTTCAGATCTCCAGGTGGGTCTGGGCTGTTAAGGGAGGTCACAACCTGCTGAGTGGGAAGCATTGGGTGCAGAAGTCCTGTTTGTACCTATGCCCTACTGGGTAAGTACTGTTTCCACTAACATGGCTGAAGGTGGGGACAGGGACACTGGGAGTGCCCACTGACATACCCTGAGCACAGAGGTGGAGCTGCCTGATGCTCACGGCCACTGGCCTAGTAAATGACCTTGGGCATTTTGGGTTGTATGCCTGATCTCTATTTTACATATGAAAAATACCAAACTTTTAACTTTTGAAAGCTTTATGTAAGATTATAAAGTCATTTGAAGAAAATAAATGTAATGAATCATTTCTGAATATTATCTGTCACCTGAAGTGCACCAGCTAGTCACTGTGGGATCAGGTCATTGGTGCTGAATTACATCCTCTGAAGTTTCAAAGAAGCAGCTTTCAAGGCTTCATTTATTTTAAGTGTTATTGCACTACAGTAAATGCAGAGATTACCAACTAGTTCTTAAGTGGAAGTAATTTTGAGGATCTGGTGTTTTTGTTAAGAGGTTAGGAAATGTGTTACGCTGCACTAAAACCTATGGGAATTAAAACCTAACTTGTTCCATTTGTTCAACTGTTTTTTCTTAGATCATCATTTCCCTCTGCCTCCTACATGCTGAATAGCAAGCAAACACCAGCCTTGATTTTGATGGCTGTGGGGAAAATGCTTTTAGACTTTTTGAGGCAGATTTTTCCATGGCAAATGGTGCTCATGATTTACCCTTATAGGAAAAGACTTAGGACTGCCCTTCTGCAGCACAAGTTCTAGAGCTCAGAGGTTTTCTGAACCAAAACTTGAACTGTTGTGTCAGCTCACACTTTGAAGTCCATGGTGGCTGGAGCCTTGCTGACTTTTGCAAGGAGGTGACTTGGTCTTGGTTTGACAGGAAGGGAACATTATGTGCAATTAAATGGAAACTCTGCAAAGTGGTTTGCACTGATACTTGTGAGAACCCATAGTTGTAGGAATATTGTATGGGAAAGAGAGTGTCCTTACAGTAAGTGACTGTCAAATTTAATTTTCTTTTTTCACACTCTAGAATTAAAAAACAAAAAGCATGTGACTTCAGGAAAACAGTGCTGTGAAGGAAGTTATATCCTTGCTTGGTAACTGGATGACTGTGATCAACCAGGAAAAGGTGGATGAGAAGACCATATGTTCCATTCAAAAGTGAACAAATTTCAGGCTGATTTTTTTATCTTGTTTTTACTTACTGTTAAAGCCAAATTTGTCTGACCAGATTGGAACAAGTGTATTGGTGATAGGTTAGATAGGGAGGTTCTTCAGAGATGGGCTCAGACAGCATGGTGGCTACATGGCTACAGCATGTATGAGAGGAGGAAAGCAACTGTTGTGATAAAAAATGAGACCCGGTGGCAGTGAGCAGAGCTTGGCATGCAAATAGGGGATGGACATTGTAAGTAGGGGCATAACCCATGCTCCTCTTTTTTTTTTTTTAAATTTTCAATTTCATTTTATGAAAGGGTCACTTGGCCATAGTGTTGTCAATTGCTATTGTGTGGGAGCCAGCTCATATAATTAAGACTGAGATGGTGGTAACTGGCTGTTCATGTGCACACATGATCAGTTTTATGATTAATTATCTGCCAAGGTTTTCATTCCTAAGCCCAAATTCTTGCTTTTTTCATTGATCACACAGCACAAGTGTGATTGAATCACTCAGTGTTTGCAGAAGCTGCTTCTGGTCTCTCCCTTGTTTTCCAGACTACCTTTTCCACCCCTTGATATGTAAATCCCAGAGAGCTGATGATTAGTTGGCAGCCATATGAGATTAAATTCTAGGCATGACTGATAATTGCAAGAAAATATTGAGAGTACCTTCCTGGCCATGGTGGATGTAATTCAAGACTCTGTATGTGAAGGAGTGCTGGCTGGAGGTGCCTGAGGAAACGTGCAGACGTGATATTGTGAGCCTGCATTTTGGAGAGATGTCACAACAGATGCCTTTGCAAGCTATATGGCCCATCTGAGGTGGAAACCAAGCAACATGGAAAAACACTGTGCAATGAGTTAACCTTCAAATAATGAATTTCCCAGGAAGGTACAGGAATGCTTTTGGTCTGAGTCTTTCTTATCTGTACATCAGAAATATGGTCAATCTTTCCAGAAAGTCTGGTGTAAATACAGAGTAAAGGAAACATACTGAACCTGTTTCTCCTGTTTCTGTGCTCTTTCAATTATCATTTCACCCTCACCATATTCTCTACTTTACCTTGTTGTAAAATCTTTTCAAGTAAAGAAATTTGTACTTCCCCCTCTTTTTTTATTCTTTCCCCTTTTTCTTTTTTTTTTATTTGCCTTCTTTCCCGTAAGCTGCTGGGGGCTTTTTCTCACTTGTTTCTGTTGTTTGTTCTTTCTGGCTTCTTTCTGTCTTCAGTGTTTGTATCATGCTCTTTCTTTATGTGTTGGTTTTTGGCTTTTCTGGAGGTATCAAATAAGAGGAACTGTGCATTAAGCCATACCAAGATTTCACTTTTCTACCTACAGTTAAAACACTACAAAGCTTTATTGCCCTATTCTGGTAAATCTCTGCTACTCAAACATTGTTCTAGTGTCACCCTGGAGGGGTAGAAGATCATCTAGGCTTGAAATACAAAAGAACCTTCAAAACCCATATGCAGGAGAAATCATACATCTCCCTGAGAAGACTGGGTATACATTCCTTTGTGTTCCATCTATGGAGCACATCTCTCCAATACGATTGCCAGACAGAGGCCCTCTACAACAACATTGCCAGCTGTTAGTATTCATAGCAATTGTGTGTTTCTTGATGGTAATTTCAACAGAGATTTAATATAAGTTTAGAGGTGTCTGTAATTCACAATCAGGTGAGAAAAGGAGTCAGTTTCTACTCCGGTTGTGCTAAAGCTGTTAGAGCAGGAATTTCCTTTCTGCCTATTTTACCATACGATTTGTACTGCCTATATTTTATGGCCTTGATTTACAGTGTGTCACGAGTTTCTCTGATGCTGCTAGCAGTTCCCTGCCTGTGGTTTGCTAGGTGGGAGCAGTGTCCTGATGCTTTTGACATAAGGTGCGTGTGTTGGCTGCAGGACTCCCCTTGGACACCGGAACCAAGCCCTTGCAGTCGGAGGTGGGGGGATTGGTCTTGAAAGAAGTTACTGCATTAAACATCTGCTAGAGGAGGAAGTTTCCACAAGAACCGGGTGAATAGTCCATTTCTGGAGTGCAAACTGGGGGCAACCCTTTGCCCAGCCCCCTGCCAAGCACAGCACATAGCAGCAAACACGGCATTGCAGAGGTTGGCGTGCAGAGCAGGAACTGTTGTCCACTCACATGATAAAGGGGAGGAGGGAGAGGAAGCCTTTGCAGCTGGGTTGATTGCAGGCTGCTGACAGCAGTTGTCTGGAACTATTCCTCGCTGTTGTGAGATCTGTGAGTGGTGCTTTAGAGAAAAATCTCCCCTGTGTCTTAGATGCTTTTCAGCCACAAGTCTTTGTCCATGTGCAACAGGGTGGAGTTCTCTGCTGCGTTCTTTGCTGCAATTTTTGGTTCTGGGAGTTCATTGAAGAGAGGGGAGGGAAAAAAATTAATCAGACTTTTTCAATTCCTTCATTTCCAGGGGCTACAGGACTGCCTCTCCAAAACCACTATATTACTCTTTTGGCAGTTGCCTCTGCAATTGCGATTACAACATATTCTGTCTTCTCTTGGTAGTTAGGAGGGGCTTCTTTAGCTTTTTCCTTTTTCTTTCTTTTCTTTGCTATACCCTTTTCTCTTCTACTTTTACTACGCAGTGAAAGAGCCAGGGAAATGAAGAGGGTGCTGTGCACCTCTGCCCTTTTCACAGTGAGAAAGGAATGTGTTTCTCTGAAGTATGCTATGGCTATGGCCCAACAAGAAAACCAAAAGCTATGAAGTGGATTTTTTTTCCCAAAGCATCTGTTCAGATAGATGCACAAGTAAAGTCGACTTTTAGTAGGTTCTGTGCTCTTAGGCAAATTTGAAAAGATCACTCTTTTTATGTAAAGTCAATGTGTTTTTTTTCAAAGAGGGAAATAATGAAGCACCACAGATAACTTTATGCAAGCAAAACTTCTCCCAGCTGGAAAGAACTCTGACTTTAGAAGATATCACACAGTCTTTATTTATTTTCATTTATTTCCTTGTTAGAGGCTTCAAAGAGGATTTCCATGGCTTGACAATTCAGTTTGCCCTATTGTGCACCACTCTGCCATGTTTTCTTCAGTCTAAGTTTCAAGGCCTCGGGCTGTGAGGATTTAATTACTGTTTCCGGGCGATTATTGTACCTGCAACTCTCACAAAAAGTTTTCCTGTTCTAACTTCACCTCTGCTCTAAAGACAAGTAAAACTCTTCTATGAAGAGTTATAGGTACATAACTCTTCATTATGTATCTATGTACATAATACATAGGTATTATGTAGCCTATGTGGTTTCTGGGCCTCTACACAAACCTGTAATTTATTACAGGTACAGAGTGACTCTAACCTTTACCTTTCCTTTCTCTTTTGCAAGCAGAACAAACTTTCTAGGTCTTTGATTTCTTTTGATAGGGTAGTGAAATTGTCTGAGCTGTTGTGGGTTGTCTCACTTTGAGACAATTTGGAAGGGGCAGGGATGTTGGACATAAGTCTCCTCCCTCAGATTCAATACCCCTGGTTTCTCCAATACTGAGAGAGAGACCAAATATGCCCTGATGTAAGTGAAAAAAATAACTCTTTATCAGGAAGAATGCTAAGAACAATACTGATAAAACTGGGTTAAACCAACTGATGAGGAGAAACTTCCCAAGCCCTGCCCACTGGACCAAATTGAGATAGCAGCCAGCCTTCCCCACCCGGCAAAACACACGTGGCCACAGCACAGAGACCAGATGTCCACCCTTCCACATGGTTCACCTCCCCCATGCACAGAAAAATTTGGCAGGAACAGTTGGAGAGTCAGCACTGGCAGGAAACAACGGATAGCTGGGATTCAGTACCGGCTGGTGCTTGTGGGGTGCTGGAGCGAGGCTGCAGTGCTGGAACAAGCAGTTTGAGCAGGGCTGCGGACCCCCCAGGTGACTGGAAGGACCCACAAGACACACGTTGGATCCAGAGACAAGACTTGGTTGTTGCGATTTCAGTGTTCGTTGGTCAAAGTGGTGGTTGTAGTCCTTTATGGATCATCAACAAGACATGAATTCCTTCAGGGAATGATGAGTTATCACAGCTGAGTTATCTAGAAAAAGAAGGAAAAAGAAACATTACCCCACCTCGAAGGGTTTGCTTCCTTCCTTATCTTGTTTAATACTCAGCCTGTAGCCTGAGGTTGTGGGATGTGCCCACCTTCAGCTCCTGGCTGGGATGGCCACTCTGCACGTTGTTAGCAAAGCACACATCAGCAAAGCACAAAGCTGATTGAGCCATCAGCACCAATAGTCCGGTCTGTTACAGCACCTGGGCGGTCACTGCAGGTGGTCGAATGTTTGAATCATTAATCATTAGCAGTTCAGTCTCTTTAAAGAAGGCAAAACACCAAAAAGCCATATTTGGAGAAAAGGTGGATACTAAAATTTTTGTGTAACGTAGGACGTGGGTGAACACCGTAGGACGTGGGTGAACACTGATGCTGAGATTAGAGAACTCTGCCCTACACTGGGCTGCTTCCACTCTCTGTGATGTGTGGTAAAACTGCTGTTTGGCTGATGTGGTACAGTAAATGTGCTCCCAGCTTTTAATGAACACTCCATCCCATCTGCATTTTTTAATGAAGATCTCATGGACCAGTTCTTGCTGAGTCTTGTTAAATAACTCTTGAAAGAAGAGTCTCATTGTCCAGAGGTAGGATCATGTAGCTCTGAGCTTGTCTTTTGGCTCGTTACTTTTCCAGTGATTAGATCAAGCTGCATTCAGACCCATTTTGTCATTAGGAAGTTATTAAACTACTGCTCTCTGGCTTCATCTTCAAACATCAACCTTTTTTTATTGACATTTTGTGTGTGGTTCAACCTGTCCTGATCTCATTCTGTCCTCTGCATTCTATCTGTTTTGAGTTTCCCCCCTGCCACAAGTCTCATGTGTTTGCATAGGTGCTTCATTTCAGAGGAGTACAGGAGGTATGCAGATGTTATGACTTCATTTTTTATTAATTATTATACTGTTTGGGCGTTTTTGATCTCTGGAACTCCAAACAATGATCAAATAAGGATTCTCTTTCATTTTTCTTGGCATTAGTTTCTCTCTCCATGGATGAAAATGACTGAGGTTGATTTTCACATAGTCAGTGACTGGCAAATCATATGAATCCATCCTCAATCCAGCTGGATCGATTACCTGTTTCTGGTTTTGCTGGATCTCAATTTATAAACCATTCTTTTGCCCTTTATAGTTTACCTTAGGTTTCAGGCTGAAAGTGTATTTTGTAGTCCTGGGTGTAAATGTTTGGGGGTTTCCCCCTTCCTATTTTGCTTGTTCTTTGGGTAAGATCCAATTACTAGTGGTCAGCATGGAGATGCCCTGATGAGCAGGGAGGGGAGGGGGGTCCTGGCACAGGGAATGGCCTAGGCCCGCTGCAGGAGGGGAGTTATGCCTGGCGTCCAGCTGCTATGCAGCTCTGCTGCACCCTCAGCAAGTGCTCAACAGTATTTGTTTTCTGAGGCGCTTTCAAGCTGCATGAAGATGATTTCAGGCAGCAGCAAAGCATTTTATTTGCCAAGTACTGTGTGAAACATCCAGAAAACAGATCTGGTTAGGAGTCCTTACATGGGAAGGTAGAAGAAGAGGAAGAAGACAGTTGTGCTTTGAAATAGCATCTCTCACAGCTTACTATGTACTTAAATCTCTCTGCTTACTGACTTGTTTCCATTTAATACCTGGATATAATTAATATAGTTTTATAAACATGTATAGAAAAATGGTAATATAACTTGAGGGATCTTGTTCTTCAGAGCATTATGTATACTGCTTTCTCTGGCAGTTCCTTCTGCAGAGATGTTTATATGCAGCTTCAAAGTACTTACCTTGCTTAAGAACATTGTTAAGTATCTTAATTAGCTTAGAAAGTGTTCTGGGCTCTTTTGTGCTTAATTATATTTTAAAGATATTTTCTGTGGTGAGGCTTCAAAGTGACATTTCTAGAATTCTTTTGACTGTACAAGTGGGCTGTTATATTCTCCAGAACTATGCAAGCTACTGTTCATATTTTTTTGTTTACAGAACATCCCATCAGATGAGATGAGGTTTTTGCATACTGCCACATGACCAAGCCTATTATAGGAAGAGGGAGGGAGAAGGCTTGAGGGAAGATGTATCTTCTGTACTGATGTGGAACATCTTGCTGTGCTGCATATGTCCCCATTGTACATGGCCATAAGAGAAAAGATAACCTGCCCAGAGCCAGGATCCCAGCCAGGGATGCTGTGCAGGCCCCATTCAGTCCTCAGTTCTCTGCACCACTTTGTTTTATTTCTATGCAGCTGGCATGTTCCTCTTCATTAAAATCCATTGCTGGAAGAATCTGCTGGAGTGTCACACAGAAACTTCTACATCTATAAGTGTGTAGACATCAGAAGCTGTCTGAGGGAGTTCAGCAATGTAGAAAGGGGGATCTCTTTGGCCACAGTAGTGAAGTCCATAAGAGTCCCCCTTTTTATTTCTTCCACTCCACCAGTATCTCTTAAAACTTCCAGTTGTTGCTGCTGCTTGTTAAAAGGTGTTTTCATTCTATCATTTGTTGCTCCAGCTCACATTAATTGTCTGGTAGTGCTGCACCAGTCCTGTCTCACTTCTGGTGAAAAACCTTTCCTTTGCCCTTCGAGCAGAGGGCCTGGACGTGCAGGCAGTTGTTCAGGGGTCTTCATTTGCTGAGACAGGGGTGCTCTGCTGAAATGTGGGAGTACATTAGCTATTGTACAACATGAAAAGGAAAGGTTTTTGCTTGCAGTGGTTATTCTGAAGGCTTTTCTCTCTCTGGCGAAAGTGCTGTGCTGTCCCCACACCAGCTTATTTGGCAGTTTCTGGTCAATCTGAAAGGGATGCAGCCTGTTAAACAGTGTCTCTTAGTGGCATGAGAAGTTCATTTTTTTGCTGGACCCTGTGAGCTTGACAGTTTGGCGTCACCCTTCCCCTGGTCAGTTTTCCCACCTCTGGTGGTAAATAGTGTGTGGTAAAACTGCTGTTTGGCTGATGTGGTTTTAGTTCTGTGGCGGAGAAGTGGTAGTGGGAAAAGTGGAAAAGAAGTATATGTGGGTGATGAGGTCCTTTACCACTGTGCAGTCTAAGAAAGGAGAGGAAGAGGTCTGTTCTATGACAATAAAGTGTGAACAGGAATGTCTGCAATCTTCAAGGGAATGCATTTTTAGAAGAGTGTCAACCTGTCTTTTCCCTCTTGATTTCATGTTGCACCTTAGCCATATGTTCTGTCAGCCCTGGAGAAAGCTGCTGCTTTTTCTTGTTTCACTTGCTTAGCTAAGGTTGTGAGCGTTCATTCCTTGCAAGGACAAAACTCCTGTCGTCATTTAAAAGCATTTACTGTTAAGAATTATGATGCCACCTCTGCTCTGCCCAAGTGGGCTTTAAATGAAGCACGGGTTTGGTTCACTGAGGGAGAACTGTCACTGCAGCAGGAGACCTTGGTGTTAATGTAGCGCTTGCTCCTACGCGACAGAGTGAATTTCCCGCTCTGCAGACTCACTATCATTTCATACAACCTACCACTGCATCTTGTGCTGTGTTGCTTAAAATATACATTCTTAAAATGCTTCATACAGGCTTCCAAAGTTCAGGTTGTTCAGTCTGTCTTCTGTTTGGTACATCCTACTTTCAGTTTTTCCTTGCAAACTAGCAAGAACTTAATTCAGTACAATGACTTTCTCAGGAAAGTCCAGAAGGCAAAATGGGAGTCCTAAGAGCTTGCACAGAGAAACTGCTTTGCTCTCTGTGAATGCTTAGTGCTGTGGGATTGGCACTTCTTCTGTTTCCAGAGGAACTGCATTGAGGACAATAGGGCACAGACTAAGATAAATTGCAGTCTGAGTGCTGTGAAAAATGCCAACAAACTGCAAATCAAATATCGACATTTAAAATACAGGACTGTATTTCAGTGAGGACCTTGTGATTTCATATTAGATAAAGCCTTGAATATTGTGAATCTTCTAGCATGGTGGTGTGGCAGTGTTCCTGTTAAAAGTGAGCACTTGGCTGCATTCATATTTCTGCTGTTGGCAGTAGCATTGTTCTTCCCCTTCTTCCTCTCTTGCACTGTCACAAGCATCTTGGGAAACTCATTTTCCCTAATCCTGTGTTTGACTCATGAGACCCAATGAGCTAATAGCTTGAGAATAAATTGCTGTAGCAATTGTGTTCATAAATATCATAAACAGCCTCCTTAAAGTGATGTTTGATTACTTAAGACAAAGCTTTCAAAACATTGAAACAGTGCAAAATAACCATTTGGCTAAAGCAATAAAGTTTTGTGGATACATTTCATTTTCTATAACCATGTATTTATTTCCCTTTTCAGACAAGAACCCTGTATTAAAAAGTAATTAAATCTGCAACCCAAGCAAGATACAGAAAAAAATTAATGCTAATGCAGTTTTTTCATTTTGCAGATGATTGTTGCCCACTCACATGCACACAAGTATGCACATCATTAACGCTGACAAAGAGCTGACTGTTAACTTCGAAATTCTTGGTTTCCGGGAGTTTATTTCACAATCTTGTTATGTAAATGTGGTTTTGTTAACTTGCACAGTTGCCATGAGGATCGGTGTCTGTCTATTGAACTGCATGAGATGCATCCACAAAAGCTAGGTATAACTGTCTGTTCTGTTGAAAAAGAGTCAAGTTGCTTTGATTTATAATTAATCTTTAAGACTTTAAAGCAACTTGACAATATAAAACAAACAAATCTTAACAATCTGATGGTGGTGTCTGCCAAATGAGACAAAGTGTGCTGCATGGCATTGTTTGCATGGCACAAAGGCTTGGTGGATTGCTGCTGTGTAATTGCTGGCTTTCCTAAAGAATAGGTGAGTGTCGTGAGGCCATTTAAAAATACACAGAACAAAAGTTTCTATTTGGTTAAAAAAAAATAAATATTAGTGTTGGTTCCCTAATTTTTTCTAGCACAACACTGGAAAAGTTTGTTGGGAGAGTGATATTTTACAGAGTCTTGTTCCTGTTACATCTGGAGGCCTTATGTACTTGTTGATTGCATGTCCCCAACATCAGGGGAAAGAGAACATCCCATGAAACACCCCATTGCCTGGAGCTGTCCTGGCTGGGGGACAGCAGTGGGGGTTCCCATGTCAGGTAGTTCACCTACCAGAAAAGGCTCATTAAAGTCTACTTGTGGGTGGTAGTCTTGTACAGGCAGGAGCTTGTAGGAACAGGGGATATACATGGGAGAATTTATTTGCACTGGGAGAACAGTGTACTTCTCTGAAGCTGCAATGTGTAGTACAAAATGTTGTGAGTGCTGTCAAATGCTGTTGGAAACAGAGTACACGAACTTGTCCCATGCTTACATGAAAATACATTCCTTCTAGCTTTTAGTGGTGGGGAAGGGGATTGAGTAGGCAGATGGTTCAAGATCATACTTCAAGGCACATTAGTTAACATGTCATTAACCTTAAAAGGTTGCCAGTCCACAAATTCTAAGTTGGAAGCTTGCAATGAAGTGTGGTTTTACCAATATTGTCCCTTAGTTGGGGTTGCTACTTAGGATGGGAAGTGAATTTCACCTGCTAAATAAAGAATTTTACATTTGGCAAAGAACTTTCCTCTACAGGTCTGTGTTATACTGAAGACATGGAGAACAAACATGTTTGCACTACTAGACTTGTAGTTTGATTGTTGCACAATATTGAATAAATTATGTATGTAGCTAGAGGTGAGTGTCAGTTTTTAAATATGGAAATCTGTTCACTTTTATGTGACTTTAAGCTTAGGGTGAAATGCAGTAACTTGATTATTACTCAATCTCTGCAACGTCTTTACAGCACAGTCTGGTTTGAACACTTCTCTTCATCCTCACACCAGCAATGTAAATGAGTTGCATTTTGTTGGCTTGGCCTTTGCAGCCAGATAGTGATAAGAAAAAGGCTTCATTCTGAAAAAGTGAACCATCACAGGCATCTCTCCAGCTGCCATCTCACTGTCAGGAGAGTGGTAAAGTCTCCTGTCAGTAGTAAAGTCTCCTGTCATCTGCAACTGAGCACAATCATGCATTCCAAGGATCAGCAGATCCAGAGTGTCTCTTCTACTGGTGGTTTCATTTTCCATGATCTGGTTCATTCATATTCAACTCAAAACTGTGAGTTTTAACATGCAAAACATTTTTTTGCTTCTTGTCCACTACAGAAGTTGCTTTGAAAGCTGAAATAATGTTTGGAATACTTCCCATATTTTGCCCCAGATATTTTGCTGTCAATATTCCTGTTTCATCATATTTTCATGACTTGAAAATAGGCCACGTCAGACACTTTGCTGTATAAAAATTGAGCTAGACCTTTCTCAAGATAAACCTTTCAAATTAGAAACTTCCCACTTGAATGTCAGAGTTGTGTATAATTTTCTATGTTGACAACTACATGGCCTCTGTCACAGAAGAGTGAAGTGTCTTCAGCTGTTGCTAAGTAAGTTTGTGCCTGTTTCAACAGCTTCTGTGTTCCTGTAGTACAGATAAAGAAGTCAGCTCTGGGTTGTGTTGTGGCTGAGCTTTTCTGGTGCGTTACAGTGACTCTGCGGGAATTATCAGCCTTCCATATAATTGTCCCATGCCACACTTATGCTAGTTATATTTCAGTTTTTGTTTTGCTACTTATGGTATCACGTAAGTGCTGAGTTTGTTTTTTGTTTAAAATTATTAGAGCAAAGGGAAGATCATTCTTCTGTGGGCAACACATAGAAAACTCTGGAATAATATGTTTGATTTTTTTTTATTAGAATAACTTGCCATTGCCTCTGTCACTCCAGTGGATAATGTTTTCCCTTCTGGTTCCCATTACTAATAGATGCATTCAGATTGTTCTGTTTCTGTCTATTAACACGTAATCATGTGATTGATTCTTGTATGCCAAGTAGATATTTTTTCCAACGGAAATAGTTATTTACATGATTTTTCAGGCCAGCTGTGTGAATGAAGTTCTTTTGAGAAGCACTTTGACATGCAGCTTGAACAGAAGTATTTCAGACTTCTGCACACTGCATTTCCCCCTCATGTACCTCCATAGCTTTCTGCCACTTTAATTGTTAGTTTGCCTACTACGATGCTTAGTGAGATGTTCAAAGCACTGGCTATTTAACTTGCCAAGAGATGATGTTACTTATCATGTGGATTTTTTTATTGATTGGAATTTAGTGGGAGGCTGACTTGCCTTACAGAATGGATCACTTATGTCAAGGAAAGCTGCTGACCAGGGATAGTTTTAGACATTGTTAATGATCCGGAGAATGTACTGTCAGATACGTTCTTTTCAGTCAATTTTATTTCTTTGGCATCACATCGGGTTAACATTCACCTTTTTGTGTCTGCATCCTTGCGTACTATAAATTCTTTGCATTCTCTGTGATAGCTGTCTGTGCAAATCCTGTGACTCTGATTGTTTCTGTACCCTCCATTTCTTTTGTTCCCTGATCCATGGGAATAATATTGCTCTGAACTATAGTAGAATTTCTAAAAGTAGCCAGTAGCTGTAAAAACAAACCTAAACCACCCATACAAACAAACCCCCTGTTTCTCAACCCCAAAGAATTAAAATGCCCGTGGATAGGGCATTGATCAATACTGTCTTCTTTCAAGCAGCCTTGTGCCTGTGGATAGGATCAGTCGGAGACCATCATTCCAGAATAGTAATCCTGGGGATGTGTGTTGCTCTATCAGTCAGAGATACAGATTTGACGAGTATTTTTGTTGTTAGCTGCAACACTGAGTTTAAGTCAGCTGAAGAAAGACTGATGATACCTATCCAGCATAAAGTCTTCAGACATAGGCACTTGTTTTTAATAAACTTCTTATCCCAAAGAAGCACTTTGCATTATGTGGCCCAGGTATTTTTTATTTCAGGCTGCAGTGGCTCAATGGAATGTCACTAATCTGGGAAGGATATTGAAGCCCCATATGTGAGCAGATACTCACTGCATGCTTCATTTACTACTATCCTGAGCTGAGATAGACCTCACCTGAAAGCAGGAGCTGTCTTAATCTTCAGAGATGTGAAGAAGGATGTTTAATGTCATTCCCTTATCTTGAATCTTCCAGTCCATTATGTCTTCATTATGTGGTATAGGCCAATTGCAAAAGTAAAAGAGAACATCCCAGCTGCTTGTGGTAGTGTAGCCCTTTGCTGCATCAACAGACTCAGGAGTGCCATGTCTTGTGATCTTAATCTGCTGTTTATGGATATTGTAATGATTCCAATGATTCCTCTATGGTAGAGCGTCTTCCTAGGGAATAAGCATTTTCTAGGAGTATTTGTGGAGCTTGGCTTTATGAGTGTCCTCCAGAGAAGAAAGAGAGCTGCTGGAGGGGGTTTGACATTTAGTCACTCATTTAACAGTGTGATTCAGAGTGATTACTCTGTGGAGGTATTCCTTCTGTTGAACTCCTCAGTGTTAATAAGAGGATCTGCATTTTTGGCAACTGATTTTGCAAATCAAGAAAGATACTATTTTTATTTTTAAAAATACTTTTCTGCTATTGTAGACAGAGTGCAAATATGGGAATGATCTGTCTAAAGGTTTCCTCACACATTATAATTGTCACCAGAGATCATAAAGGTAAAGATCAAAGAAAGCATCCTTACCACTCGAGCCATCTAATCAAAGAATTGGGAGATTGAATTTAGTTCCTTGGTTATCTGTGATCCTACTGTCTCAATAATTTTTTTCCAAAAACTTTAAAATAGCAGCAGTGCTTCCTTTATCTTCAAAGGGTACAGATGGAGATTTATATAAACTATTCATTGATCACTTGCTTAATCATAGAATCGTAGACTGGTTTGTGTTGGAAGGGACCTTACAGATCATGTAGTTTCAACCCCCATGCCAGGGGCAGGGACACCCTCCAGTAGACCAGGTTGCTCAGAGCCCCATCCAACCTGGCCTTGAACACTTCCAGGGATGGGGCATCCACGACTTCTCTGGACAACCTTTGCAAGTGTCTCACCACCCTCACCATAAATTTCTTCCTAATATCTAATCTCAATGTACTCTCAGTTTAAAGCTGTTCCCCCTTGTCCTGTCACTACATGCCCTTGTAAAAAGATATTAAAAAGACACTAACCATTAATGTCTTGTCTTTTAGTATCCAGCAGGGCAGAAACATAATGTCACAAGTTCACTTGAAACACTGTTGGGGAAGAAGCTGGGAATCCATTTCTCCTTTGGATGTACTCTTGAAAAGATTAAGAGTTAATTCATGCAGTTCCCTACAGCACGTACAACAAAGTGTTTTGGAAGAGGGTGGTCTTGAGTGGATCCTGATGTATGTTTGCAGTTCAAGTCAAAGTGTCTTTCTCCTAAAAGATTATTTCGGTAGCAATGTGGAGCTTGTGTGTGTGGAGCTTCCCAAAAAACTTTAATAATTCATTACCCAGACAGCTATCAGAACTGCTGTGTGATCTCTGCACAGATGAAATGGGCATTTTTCTGTGTGTGGAAAATACTTGTAACAGTCAGCAATTTGAAGTGCAGGAGAAAAAATGTGGTTCCCCTTCTGATCAATACAGTTTGATTACTGGCATTTGTCTTTGTTTTTAGCATGACTCTTTTTATGCCTTGTTAATCCAAGAAGACAGCTTAATACTGAAAACCCATTTCACCTATGAATTCCTGGAAGCTAACACTTTAGAGTTATAAAAAAAATAATGTGGTGATAAGAGGACATTTGCAAAATGAGCATTTACATTCTGATATCAAAATACTCACTTCGATCTCTAAATCTCTCTATCAAATGTTTTTATCCCTTTTTATATTTTTACATTTTCATTTTAAATTAGTCCAGTAATTAAATATAGGTATCAGAATATCAGAACATGATTAAATCACTCTATTACCTTGGCTGTGCCGGTAAATAATGATGAATGGAAGTTTATCATTTGTCTCTTATTCTTTGTTTCCCATTGTTTTGATTTAGGGGTTTTTTTGTTATTTTTTTTTGCTTACATGGATAATTTTTGTCTCTTGAGAGGATAAAGGGCTTAGGTATCCTTTTTGTAGTCTTGACATACAATTCTAATGACTCTAGGTATGTTATCCCCTGCTTCCCATGAAGCCTTTCTGATTTTATGTGGGGTTTTGTTTGTTTGGGTTTTTTTTTAATTAAGCTTGGTGTGCATTAGAAAGGCAGATTTTAGTTCTTTGAAAGACTGTCTTTATTAATTAAATCCACCTATTATCAGGAAGAGAATGGTACTGCTCACTAAAACAATGCAATTAAAAGTGTTTCCAGAGTGTTCTTCCTCAAAAGCTGACTTCATGATCATTCAGGGCAGCTCTTTTTGGAAATAGATGTAGAAAGAGAGGAATTTTTGTTATAGATTGGTGATGAAGGCCAAAACATGAACTAAACAAGGCATAGCACAGAGAAGGTAATGAGGCTCTTGCATTTGGTGAAGTGGCTTTTGTTTTATTACAGAGGTGGGGGAGGATTTTTACTGTTACTAATTAACATCAGGAAGAAGCATCTGGTGTTCTACCAAGAGTCTTTACTTGGAAAGCAATCTCTTTGTTAGCATCTTCATAATGATTGTGTTTGCAGAGTCTTTGTACATGCCAGCCTCTGTTCCCCCGAAGTTACAACATATAAGCCTCCTGGAGTTTGGGGAATGATGAAAATGCTGGGGAGGTACTAGGGATAGGAGGCTTATTGCTTCTTGATTTTTTGACAATCTGAAGCTGATGCATGTATGAATATGCTCCTGTCCCCCTTCAATTTGACAAATTACAGCTCTTGTTTATTGTTTATAATCTATAATGTGAGAAGGCACCATTTTGTTTTGGCATTTCTGAAGGTTGTTTGAGTCTGAAAGGATACTTCTAAACCATAAAAATTTAAACCCATTTACCATTCTGAAGACAATTCTGAATTTTACATGTTTCTGTACATACTGAAAAGAACTGATATAAATCCCGCATCACATAAATATTATGTGGGATATACAGTTCACTGGTGTGAATTCTGTATTCAGTGCTGCTCAGTCAGCTACTTCTGTTCAGTTTCAGTTCTGTGGATAACCAAGAGAAACAGTCCTCAGGTTACCCAAATTTAAAAGGTATCAATAATTCTTTCATTAATAAATGTGATGTAAATACAGTGTCTGCTACTTAAATTCATCAGTTCAAAGAAGAGACCAGTCAAGCTGAAAATCCAGAAAATGGGGTCAGAATGTTGTGTGAGGTGAAAACATTCCCTTAAAGAGTATGATTTTCTAAATAGGAAGGGCCAAGTTAGGAGAACAGCGTCTGAAACAGTTGTTAAAATTTATAGTAGTCAGTGAACAATAAAGCAGTTATTTATCATTGCATTTTTTCATGGTGGTCACACTTTCAAATGAGTATGATGTATATATCTTATACACAGCTCTGTAATACTGAGCTAAGCAAAAATTAGAGCAATGTGATAATCAACTGTGAGAAGAAGATCTGGTGCTGGTGGTGACAGCACTTATTCACTTACCTAATTGGGTGCTAGTGGATGCCATCTTGACCTCCTCTGGGTTGTGTGGTCTTAGAATTGTCCTTTTGCTTGAAAAATAGTATTGTACCTAGAGAAATTTTGGGACATGGATAAATTAGATTTGTTTCATATCTGTAGGGGCATGAGGGGAGGGAAGAAGAAGAAACAGTGCAGGAAAAAAAATTAGTTTATTTAAAACTTAATTAATGACAGATTTCGAGTCATCTGCTTTCTAAGTGGATCTGCAGTGCATGTCATTACCCACCCATTTCCTTTTAACCCAGTTAGAAGAAATGCATACACTAGCAGTCCCTGTGTTTTGAGGGGAAGTGGGCTAAGAGGAAAGTTCTTGATGTTACCCCTCTTGCAATCACTCTTCTCACGGCCTGGTGAATTTTATATATAGCGTAGAGAAGACCTGGTTGAATTTTTTCCTGATTTTTCAAAATAAAGTATCGATAGTTTAAAGATAGAAACAGGTGTTGGTCATAAATGAAGCCCAGAGATGAAGGAAAGTGAAGCTGTGCAGGCTTGTGTGTGAAGACATGCCCAGTAATACATTGGTACCGACCTGGTAAGTTAAACTCAGCCATACATACATGCCTTAATTTAAATATTCAGTTGACAGCTCTTGGATCACTTGGTCTCAGCACAAGAGGAAAGGACTGTGTCCCTACGAATATCTAGATAGCTTTCTACCTAAGGATAACTGTTCTTATCCATGTGCCCTACCTGGAAACTATTAGCTAACCTATAGTCCACAAGATTGGTTTCTCATTCAGATGGAGGCTGTCCTATTTCAGCAGCACAGCATGTTAATAAATTTACATTTGCGTCAGTGCAAAAAATGAAACGTCTCTGTCATTTCAAGCTTCAGCAAGTGCTTGGAAGCTCCATGCTAATATTGGAGCATAAAAAAACTGATAGATGTGACGGTATTTGTTATGAGTAGACAGCCAATCTTGACAGTTTTTGTTGTTGTTTAAAAAAAAAAAGTAATTAAAAAATAATGGCTTTGTAGATGTTACTGAGATGAATTCTCCAAGACAAGTTGCCCTGGGGGAATCAATATTAAGATTGTCAAAATGTTAAGGACCTGATCTCAATATAATATATTCCATTTTAAATGGGTAGTAAGTCATCTAGTATTATAGTAATTAATTTTGTGTAAAGGAGATTAAAATCAATATCAGATTAGTGGCTAATGGGAGGCCACTGATTGGTGTGGGAGTGTCTTCAGGGACTGGGGAGAAATTCCAATGGCCTATGCTGCTGTGTAAACTCTTTTCTTTATTCTTTCCCATGTTTTTACTGTGCTTTTCGTCCATGCTTGAATTTGCAAGCTCTCATAATTTATAGTACAATTGAAGAGCTCTCCTTGGGGGAGAGCATTTCAAAATTGTCTGCTAATCTCTGCGGCAAAAGATAACCCTGAAACCAGAGCAGATGGTGAAAATTTATATTTATTAAATAGATGTAGCAAAACTCAAATCTTCCTGCCTAATATTAGTGCAATTGGTTAAAACTCTTACTGTTCTTTGTCGAGCCCCAATTCTGTCTGGTTTTCTCACAGGCTTGCTTTATTGTTCTGTGTTCCTTGCACTCAGGTTGCAGTACAGCTGGCTGACAGATGAGGGGGAATTGCATTTGTTTTTCTTTGAATAAACTGTATTAATTATAATGCCTCCCACTGGGTTTGCAGTTTGCTTTAAGTAGCACATATCATTAGCTTTTAAAAACCGACATGATCATAAGCTTAACGTTATTTTAACTTAAATGGTGTATGATTTAAGATGCACAGTAGAACCACAAGGCAGAAGAGCAAAGCTGCACTCACAACTCTGGGTGTCCTACAGAAAAACGTATTTTTTTGTGAGGGAAAAGCATCTGTATTAACTGCAAGGGGGAGAAAGTTAATTTTTTTAGTCAGCAAAGCAGATTAATTGTTTGACCAGAGCAACCAAAAGTAAACATTAATACAGTCCCAACAGATATGTTCTTTTTTTTTATACATGTACATATATTACTGGAGAACAGGGAACCTGGCATGTTTTCTTGGTACAAAAAGGCTTTCAGTAATGAACAGCAGACTTTATCCATGGACATGTTGTGGCTTGAAAAGTGTAGGTCTTTATCTTCTGTTTCCTGCTTTTCAGCCTAGGTTGGAATATCATTTGTTTGTGTCTTTTTGACATTTTAATGATCAGGAATTTGTCGGGGGGAAAGGAGAATTCCAGAATACCTGATTTACAATAAGGTACCAAGAAAAATAGTAAAACACATGTACGCTGTGTTTTAGAAGAGTGTCATTGGTTACAGGGGAAAGTCAGAGCCTCGGATTATTTCTATACAATTCAGTCTGAGTTAGGGTTTATTTAAGTGACCTTGTGAACTGTTAAAAATGCACAGTATAGGATGACTGAATAAAGCTTTCCTGTGCTGGAAAAGAAGGAATTTACATAACGTATTTAAAATGTTTATCACACACCAGAAGCCCTAGAACTGAGTGCATTGCCATGGCAAATGCTTATGCTTTGTGGCATGCATTCACTAAGTATAAGTAAATAGAACAGATGAAGTTGATCTGTGGGGCTTCAGATTAAGGGAAATTTCCCTTACTTGAGAAAGTATTGGCCTTGTGTGATGTACTGCAGTATATTTTTTTCACTCAGAACATTATTAAAAATGCATTGCAGTATAAAGGATTGTTAGGTAAGGATGTGCAGTTCATTAAATGAAATGCTCTGTATCCAGTTAGAAGTGAAACAGCAAGCAAATGAATAGTAAGCAAATGAATAATTATGTTTAGAGTTTCAGCAAAGAAACTATGCCAAAGATAAAGTTAGAAAGGAATTTTTTTTCTAATCTATCCCTCATAATTTAGAACTACACTGATGATAATGGTGGAGACAACAGAATGAGTGTTTTTGAAAGATCTGTGCCACTGAGGTGTAGCAAACAGTTAATAAAAGACCTAGATTAATGCAGCTGAAGTGTTCTGTCTCTGCTTCCATTTGGGCAGGACAAGGCAGTTTGGCTTTGGTTTCACATCTATACCTGAATGGGATGCTCTAAGCAGCAGTTCATTTCCCAAAGACTCCCAAGGTGGAGGACTCACATGCACAAACAGGATTAAGTTCCACCAAAAATGTAGCATTTGCATCCACTTAGCTCAGAAAGACCCAGGATAGGCTGATTTTCCCTCTCATCTGCTGTCATAGTTAGTTAAATCTTGTCTGAGAGTATGGAACACTGTGCTGCCTTCATCCTGAGGTGATCAAGAGCAAAACACCTTGAGAGAACCTTTAACTGTATAGCTTCAGGCTATTTGGGTGGAAACACTCTTTTCTTTATGTTTTATTGCTTTGCAGGAGAGAATTGGAGAGTCCTTGGGCTGGTAAGGTGGAGAAAGAGGAAGGATGCTACAAAAGAGGGATGGGAGGAGACAGCTCTATATTTCATTCTTCTCCTTAAATATGATTCATGTATTTATATGTTGCACTGTATACAGAAAACCATAAGCAGTCCTTGGACAAGAGATCAGAATTGGCATCTCCTGTATCCCAGGTAAACTCTGTTAGGCCACAACCTACAGCCTAGGAAGGTTCAGTAACTCTGGGGAGATGAAAGAATATGGATTTGAACTCCTTTGACCAGGTAAGATCACACAACCCCAATTTCCTTTGCTATCAGATGCTAGTGAAGAGGAGGATAGAAGAATACTGATTTTGTGTTAAATGTCATAATGCTGCATTTCTGTTACAGAATTAGCATGCAATGAAGACCACGCATAATATTTGTTCTGTACAATGAGTGTCAAGTTTGGAGTCTTTGTGTAAGATGCAGCATTAAAAAGAGGGTGTGCAGCACAGAATATGTCATTGTTTACTCCTTGATCTCTACAGATTCTGTTACTTCAAAACTGGTTTAATTATTTTCCTGGATATAGTCTCTTGATACTCATTCCTAAAGCAGCATGGGTTTATTCCCAAAGGCAGAAAACCTTTCCTTTACTGAAATTTGGCAACTCACTTTCACAGGAATGCAATTTTTCTGAGTCTGAAAACCTGATTTATTACTTAATCCCCACAGAGGATGTAGAAAGTGTCATATGTTATACACTCTATGGGGTTTTTGTCTAGACAGAGTATTAGAGTAGGGTTACAAAGATACTCAGGAACATCTGCAATTTTTAAATGCAAGATGACTGTATTACTAAGTACCTTCTCAGCTGCCAGTTGCTTTTCACTGAATACTTGATTTTTTTTTAATAAATACAAATGCCTGTAGTTGCTTCCCACTAAGCAGCTTTGTCCTGTTTTCAGCTAATTAGATATTGCTAAGCAAGCAATTGCTTTCATTGATTGGGTTTTGCCCAGAACCAGAATCACTGTCTGCATCTGACATATAGGCTGTTTGAGATTCTTGGTCCAAAATCTTTGTGCAGGAAAAGAATGAAGATGTACACAGGTTTTCCTTCACAGTGGTCTGGAAATCAGTGAGGTGGGTTTCAGATTGCCAACAGCTAACCTAGAAGTCCCTTTAGGATGTAATTCAGGAGGGAACAGAACTTCTTACCATCGTCATGGTGGGTGTGTTCTTGGTCTCTTCCAAACCCCTGGTGTGAACCAAAAACTGTGCAGAGACTCTGCTCAGGGTGACAATCCTCACTCCCTTGTCTGATGGGGAACACTTTGAACTGATGCTGTGTGGCCTTAAAGACTCTTCTGTCCCTCATTCACTTCCACTCTTGCTTCTGTCCCAAAGTTGTTTCCTAAGTTTCCTCTTTCCCTTTTTCTTTCCCCTTTCCTGTACCATCCATCATCCTCTGTGAGAGCTCTGACCACTTCACTTCAAGTGACCAGACCCCTGGCTCCTGTACTAGGGTGGCTGAATGAAATGGTTAGTGACAATGATGAGTCAGAGGAGAAAAATATCAATCAAACATGAAGATCTTTGTGGACTTCTACGTCAGGTCCACTCTCACTGAGCTGACAAAGTTGAGGCTGAATAGGCTATTTCCCTAAAACAGGTTGATTTATTTCCATCAAATATTCTGTTGCCATAGACCTCAGGTATGTTTGGGTTAAACTTGTTAAACCAGTACTTCTTTGTGAGCATTGTATTAGTGAGAATGATATTTAAACTTTCCCATAAGAGACAAATTCTTGTCCAGCATCTTGCAGGCTGAGGATTTTCCATTACACTGAGGTCATCCTGCTAACCTTCACTGGTTTCAAGTGGAAATAAGCTAATTTTAAACCCCAGCAGTAATTAAATCTGTATGCCTACTTGACTGATTTGATGTTTAATTAAAGCAGAAATATTGTGGTGGGGTAGTTCAGATAAATGACTGTCAACATTCGCAAGACTGACAGAATCTGATTTTTCTTCTTTTTTTTTTTTGTTGGGTTTTTTTTTAGATTTTAGAAATGTTTCTTTGTGTACTATGTAGGTATGCATAGAGAGATCCATAGGATGTCTGTGGTAGCATGACATTTTTGTAGCATGTGTTTTCTGAGTTATGAATTAGAGCATAGAAGACTTCCATCAGATAAAGATACAGAGTACGAAAAAATTCATGAATTTCACACCAAACCATTCCTTGTATTTTTGTGTATACATCTGTGTAACACTACTGCTAGCCATTAGCAGAATGAAGGAAAAAATTTGTTTGGTTTAGAAAATTTTAGACTTGTTTACAAAAGCTTTGCAATTTTTTGTAAAGGTAGAAGTATTTAACTATAGTCAGTCTATAAAAGTATGCATCTGAATTTATTTTTTGCTTCACTTTCAAATTGGACATGATAAACAAGTAGGGATTTTCCCCATTGAGTTGCAAATTATCTGTAAAACAGAAGTCATTGCTCTCTGCCAATGTACCAGTCTAGTTTGTTCAGAACCTCCTAGTTAATAATATACACGTGGCTTCCAGGTTCAGCAGCTCTTAGTCTACTGAGACAGAACAAATACTGTATTCATTTGCTTTGCTGGCAAGGGATCACTACTCATAGGTCTTTAGAACACTCGCTGAAAGAGCTTTTTTGGCATTCTTGAGTTCTTGATTTTCAATGCTTTTTCTTTTTGATTACCTTTTTAATTACTCCCCATCCACCTTGGGAACTCATCATGTGCTCTTCACTCAGTGGTTTTGGCTATTAAGTTCACACTTTCCTTATAATACCTACTCTCGTGACTTCCTCCTGATTTGATGATCGGAAGTCCCTTTCTGTCTCTTTCTGTAGCTGTGGTCCAAGACAGCTTTAACCCTGTGCCCTGCTTTGTATTGCTCAAGCCTTTAGCACTATTGTCATGTGCTCTAATAAGCACTTTCCAACACGAATGACAAGATTAAGTATCTGGGATCTGATTTTTGCTGCAATAAGATTTTGAAATACTCTGTAGATATTCCAGATGTAGCTGCTCCTACCAGTCTTTTGGAAGGTCTCATTTGTTGACATGCCTGAGGTGTTCCTTTTCAGGCTATTGCTCTTTGAGGACATCAGTGTTCACTCTAGATAAGTGGAAGGCAAGGTAGCAGTAATGATCCCTTCCTGACAGAATAGCCTGCACTGGGGATCTTTGTGACAGATTTATTGTGGACAGATCTTTTGACCTGTTGAAGCAAAAGGAATTTTTGCAGAATTTATAAACTTGGTTTGTTCCCTTTATGTAGTGATGTTTTGCTCATGGAGAGGTTGCTAAGTAAAAGACATACTTTTGAGAGGAACTTGCTTTCTGAATGAGTCAGGCTTTAAACTGTCCACCTTGCATTGTTTCTACTCACTCTCTCTGGTTCTTGTGGTGAAGCCTCGAAAGATTATAAGAGAAAATTTACCTTTTGAGTTAGGTAAGTGACTTATAGAGCCTGGAGGAGTAAAGAACAACTGCCCTGTTACCAAACTACTCTTGTCCTTCCAAAACTCTACTAGCTGCTTAGATTTCTTGACAGATTAAAACAATAAAATTTCATTAAACCCAACAAGATTGAACCTTTGAAGTTAAGATAGAAAAGGTATTTGAAATACAGACTTTGTTTTGTTTGAAACAGTAATGAATTATTTTAATAGGTCGAAAAGCTAATATTGCCACTATTATAAGGTACTAAGGACATAAGTTTAAATGAAAATAACCTTAATAGTGGATTGATTTACATGGAGCTATATGGTGTCGGCCTCTGAAATGTCCTCTGGTTTGCTGAGGTGTGTTACTGGTCCTGTTTGAGTACCAGTTGTGTTCTGGAAATTGCTGGGACCCCCATCTAGGGGTTCTACATCTTGCATCTACTGTCACAGCATGGAATTTAGCTGGTTTGTAGTAGATAGCAAGATTTTGCTTTGTACAGTGTCTTTTATTAAAGGCACCTCCAAATCAATAAATCACCATGTGCACCATTGACTACAGGGACTGCCCTAGAAAATGAGGAGACTGTGTGCTCCTGGGCTAAATCAAATATTTTCAGGCAATTATTTTTCTAGACCAAGTCAGACTTTGGCTTTCCTATTTGATTCTTCCTCTTTCCCTGCCTCTCAAGGGAGGAAATGTTTGTTACTTTTTTCAAAATCCGTTGTAGGACTGGACACCCAAAATCATTAGCTACCCTTGAAATATTAGGCACAATGCTTGAATCACAGTCAGAGAAAATTCCCAGTTTGAGTTTGACCGAAGCCAACTGGGACTGATAGAGTAACCTGTGTCTCAGTGGGCAGGTTGAATATTCTTTGAAGAGTGTACAACTAACAAGCATGTAGTAAATATGTATTAGGGCAGTGCTCTTGTTTTAAATTATAAAATTTACAGTACTCCTCTATGCTCTATTACTAAAAGCCATTAAATGAACATTTTGGTTATGGCACCATCTGAGGTAAAAGCACCATGCTTTCAAGAATGACTTGGTTGGAAAAATTTTAATTTTCAATTAAGCTTAAAAGGACAAAGTGCAAAATTAACTAACTTGCAATTAATTTCAGCAGTAATTATGTAAAAAATTCCAGGCATATAGAAGATGAGAAGCATGGCATAATTAGTCACGGAGGTTTCTACTGCTGTAATTACAGTGATGAATATGCATGAGACTGTTTGGGGAAGGGAAGCATGGCAAGCAATTGTATTTAATGACACTTTTAGCTGGCTCAGTTATGGAGACTGCTCTTTGTTTTAATCCCTTCAAAAGTGCTGTGACACTCCCAAGGCAGGGTAGTTACACCCCAGAGTGAGAAAATTGCATTTTAGAATCTGTTTTTCCTAGGTAAAGGTCTCCTAGGTCATCTGTCACTTTATGAGTCACAGGTAACCATTATGTTCCAATTTTACAGCTTGTGAAACTTCTGTGAAAAGCCCAATGACAGCAAATTGCACCATTTATTGTTTGTGTATTTAAAATGTTCAAAGAGAAAGATGTAGAGTTGCACAGGTGAGCATGAGGCAGAGAAGACATCAAGCACAAGGCGAGAGTGACGGCTGTATACAGTGATGTTAAGATCAGAGTCAGGCCTTTAGAATCCAAAGGTCTTTTTTTATGGGGTCTTTATCTATGGAAACAAAATTAGCTGAAAAATTAAAGAAAAATAGTTTGTAAAGGGAACAAAGAGACATGAGGATCGAGTGTGTGTCTGTGGTTTGGTTTGGGTTTTATTTGATATGTTCTAGATATTTGCAATGTTCCATTTAGTCTAGAATCCAGTGTGTCCTCCTGGGGAGGACAGTACTGAGTTGCTCAAAGATAATTAAGTGCACCTTAAGAGTAAAACAATAAAGCTACCACCTCTTTGATAGTAAAGAAAAAGTAAATAATTCATTAAAGTGTGTGTGTGTGTGTGCACATGTGGAGAGCTGATGGAGGGTCTGGCTGATGGAAGCTGAGAACTCCCAATTTCTGAGCCTAGATGACAGTTTTTAGCTCTGCAAATTTAGGTGAATTGTTTTATTAATGTAAACCTTGCTTTTTTAGTTATGGAAGAGATTTACCTATCTTGTTGAATTACTGTAACATTTATGTGATTTGTCTGTAAATACTTGAAGGAATAACACTATGAAAGAATTAGTATATTTAGTCATTTGCATTTGTACTATGAAGGAGTAGTAGTATACGGTTTTGTTTCTTCCTTCAATTTGTTTCAAATTGGGTAAACTATTGACCTCTTTAGCTTTAAGAATGATTTCTAAAATTGTTGCAGATGGTCTTGGGTGTGTGAATGGAAACGTGTCTCAGCTATTACAAATGATGCTCCCTAGAAGCTTTTCTCCACCACATACTCTATATGGTCACCCATTTTTTGTTTAAATATACTCATGGATCATCATTTTACCTATTTTCTCTTCTTACTGAGAAGTGTTTCAGTAAATTTGTCCTGCATCTATTCCCTTTTACCCTTATTGCCTTTAGCCTTTAGTTTCTGATCTGCCCGGTAATCTAAAAATTAGTCACTGAGCTTATTTTTTATAACCCATGGCTATTATAAATACTTCAATCATATCTCCTCTTAATAATCTTTTCTCAGGACTGAACAAATCATACTTTTTTTTCCATTGATATTTAAGCCCTGTTTCCCCCGTACATCATCTTTGTTTCTTATGCTGTTCTCTCATCAACCTAATTCTGTCTTCAAATAAGCTGGACAGAATAGAATGCCAGTGTTCAAACATGGTTTCGTTGGGGTTTTGTAGAATCATGCAATGATACGATTAATATACTTTGCTTATGATAAGCCAGTTTTCTATTAACCTTCTTTACCACTGCTATACATTAGATGAAGCTTCTGTCAATAAAGGTTCATTTTCATGTGACACATTAGCTAATTCAGTGCCTTTTAAACTATGCTAAGCTGTACTAATCATTATTATTTGCCTCAAGTCTTTTCGTGCAGAATGAGAACTATAAGTATGCCAGCAAAAATCTCTTCATTTGTCCTTGCATACAATAATTATTTTGACATAGTGATTAATAGTTATGTTTCTTGCCTCTTAATAAAAATTTTAAAATACGTTTTTCTTTCTTTCATTGTACACATGCTTTTCATGTCAAGAATTGCACAATTCAGTATGACTAGTTCAGTCAGTCAGCCAGGGTCAAAGGGAAAATAAATGTTTCCACAATCTCTCTGGAAACAAAAAACAAGACTCCGTCTTCAACAAGAAGAAAATCTGGCACTCTCACATTCATTAGGCTGCGTTTGTCATTGCTGAATAAACAACCTTTCATCAAGTGCAACAATTTTCTTCATTCTGTAATTAAAGATATTTTTTGCTTAATTTATTTATATGAAAACTTGCTGAAGTTAAACCAAAATTTTTATAATGCCTATTTCAAAAAGAGGAATGAAGGTTCTGGATAAAGTCCCAAGTACTATAACATCTTGATTTATGTCTGAAATGTTATGCGGAGTCCATCCACAGAGGAAAGCTATCCAAGTGTCCTCTACACATTAGAGCAGATGAACTCCTTCTTCCTATATGAATGCACGGTTAGCTTCTAATGCTTATAGAATTTATAGATTTGTCAATGAAGTATGAACTCCTACTGAACTTAGCAGTAGAATGGGATCATACTAAATGTAAGATAAGATTCTTTAAAGGAGGAGCTCCATTCTCGTTATTAGAGAGTGTTTTTGGCCTTTTTTCCTGTTTATCTGAAGACAGGCTTGGTGAAGCCAAATTTGGGTTTTATGTGGTGTTTTGGGTTATTTGACTAGTAGGGATTAAAGTAGTGTTATTTCTTTCTGACTATAGGGCAGTATATACATTCAGGACTATCAGATGTCTCGGGGTACTTCCAAAGAGTCGTCTAGACCATTGTTAGCTCAAGAGGATTTGTTCCAGTGCTTCATTCTCCTTGCCACTTAGCAAGTTGCATCTGATACCACAGCTACAAGTGGGGATAGCAAGTTGTTGTGGTCCTTTGCCTTTAAGGGGTAAGAACTTCAGACTTAACCTGGATTGTAGATACTTAAAATTTGTAGGATTTTTTATATTCTTCGGAAAAACTTTGGGAAACTCTCCTGAGGACATAAAGGGTCCCTATGATAAAACCATCAGGGTGGTCAGGGTGACTGGAAATCTGAGGGCATGGAGGGATGTGGTGCTACTACTGTTTATTCACAGACAAAGGTAGCAACTCTAATTAATTAGACGTACGAAGTGAAGCTGTGATCTTCATGTTAGTAATTTGGGACACTTTCCTGCAGTGCTCAAAAGCCCTGTGTTTCTATTGTTAGAGCAGGTCTTGTTTTGATTGTCATTTCAAACTTCTGTATTTAAAAATATTAAAAGCTTCCTTGCAATGTTTTCTTCAGCCTAAACAAACCTCATACTTAAACCCCTTCTTGGTAGTTAGTGTCTTATGGACATCTGATAATTCATGTTGTTCTCCACCAAGCTCTGATTCATATTTGCTTTTTTTTCTAAGTGTGATGTCCCAGGCTGGATAAATACTTGAGCAGACACCTTGCTATAGCTGGATACTGTTGGGGTTGTATTTTTTACTGCCAGTTATTGGCTGACAATGTCTGCTGACACCAGAATACCTGTGATCCTGACCATCTCTGCTATTTTCAAGTGATTTTTAATTTTGATCCTGTCTAGCAGGGTTCATATGTTGCCTAACAGCGAGCTGAATAAGCATTCTCTGTCATTCAGATAGTTACTGAATAGTATCAGATTCAGACCAGAATCTTTTGGACTCCCCTGAAAAGCTTTCCATTTTCTAATGAGCCACTGGCAGCCACAGCCTTTGAATCTTTCCCACCCACTTAATATTTTCAGTGTCATATTTTCTGATCAAGTGAGATTTTTATCAGAGGATGAAAAGCACAAGTTTATCTTTTTCCTGGTGTTAATGCCTTCCAGATGCTTGTTAGTGTCCTGCTTATGTACACTAGCTTTCAAATGCAGCTTTTTTAATTTTTCTTCTCTTGACTTCATTTACTTTTCTGTTTTTCCTTCCCCTTCTCTTTCTCTGGCATTAGACAGTCTGTGTCTTGTGAACAGGAAGGCCAAATGGGGCTGTGCAATAGTTACTTTCACAACCAAGTGCTGTCTTCTCTGCTTTTGTGTTTTACGCTTTATATATATATATATATACACACATATATATATATAACGTTAAAGATTTAGAGTTTGATTTACAACCAAGTACAGTGTCTGTTAAGACCTCCCTGAAGGTATAACCTGAACACAGTGAAGCTGCTGAGGCCACTGTTTGGCAAGACTTTCTTGCTGTTTACTCTGAGTTTTTACAGCTTGCAGCTGGAAGGAAACATTAGTTTATATGTCAAACAATGGTACTGCAAAGTCAGAATAATAAGCAAAGCATCTCATGATGTAACTGCACAGATGCTTTCTCTGGTGCAACCAAGTATTGTGCTCCATCTTGGTTTGGACTGAACGTCTACCCAAATCCACTCAAATCCACTCCCATCTCCTTTTGCTTCCTAGAGCCAGGGGGTAGCCTACAGGCTCTTGCTGGAGTGGAGTTGCTACTGGTTTCTTCTATTTCTTCTCCTAAAAGCCATCATTGAAGGGGCACTGAGTAGGTATGAATGGATGATGTGAAATGTGACCCTAGGAAGGGGATTATGTGACCCGACAGGTCTTGTCTGTCTCTGCTGTTTTGATTCTTTTTTTTATTCAAGATCAGAACCTGCTCATGGTTTCTAAATTGTTAGTACACTATCTTGAACAAATAAGGCTATGTGTACTGTGTATCAGACAACATCTCTTCTTCACAATTCTAGAAAAAAAGTAGGATTGGTAATAGTAATATACTACAGGGCAAGGACTTTGTACTAGCACTTTTTTGAAAAATCAGAGCCATTAAAATACACTTGAATGATTAGACTAAATTTATAAACTAATTATAAACTTACACTATAGTATATCTCAATCACAGTTAAACAGTATTTCTTGCCAAGTATACCTGACTCTGCAGGCTCCATAAACCCTGCACTGCATCTCTTCAAGCCTTATTATTATTCTTGTGCACAAGCTGTCCATAGCACTAATCGGCATCCAGTAAAAAGTAATGTGCACGTTCTAGCTGAGTATGTGTCTCTTCTTACCAGCCTCCAGAATAATGCTATAAAAATGAAATTCGTCTGTCTGTCCTGTACAGCATCCCACATTCAGCTTTTTCCATTGAAATAACATGCATTTTTTTCAGGCATGTAGATCACTCAAGATAAACTGGTAACAGTTTTGCAATGTGTAACTTAGTTTCAGGGTTGATAGATGATAAAAACACAAGCATTTCATCTGCTGATTTTCATTTTAATTAGTTTACTTTTTGGTTTGATTTGTTGGGTTTCTCTGCCTCCTAGATATTCAAATGATTCTAAGGAATGTTAGTGGAGTATGCCATGGAAACTTGGATTCCAAACGCTCAGACTGGAATAGGAAAGGCAAAGGCACTCATGGCCTTTGAAAATTCTGTTTTCCTTCATACTTTTGACTTGAAGGTAGAGCATGCTTCTATGCTGGCAGGGAGCAGATACAACGTCCAGGCTCTTACCTACCTCAGAGCTCCAATTAACCTTTGCAGAAGACAGGACAGTGCATTTGCACAGAAATGTGCCAGTGCAGAAAATATACTTGGTATGCCATTAGTTAAAGAAGTGAAGATAAAGCTGATATTACAGAGTCACAGAATTGTTAGGGTTGGAAGGGACCTCTGGAGATCATCTAGTCCAAGGCAGGGTCACCTAGAGCAGGTGACAAAGAAATGTGTTCAGATGGATTTTGAATGTCTCCAGAGAGGGAGACTGCACAAACTCCCTGGGCAGCCTGTTCCAGTGCTCTGCCACCCTCAACATAAAGAAGGTTTTCCTCATGTTGAGGTCAAACTTCTTGTGCTTTAGTTTATGGCCATTACTATTTAAATATTGGAGACTGAGTATGTTTGAGTCTTGCTGGTTGAATTTCACAGTTTGGTTAACTTTTCCATTAAAACATTATTTTGTTCTAACTTTCAAGAGTATCCTATACTAGTCACTAATGGCATGCAGTGGATCACACAACCACCAAAGACACAAAGCCTGGACGTTTTATGCAGTTTATACTGTTTATGACTGGAACAAGGTGAGACTGCAATTTCTCTTGGGTGTTTAGGGGGAAGGAGTAGGCTATGGTACAAGATCAGCGGCTGTTATCTCCAGCTTAGGCACCTTGCTTGAACTGGGACTAGAGTCTGGGAGGTGTGTAGTTGTCATATGTCTTGGCAAGAGCACCAAGAGCATGTTAATGCTGTGAAGGTAATACTGTTGTTCTTTCTTTGAAGCACATTCTTGATTTATTTTATAAGCTTGGTCTACCAAAGAGCCTTTTAGTGGCTGCAACTTGAGATTTTCATTCTGCAGAGCAGGTTTGATGTAGTGGCTGGGAAGAGGCCAATAGTAGTGGAAGCCCCAGAGCTTTCAGGGCACCAGGCTCTTCCTGAGTGGCATCTTCCTGTCATAAAATGTTACGAGAAGTGTATAGTAACTAACTTCATGGCGGGGTCCTTGATGGTGGCTCTCCATTTACAAAGGAGAAAGGGGAGAAAAAAAGAAGTAACCGAACCTCTCTATTTAGAGAAGAAGACTTTATTATGAGAAGGTCTTTATTATGTTCTGCCTCTGCTCTGGGGCCTAGTGTTTGGCTGTGAATTAATTGAAGTACACCACTGTTCTTTTGGGCTATCACATGTCCAGTAAATGCTGCACAGATCAATGCTGGAGTGGTCCTGAATTACATTTGAGTAATACTTTAATTTCCTCCTTGGGCTCCATCCAGCTGCCAAACCTGGACCTTTTGTTTCTGTGCTTTATGGCAGATTTTGGCTTTGCAGGTTTTTACATTGCTGCCAAGTTAATTTAAGAACTTTAGTTGCCATGACTACTGCTAAGTATTTCTTAGTTCTCTGCTTATTTGCTCAGTTTGCTGCTTTCCTTTTCTTTGTGTGTGTGTGTGTGTGAAGTGCATGGAGTAATTATCCTACCCTGCAGAAGATAAAAAAGGATGGCATGTGAGAGGTGAGGCTCTTGATCTTCAGGCTGACTCAGCTGCTCTTTTGGAGCAGCTGCAAAGACTTGAAAGCGCAGCTCTTGTGGCGCATGGTCAGGATGAGGGGTTTAAGTGTGGGGAGGAAGGCACGGGTAATGCACTCGTTCTGATGCGCTGAATGAGACATGCTAGCACTGCTTCTAATTCTGCTGACTAATACTGTCCTGAGTTTTATCTTACTGGCTACTTGTATAGACTTATAACTATATATAGTTCCAAGTCTTAGCTTAGCTTTGCATTCTTGGGAACAATGGTCACCATCTTGCTGAGAGCCTCTAAAAGTGCATTATACAGAGAAATCCTGTTTCATTGCTTAAAGCTCAAGTTGTTACATTAATACCAATTGTGATTTTTTAAAAAATTATATACATGTGTGGGTAACAAGTTCTCCATATGAAGATGTCCTACTCTATTTATGCAGGCAAGGTCATGACTATATTTTCAGTCATCTGAAAGAATAGGCAAAGACAGAGCACCCACTGGTATTTAGAATTCTGATTAAGATTTGAAACACTTAGATTTTTGAGGAAAATGTAGTTCTTGTCAGTACAAAAGAGCTTGGGAGAATATCCTGAGAATCCAGGAACATCACTGTCTAGTTTTCAGGTGGGGATAGCAGGGCAAAGAGCCAGGCAGATGTGGAGAAAATGACCTGAGGGGTGACTTCAAAAACTGGCAATAGATCCATGCTTTGCTTCAACTTCTTAGATCAAAGACTGTTCTGATTGCTGTGGTTCTGGTCTGTGGGTATTAGGGGCACTCATAATTAGCAGAGAGTTAAACAGGGTATTTCAAGACAGGACATCTGTGCAGATACACATTGTCCAGATGTGAAGCCACTGCCATTATAGGCATACTTGGAAAGAACTTCATCCTGCTGCTTTCCCGGAAATTTTATCCATTTACCAAGTACCTGGTAAGCAAAGATGAATTCATATTGTATTCCTTTGGCCAATTCCCATAGATAAGGTCTCTTCAGTATGTGTAACACCTCTGTTAGTGAATCTCTCTTCCGTGCCTGAAACAGAGAAAGCCAAAGCAGAGCAAAACCACACTTGGAATGCGGTTGAAAACAAATCCTTGTCTGTGGTGTCTAAAGGAACTGTGAAACTTCTTTTGGAGGGGAACAATGGTAACCTAGCATGAAACTTCATGAAGTCAAGGTTCTGTGTTGTCTGAGATGGATCTTGTTTGTAATTGAGAAGGGCAATGGGGAAAAAACATAACTGGATTAGAAAGGACATCACTAGAATAAAGAGCATTCTGAGAGTTCAGGGCACAAAATCTGTGTAAGACTTGTTTTAGTGGGACATAAAATCATCAATGATGAGAAATATGAATTTTGGGAGACCGAGGATGCCCTAGGAACCTCAAGCACAAAAAGTAAATAATGTGCGGAGGCTCTGCCTGGTCTGTATTTGATTTTTGTTGTCTTTACCCTTCCAAGCTGCAGCTCTGCACTTTACCGGTTGGAATTTAAATGTGTTGTTACAGTAGCATCTTTGTTGGAGATGGACCGTGACTCGTGCTCATTAAGGCTACAGATGTCTGCTCAGATTATGTATTTCAAAAGCTTTTTCTCCAATGAACTGTGAAAAGCCAGGCTTGAGCAGAGGATTGTGAAAGATAAAATAATAGCCTCTCATCCCTGTGTCTGGCAGACTTAATGCAGTTATTCTCAGGTCTTTTATTAAACTTTGAGACAGCAGATTTGTTCACAGTCAATAAAATAGCACTCTGAGCACAACCCGTTACATTTCCTTTATCAGTCTTTTCTTAAATTATTCACAAAGCTTTTTACACTCCAAAAATCTCTAATCTGTGAATTCAGCATTTCCTGGATACTAGGATTTAATAGGCATAAGTGGCATTGATAAACTGTTTATATGTGGCACAATTAGAAAACAGATCTTCTTAAGGGGGGGAGGGAAGCATGAAAGAATAAATATTCCATGAATTTAAATTAAATTCGCTTGCCCACTCGCCTTTTTTGTGAATTTTGCACTTAGTAGCACAGCAGATGGAACTTTTTAAACCTGCCTGGATAATACCTGCTTCTCCTAGGAGAGGATAGCTGAATTATCAAGAAATTCAGTTCAGTTACTTCTGTAAACATTTGCTGAAAGTTACTAGAGCAGAGCTAAAGAGTCATGGCTTTTGTTTCCTTTAGTCGTGCATGTCCAGCTGAAAGTTTTAAGGTGTTTTCTGTGTCTCACTTTCTCCCTATACAGTGTGCATAAAATGGATAGAGGTTCCTCAGGCAGTCTCAGCTCAGTACCCCTCATTCCCTTACACACGTCTGTATATTTACCAGGCTCTACAAAAAACCAGAACGTTACCATGGAGCTGTAAGAAGTTATTTATTTCAACATGATCAGATCTTTAGTAAGATGAAGCAAAAACGTGATGTAAAAGCCTCTTGTATGCAAAACTGCCTCATAGTTCTGCTACTTCTGTTTTAGCTGTGCCACAGAGCAGTTTTCTTGTGAGAGCATTCCTTTGGAAGACTGTTAAGGGCAGTTCATTTCTTTGCCTCTGAGTGGACAGTGCCCTCTCCAGGGCTACAAGCCAAGCAGTGCTGATAGGCTCAGGTAATTTTACTTTCATCTTTTGCAGGTTTGGATTTACTGACTTTGCTAGAAAAGAGGTTGGTCTTTTGTAGTATAAACTATACCAGAGCAGAAGCTTGCAAGTATGCTTAAAATACTTGTAAGCATAGTTTGCTAAGGGAGCATAAGATTATGTCTTCTTGGACCAGAAGTCCCACCTATCATAAGGTCGTTATTGTGGTGGAATAAGACTGTTTCAATGATAGCTGAATCTCTCTAGGTAGAACTCCATCTTTGATATGGTCTATTCCTGTAAAGTTACAGATACTATCCATGTTTAGGGAACTGGATTCTTTGAATGGGGAGAGTTTCTCTGTGCAAATACTCAACACTGCCTGGGGCACAAGAAGGAGCACTTAGCAGATAAACTAGATTCTTCACAGGAAGAATCTCAGTACTCCTTGGTGCAACTTCATGTTAAAATCGCATGGGATAGAATTGGCTGGACTGGTAGAGATACTAATTCCAATCCCAAATGCATTTTTGCTGTTGGTCGGTTCAAAGAGCACCAGGCAGCACTATTCAAAACAGCACCTTCATGGCTCTGCTTCTGGTTCATCGATTTCCACACAGATCCGTAGGCATGCCCTTAGGTTGTTCTTGTTTTCAGAGAGACAGTGAACTAAATGGGAATACAAGGAATGGATCTAAAAACCTGAACAATAATAGTTACTGGTAAATAAATGATGTTTCATTAGCCACGGTAATCCCAATCTCCAAAACAGCATGTTAACTGCAAATTTACCCCAGATCTCTGCACAATATATGTGTGGTTGTTTTATGAAAAAGACTATAAAACCAGATAAAAGAGATGTCTTTCACACTGTCCTAAAGCTGGTCATCAGATCCCATCTGACTTTTGACAAAGTACTTCTTCAGCAGTCTGGTTAATCCATTTGGATTTATGGAATTGTTTGGTGCAGGACCTAGAAGATACTATCCCAAACAGGTAGATAACCTTTAAAGTTTAGAAAAGAAGTTTACATACTTCTCTCATTTTTCTTCCCTTTTAATAAGATGGAGATTATAAAGGGAAGGAACTGTGCTGCAGAATGATCCCATGGTAACTAATTAGATCTCATCAAGTCTGCAAAGGCATACTGGTTTCAGTCTTATGTCAGTGCACTGTAAACAGTGAGCCAAGGTGAATGGGAGTCTTGTGGTGTTTTACTGGGATGTCATAATATATTTACCTTCCTTGCACTAAAGACTGCAGGTAGTGGTATTCATCCATGGATCAGCCCTTGCAAATAAACTTGTTGATGTTTGCATAAAAATGATCTGCTTGTCATTATACTCCCTGTGCTGGCCCTTGTCTGTGATACGTGACCTGAATTCGTTTCTCAGCTGTTGAATTTAAGGGTGTATTAAAAGAGGCACACTAATATGTGATGAGCTGTAATTAAAATTACTAATGCATGTCAATTCCCTTCCTCCTTTCTGCTTTGATTTACATTCTTCATGCAGACTTTGTTCACTTTGCTGAGTGAGCCAGAGACCTACTGTTGACTGGTAACAGTGATTTCTGCTTTCTCTCCAGTACAGTTGCATGGAGAAATAAATTTAGTAAGGATCCTCCCTGAGGTGTTACACTAGGTATCAATCAAAGTCTGTGGCTTGCAGCTGTCCTGCAGAGCTTTGGTCTATGGTTATAGTGACATCATCAGTAAAACACATCTATTTGAGTGCTAGTTTTCAAAGTTGGTAGCAGGATTAATAATCACAGAATCATAGAATGGTTTGAATTGGAACGGACCTTAAGATCATCCTGTTCCAACCCTCTGTCATGAGCAGGGACACCTTCCACTGAACTAAGTTGCTCAAAGCCCCATCTAAACTGGCTTTGGATGAACCCTTCCAGGGATGGGCCATCCATAGCTTCTCTGGGCAACCTGTTCCAGTGTCTAAATATCTATGCTTTAAAATAGATATGTTTAAAGAATTTGCCATTTTATGTTGTATTATCTTGTTAACTAATGTGGAAGTTATTTTTAGTGATGCTGGAAATTGTGATTTGTTTAACCATGGAAGTGAACTACCAAAATCAAATATTGAGAGAGATAACTCTGAACAATGGGTGCTTGAGGAAAGCTCTTCTATTATGCTGGACACAGTCAATATTTATTTCATTATTCTGTTGCTAGAGAAATGGTTTAGTGACTCTTTTGCAATTCTGAATGACGAAAAAGCAGTTTTGGTTGATAGAGAAAAGAAAGGAAAATCAAGATTTACTGTCCCAGCCTTCTGCAGTAGGAAATTAAGAATTTGGATGGATCGTGCTCTTGTAATTGTGTGGATTTTGTGTTGGGTTGGTTTGGTTTGCTTTTTACTCAGCCTCTTGTTTTTCTTGAGGTCGAGGAATGTCAGAATAGCCTGTTTGAGTCCATAAGGAATTACAGCCTGCACAGAAATGGAAATTTTTGCCCAAAAAAGAAAATCTTACTCGAAGGCTGCATGACCTTGTGAACATGGGGCTGAAATGGTGTCAGGGGAATGTAAAGTAAAAAAAGTGGATATCAGTCCTTCTGCATCTCTGGTTCTAATGTGGTTTGTCAGGTGCAGCTGAGGTACTGTGGTTATGGCTTGAACAGGGTTTCTCACCTCTGGAAACAAAAGTTAATGACTGATAGGTAGGGATGGGGAGATGCTCCCACAATAGTGCACATACTTCCTGCTATGGTGTGTGCATTTTTTTCTTTCTCAGTTTGTCTCTGCCTAATAGTTTATGTGCTGGCACTTACTGTGAATGAGGATGGACTGAGGGACAGCCAGCCAGTCTCCTATTTGCATGCGTGTACTTTTAATAATCCAATCTTTCACAATCCAGACAAAAGAGGAAAACCTGCTTTTGTTGCACAGTGTGTTAGCAGGAAACACAACACAGGTCAAAAGCAGTTTTATATTGAAACAAATCTCAGGCTTCCTTTTCCTTTTGTCTTACAGAGGCAGGCAGCGGCCAAGACTACGTGACCTCAGAAAACCAGCTGCTTTACTACCCCAGTATTACCTATGCCATCATTGGTAGCTCTGTCATTTTTGTACTCGTGGTGGCCTTTCTTGCCTTGGTCCTGCACCACCAGCGGAAGCGCAACAATCTCATGACGCTGCCGGTGCATCGCCTGCAGCACCCTGTGCTTCTGTCCCGGCTGGTGGTCCTGGATCACCCACACCACTGCAGCGTCACCTACAACGTCAACAACGGGATACAGTACATGTCCAACCAGGCCTACCACAGGCCTGTGGACCTGGACTCCCCGCCATCCTACTCGGAGGCTGTGCTCGACCAAAGGTATGTACAGGAGGTAACTCTGTTTCACACTGGTGGTTACAGCTCTGTTAAGCTGTGCTGCTGCTCCCCACTTGTTCTTATTACTGCTTTTGACAGAATTCTGGTGTTGCACTTCTGTTGCATGCATAGGGTGAAATTTCAGGGTGAATTTGAGCTCCTCCTGCATCTGAAAAATTCGTGGTCCTCAGGTCCTTTTACTGTTACTGATATTGAAGGGATTTGAGGCAAACTTTAAATCAGGTTCTCTTAGCACATGTTGTTGGTAGTAGAGATTTTGAGAATGGTAGGAAAATGCAAAAGAATGTATCACTTGTCTAGTATTGATATCCTGTGCTAGTCTGGAGTCAAAACATGAAAACTGAATTTGGAGTTTTGCTAAAAAACCAGCTATGTTACAGGTCATAGCATTAAAAAAAACCCAATCCTGTTCATATACAGTAAGTATATGAGTGAGAGAGTTCTTCAATTCCTCTATAAAGAAATTGTATCATTCTTCTGCTCTGCACTACTTTACCAACAGAAGAAAAGAACGGGACTCTGAAATGTAAAGCACTGTTCTTATTTTAAATAGCTGAAAGTGCTTTGGAGTTTGGTGGGTGGGTGTGGTTTGGCTTATGACGTTTTTGGTTTTTTTGTAGTTATGACACTGGTTTTATTTGTAGGGAATTAACCCTCATTTTAATCTCTGTCTGTAAAGTCTTTCCCAACAAAAATCCTAGACTGACATCCTCCCTACATAAAAAGGGTATGGTACAAACTTTAATGATCCAGATTGTTCACTATCACCACATTGGTGTTTTTTAGTATGAACTGTGAGATCTAAGAATAATAAATTTACATTCCTATTCTCTGTTTCCTTTGGCTGCAGAACTCTTGTCTTAATGTTGACTTTCATAATAATTATTTCTTTTCATTAGTAAGGACAACTAAATGAGCAGCTGTCCAGCCTGTAATCATTTCTCACCTGAGCTGATACAAACCATCAGCAATTTCAGAGCTAATTGCTCCCAGGACCTGTTATCAATCTGCTCAACCCTTCAGTCCCTTTATTTGTTTGCTATCAGAACCACAGAACAGTTTTCCTGAATGCAGTACTCATCTTGTCTGTGGCTACTTAGCAGTCGCTCTGTATGTGGTCTCACGACAGCAAAAGTGATTTGTCAGTGTGGAGAATTCAGTTTGTTATTTATTCATAGTCTCTAAGCCATTAATCTCTGTCACTTAATGGAGGTTTCCTGGGAGCTTAAGTCTTGTGTTCACATCATTATCTGTAGGTGTAAATCCACCACTTACGATATTTCTTTCAAAGTGCTTTCTCTGGTGTAAATATTATACAGAAAAATTTTTTACCTCTTGCAGCTGTCTTTGAGCCAGCTTTGTTGGAGGTCCTAACTCAGAGTGTGGATTGTTAAGCAGGATGTAATTAGTTATGTTGCACCTTGACCAGAAATCTGGGTTCCCAGGGACGATGTGGATATTTTGAAATTACCTACAGGCAGGTCTGAGATCTCCTCATATGTGTCATAATTAAAAAACTAAGAAATACTGTTTGGTTTTTTCATAATTGGAATACTATGTGCTGTCTTCTGTACCACTGTTTTCAGTAACTTCTTACTCTGTTGTGTATCTTACAGCAGACCACCTTGGTTTGACCTTCCTCCACCACCTTATTGTTCTGAATCTGAATCCCCTAATCAACCAGATCTTCCTCCTTACCGATCTCGGACAGGAAGCTTGGCCAGCACAGACACCCCCAGGGCAGAAAGTCCTCTGGGCACATCCAACAGTGGATGGACAAGAGACATCCATGGCAGCATGGATGGCCACAGAACTCTTCTTGGGAGGACAGTAGATCAGAGCGATTCTCTGGTCAACCACGTCGCTGAAAGAGAAGTGTAACTGCTCCAGTATTTGGGACGGGCAGGAAGGCTTTTACTGTGTCTGTATGAGTTAGTCTGCAGTGGCTAATAGGTTTCAGGGGGACATGTGCCTGAATGATGACTTGATTTGAATTCACACTAAGTTAGTATTTGAATTCAGCATTTTGGACTCATCAAGTATAGAGGGCTAAACCTGGAGTCACATCAACTCTCCATAATATTTCTGTGAGCAGGTTCTGGTTCAGACAAATAAGAGAAACATCAGTACTGTGTCAAAAGAACTGATGTGATGTATTTATTGGACTGCTTACTGTATATGAATGTATATATGTATGTGTATAATATATACAGAAGTTCCACACAAGAACTGTGCCAGAAGGACTCTTGTTTTCAAACTGCCTCCCATCTTGTCAGCATGTGAGCTGTTTCTTCTTACTGCCTGGTGCCAACTGGTGGTCAATGAAGCACGAGAAGCAGTCGTTCTGCTTGGAGATCTGATGCCCAATGCCAGCCCCCTGGCAGTGCTCAAATTGCAGATGTCCTACTTGACCCCTCTCTTCATGGCCTGGAACATTCTCACCATGAAGGAGTTTTAAGCTTGTAAGGATGCAACAACTGTATCTGAGCAAAACAAGGTTTTTTTCACAGATGCTAATATCTAGGCCAGATTTGCATGGGTTGTCTCAGCAACACCACAAAGGTTTATCTGTCAGACTTCAAGGCTGAGTACAGAGGCACTGAAGCTTCTCAAAAATGCAGCTCAAGACTTCTTTTTCTGTGTGGAAAAACAACATTACTCCATGTATTCCCTCTTAAAAAAAAACCCAACCCACAACTAAATAACAAAACAAAGAAAACATCCGAATTATTAAAGCTAAATCTTCAACACCAAAACCAGTCTGAGGCAAACACCCAGCACAGAAAGCTTTAAGTTCAATGGCTAGTTTGTTATATCGGTAAAATATCTGAAAGTAGGTCACATGGTGGAAGGTGTTAGGCTTGTTGTCCCTGTCTTTAGTGTGTGTAAGTACATGCATGGATATACATGTGTAATACTATGTGTAGGTATGTATGTAGTGCATCACATAGGTTTAGTTCTGCTGCTCCACAAGAACTCTAGATGTCAAAGTTTCATTTTTGATGATCTCATTTTTTATGGAGATTGCATTATTCATGTTCGTTTGGTTGAAATTCTAACTTCTGCAGAAAACGAGGATTATTTATGTCTTTTTGTCCTAACTCTTGAATGATCTCCTGTCGAGTGTGTTTCAGTGCACCTTATTGAAATCACCCATGTGAAAGCATCTCAGAGGTAAGGGTATTCAGAGTGGTAAGAGGGAAGAAGCCATGAGTTTAAATGCCACTGCAGTGCTGTGCTTGTGCTCCATATACAGAAAACAATGCAGTGTCTTCCTCTTGTCCAGGCGGAAATTTGCCATGAAAAATTATTTGTGTTTGTCTATCCTGCATTTCCCACTCCTTCTATGCAAAAGAACCGTGCCATTAAGCAGCCTTTGCTGTTCCAAGGAAATGAAGGAAGCAGACTGCCCACACCTCTTGCTTTCTTCTTCCCATCTTTCTAAGGTAACTTCTTTCACCCAAAAGTTACATGTTCAGAACCCAAGAATTTTTGAGCTGGAGTGTAGTACATAACTACTGCCATGTTATGTAAGAGGCAGGGGCTGGGTAGATTTACAAGCACAGGTACCAGGACTGAGATGATGTGAAGGGAAGTATTGGAGAATTGTAATGGTGATGGGCTTGGCTGACTTTGGAAGCAGATTAATGGCAGCCTGTCTTGATGTCTTGTTGAAGTTGTTGCTCCTAGGTTCTTGTAATGTAATGTACAAGGTTGGGTAAGATTTCATCCTTGCTGGGAACTCAAGCATTTAATTATGCTGCTCTTCACCAAGCAAGATTTGGCTTATTAATGACTCCATCCAACATTGTAGGCAGACTGTTGTCATTGTCACATAGCAGACAGTTATTCTTTATTTTACAGGTACATCAAACTCAGGTACATGAATAGTTAATAGTACAGGCAGGTGTAGGGATGTCTCCTGTGACTACTGGGCCCTGCTGTCCCTCTTGCCTTTCATTAAGATTATGTTTGGCCTTTGTAAGACAGATATATCAGAATGAGGTATCAGAATTAACCTTGGATGTTCTTCAATTGCAATTTTAAAAACTTTATATTGGACTTGAAAACATGCCATTGAAGAGTTTGCAGTAGTTTCATTGGAATTAGATATCTTTTTTATTTTAAAGGTGCCTAAGGCTGTATTAATGAAACTAAATCATTGTGTCCAGTATCCCTCAAACAAGCCTTCCATGGGGAATTACATTTCACCATGTGTATTCTAAGACACCACTGTGTGTTCAAACCAAATATTTTGTGCCTATGGCATCTGAAAAACATTGCCTTGCATTGCTAAGAAGTGGGAAAAGAGTGAATATAGCTTGCTTCTCTGCCTTCTGTGTCAGTCACTTTTATATATGTACAAATATATATATTAAAAATACTCTTTCAGGTTGTATATATTCATGTAACTTTTGCATTAAGATAGTCCATTTGGACTTTACAGAGAAAAAAGAAAAGAAAAAAACATTCTAAATGGTGTGACATTTTCCCTTCTAGCTAAGGGAGTATTTATCTTTGTATAGGAATCTTCTAGTTTTTGAGAACACAAGTTATAAAAGGAGATCGTGCCTTTCTGTTTGAATGTTGATTTGGGAGGCTGTTATCTACATTTCTGGGTGTTGTTACATATCATTGTCTAGAGATCCAAAAAGAGCAACAAATCTTGTCTTCCTCTTCATTATTATTCATGGGGACCACTGAACTTTGAGGATGACAGAAGTTCAGTACCTTGCTCCAAAAAGACATGCTAAAACTTGGGGTGCTTGGTCTTACTCCAGTTTTCTGGTTTGCAGAACAGGTTTGCTAGCTGGTTGCTCTGGAAATTGCTGTAGTATTATACAGGAGTTGTTTATGATATGTCACTTTTAGTAGTGTTAATACAGCATTACGCTGCACTAATCAGTGGAATCTTTGGGAAATCTGCTGATTAAATTAAATATTTCATTGACAATCAGTAGCTTTTCAGCATTTAGGCTGAAGTTAAATGTTCATCCAATACCACATGGTAGGATTTCTTTTCAATAGTGGGTAAAATTGGAATTGATCATCCTATTGTTTGCAGTTGCTCTTAACCTTTTAGTTTGAGGTTAGTTGTCCAACAGCTTTCTTTTCTACTTAATATTTAAACAAGTGGATGTTGTTTCAAAGACCCATTCTTACAAAAGTAAAATCAATTAAAGTTTTCTTCCAGAACCAAATTCTGTTTCCACATCTGTACTGAATGGTGTCCAGTATTGAGTAGTCCTTCTCAGCACAGCTGTTAATGTATTTGAACAAAAGTATTTGAAGAAATGACTACTTGAGGTAAATAAAGAAATGTGGATTAGCCTGTTGGAAATAAGGTTATTTAAAACAAACAAGTAAATAAATTTCAGGAGTTTTGAGTGTCTGTAACCTCTGCTGAAATCAGTGCTGTGTATTTAAAATTAGGCCATTAATGTTTCTGCTTGATAGTAATCTGAAATTCCTTGTTAGGCAAATTACTATTTACCTCTGGTATTGGAAATGGAAAACTGACAGTAATGCTCTTAAAAGAGAGCCTGTGAATAATTTCCTTGGCTCTTCTCTGCAGTGACATACACAACAATACTGACTGCATTGCAATTTTTAAATAACTCTGCATTCATTCTTACTTTCTTTTTAAGTCAAATCAGTTTTATTTACACCACTTCACTTTGATACAGCTAATAGGGCCCTTGTGATAGATTTAGAAACTGAGTGGAGGAAAGAGATGACTCTTATTTTAATTAATGCTGCAGCTTGTTAATCTTGTGCTCTTTACTTTTTAGACATCTTAGGAAAGACAAGTGGTTTTAGCAGATAAGAAAAACTATTAATGATGAAAAGGATGGAGGGACACTGATTCTGATTTTTAATGAATATTTAAAAATGTATAAATGAAGGAAAAATTTAATGCTGTATTTTTAATGTGGTGATCAGATGACAAGTACTGTCTTTAACTGTTGCTTATTGGAAGTTACTTTGCATATAATGTCTGTAATTAAAACTGTAAGACAAGGGCTTTTCTTGCAGTTCCTAATAGATCTGAAGTATTTTTTTATTAACACAAGGTTATATTACACCCATGGACTAAAATATGGACTGCAGGAAGAATTTGAATACTGTGCTGGATTCTGCCTTAATGTATCCCAGTACAGGACAGTGGCCTTCATTTGTCCTTTTTTTTTTTTCTTTCTGATTTGAGGGGCTTTGTCAACTTGAAATGGAGAAGTTATCTAAACTCTTTAAGGGAAGTTGTATGTTGAAACATAACCTTGTCTTAAACTTTTGTAAACTGGAAATCTTCAAAAATGTATTCTGTATTCCTGAATAAAATTGGTGTTTTAATACTGTTCACAAGTGAGCATGTCCCCTCATGAAGCCTCAGTTGTTTTAGTTTATAGCCTCCTACGTGAGGCTTCTTACAACTTCTTTTGCATTCCATTTTAAGTTTTGCTAAATCTTTGTGGGTTTTAAATATGTTCTTAAAACGAAAGTATGTGGGAAACCCACATGTACCTGCGTGTATAAAAATATATTATACAAATGAAAATCGCTTAATTTCATAATTTCTCATTTTGCTGTTCTGTTTGTACTACCAATGATAAGGCATCTGAACCAGTTGTGCTTTGTTGTCTGCTTTGTTGCAAAGCTCTAGAGGCTTCAGCAGAGATTTGTGCTCTGTGCTGTGTACAGATTTACTAACACAGCCAAAGGGCCTTCAGCATTCACTTCTGCCTGCCACTTTCCCACCACTTACGTTCCCAGCACAGCGTCTCTGTTTGTCTCCAGGTCCGTGATCCACGTGTCAGACGTGTGAGCCAGATTCAAGTTGAGATGCTCTGTGGAGGCAGCGTGTCTGGCTGCAGTCCCATGTCAGGACTCTTTCCCTGGCAGGTGCTGGTGCAGGCACCACCACTATCATGGGAACTGTCCAGCCTCATGAAGTCCAGGCCCACTTGACATCTGGATCGTAGCCACTCTTTTTATCAAAGTCACTCAAAGGACTATTGTTAACAAGTACCCCTTATGTTATGAAGTTACTTTAACAGACTAAGGAGAACAGATTCAAATGTTACATCTAAATATTTGCATCTATATGAGAGGTTGGGTTGACATATTTTTCTTCCATGACTATTCTCCACTTGCTACCTTTGTAAAGGCACGCCAGTGTTACCATTATCCTCACTAATTAAATCACATGCCTTCGCCCAGATTCTCAGATGGTAACCTTTGATGCTGGCAAACTGCCCCAAAATAGCTGTGGATCCAGAATTCACACCAGCAGCACAGGGGAGATGGAGCTGTTGAGGCTGTCATAATGGGCTCTTTGCAGGGGAGGGAATGCTGGGGTCTCAGAGCTGGCTCATTCAGTCACATCCCAGCAAGAGCTATGCTTGAGAAATGTTGATTCAGAAGACAGCTGCTTATAAAAATAAATACCATACTCTCCAGCTAAGCTCCCTGATTAATCTTTTTTATTCTCTCTTCTTTGATTTGTTTAAAGATCTTAATTTTTATACCTTAAAAATTAAATAGGCAGCAGTGGTTTCTGAGTGCGGCTTCTTTTCTTGCTGGTTCGTAAGCAGTCTCTTGATCAGTCAGCCTCAGTTATCTGTTGGAGAGAGAAATAAGCAGCTTTTTACTGTTTGGAGAGCTGTAGTCCAAAATGATGTGCTGTTATTAATTGAAAACAAGACATCTTCATGTGGAAATTCACAGTTCTGCTTTTCAAAGTGAAGTTGATGGTATGCATATTGCATAAAGCACTTTGGAAAAGTACTGGATTGATCTCTCTAGGGAATTAACTTTTCTGTTTATCTGCCAAACAGACTGTGAATAGATAAACTGAAACATGATTCTCTGCTTCCCAAAATCCCAGTGGTATTCCTTACAGCCTTATTGAGGGGACCACTGGAGAAGAGGTAGAGCAGTTTTGGGGCTGGTCACACCCTTAGCATTTCTGAAGGAATGGGTACTAAGTGTTTCAGCAGTGCAGTTGCTTTGGTGCTGTATACCATGCAGAAGACCCCTATTCACTGAGAACTGATTTGGGACCATCACTTCCTGTATGCTTCCAACAGCCACTCTACAGGTGGCTTTGTTTTTTGTTTTCCTAGTAGCTCTTACCTAAGGTTAATTCCTATCAGTTACCCTGAAGTAAAACCTTTCATATCTTGTTATTTGATACCACAACCTGTAACTCCTTCAGATTTAAACCACTATCATTTCTTAGCACAAAAGTACAAGAACCTTCACCTGTGTAAGAACAACAGGAGTAACAGCTCAGCTTCACCCAAACCCACTCACTTCTGGAGGAACACCCTGGCCACATCAGTTTGACTGAATGAATCTTAGTTACATTTATTTGGAATACCTGCCATTTCCTTGACAGATGGGAGTCATGTTTGCAGCACAGTGATGAAGTATGATGTTGTGTTTGACAGAGTAGATTTTTCTTCTCATTTGTTTGTGACAGAGTTACCTTAGTAAACACTCTTTGCCCAACACTGCATCCAAGGTAGCACTAGCTTGCAGAGTGTATGGGATACAGGGAGGACAGCAAGGTTGGCTGTTTGAGATATATATATGTGGGGGGGGGGGGGTGTATATGTGTGTATATATATATGTATATAAAAAACTCCTTTGGAGATTTCTTAAGTGTTCCAGCTCTTTTACCTGAATAAGAAGTATTTAAATGCTGCACAATGAGTGCCTTTGCAGACTAAGGAAATATGGTTGATATTTGGCTGCTCTTTTGCTAATTTCTGTTTACTGAGATATTGTGCAAAGTCAAGACCAAAAATTCTCCATGCATCTGTTGCTGTATTTATTGTTCTCCCTTGGCAGCCTGTGCAGAGCAGAGGAGTTAGCAGAAGCAAGGAATTACCCCAAGTGAATTTGGAGAGTGCTTTGCTTCAGGAGTAAAGGAGCTGGCTTACATATCCGTTTTCAAGGTGTCGTGTTAGATATGCTGGTTGAGCATGGATTACATAAAATAAAATCATACCTGAGCTTCTACAGTGGAAAAAAAAAAAAAGCCACAAAAAGATGCAGCAGATCTTCATCAGCAAAGCCAATCTCTGGAGCTGACTGCAGGTCAGGGTTAGAAATTCACATAGAAATGCACCGTAAGCCCAAGTGAAGCTGGAAGTGCAGCACTCACAGTAGAAGGGGTTTGGTAAAATGAATTGGTCTGTCTGGTATCTGTTACCTGAAATATGTGAAAATCATTCTAGACCAATTGTCAGCTTCCTTCAGGAAGCTAAATAGAAATCCTTTGGCTGCTTTGTTGAAGTCATGTTTCTCAAGTACTTTTTCTTTTTTCTTTTTACTGTTACTCTTGTTACTCTTTCTTCTTTCTTTTTATCTGTTATTAAGGTTGGGAGGACGATTTGCAGTGTTTTTTAAGTAGGGGGTACCTGAGACAGGGAGAAACATAAAGATGAGTTTCAGGAATAACAGAACCTGCATCTTCCAAGATCCAGCTTCCTGACCACTGAGTAGTGCTGTCTTATCTATACATTTGTGATCTTTCAAATCCATTCAATTTAAAAGAAGATTTTTTGCAGATTTAAGGTGAGGAAGAAAAAAATAAGGTAAGTCTTGACTTGCAGGTAACTGTTTCAAGTTCTCTTTGCAAAAATTCAGGTGGTGATCAAAAACATAAACAAATATTTGAATTCCTTGTTTTCTTCTAACTTCTAGGTACTTGTTTGCCCTATTTATTTTTTCAGACTCATTGAAACAGTTATTCTGTATAGCTCTTTGCATGGAGGATGATTCTGCTCTGGAATAAGATTCCAAGCTGTGTATTTCTGTAGGTTTTCACAAAGGAAGGTTGTAGATTAACGAATATGTGGACTGTGAGTGTCTGCCATAAGGAGCTGTGGTGTATTGGAAATGGATTGCTGTAAATAATGCTGGTTTAAAGATGCGAACTGCAATTGCAGTGTGTGGAGGGCAGGGCCACAGGTTCCTACAGGTGCTGAAGGAACACTTTGTCAGATGGCTGGCACATTTTGTGCTTTACAGAACCGGGGAGAGGAGGGGGAGGAAATAGGGAGAAATGTCATTTTGACCCTGAGTGTACAGGTATCCCAAAGTGATACAAGCAACTACAGAGAAGAGTGCAACCCGGCTGCCTTCATGCTGGCATTTGAAAAAATAGCTCAAGATAGTGCTTTGAAGGGTGCTATTAAAAAAATAATAAAGTCCTTACTTTCTTTTATTGATATTGATATCAAGAATGAGATGACTAACGTGGTGAGAGAGTGATTTGAAATGATTTTTGGATTTTTTTTTTCTTCCTTTGAAAATTTAGATGAAGGTAATTATGGAATGGCAGCAGCATCTGAACTGAAGGGAGTGCTTTTATCTCACCTCCTGCTTTTAAAATAGCTGTGCTCTTATCTCTGCTTTGAGGAAGGGGGTGCAGGGGGAGAGCACCTCGGTAGGTGACCCCTGGCGGTCACCAGATGAATGAAATGCCTTACAAGACCTGAGGCCATTAAAGGCCTCAGCAAAGATATTAAGAGCCTGCCAATGTGCTGATAGCATGTTTTGTATTAATCTGATGAAGTAAGCAGAGAAGCTGTTTCCAGCATAGGCAGGTGCAGTGCAGGGAAGCACTTACTGTGCCCAACGAGATGGGCTTTGAGCTGCTCTGGGCTGTAAGAAGAAGGTGTGATGTGACACCTGGACAAAGGACTGAATGCAAAACCTTAGGAGGATGAGGCCCTGGCTGGGGAGGAAGTGGGAGGCAGGGAGCTGGAGAACTAATAGCATTGCTGCCTGCTAATCCCATTAAGGTAGAAATTGTCTTTGCTCTTGGTTTTTTTCCTGGGGATGTTCCTGTGCCAACCTGGGGATATGCGTGGTGAGATCCGAGCTCACATGAGAGCCGAAGTCGATACTGTTGTGTCAGGGTGAGCCTTCATTAAGCTGCTGGGTAATGAGCCTTATAACCCTGTTACAGGCAGAGGTTAATCCTGCTGCATTGTGTGCTGGGTCGCACCTGCAGCTTCAGGGGTAATCCATCACTTCTCAGTGACACAGGACATGCCTGCACAGCACACCTAAGGGTTTCAGATCCTTTTGAGAAAACGGGCACTTATTTCAGTGGATGAAGTCTGATCTGACTGATTTTACAATCACCTGTAGCCAATGGTCCATCTCTTGTCCTGCTGAGCTGAGCTGGTTGGACTTTTGATGGTGACTATCCTACTTCTGAAGTGAAAGAGCCTTTAAGAAAATAATCATTCCTAGGATTTTTATTTTTCAGGTCACCAAGGCAGAATCCATGTGAGGGGAGATCCTGGATATGCTCAGGGCTTTGGGCTTCAGCCTTCTCTCAGTGACTGAGGATGGTAGCTGAACCTCTATGGCAGCCCCAGGAGTAAGTCTGTCTAAAACTTGTTAAACCACCTTTTAGGATCCAAACATACTCTTAAACAGAAGCAGCAGAGATCATCTTTACCAAATGGAATGTGACAGGCCCAAAGGCAAGGGGGAGGAAATTAGGGGAGGGATGGATAAGACCATGAGCTGTTATCTGGAAACAAGCTTGTGCTGTACTCTTTGGAGAGTGTCTGACTTCACACCATCAGTCACCTGCAAAGGATTCTGAGGCTATGAGGGAGCTTTCTGACTGTTAAAAAAAATGCCAGAGGGTCTGTCTGCCCTTATCTCTGTTCAGTCTGAGAGTTTGTTAAGATGCCCTGAAGAATTTTGCATTTTATTTGTGCCTGTGGTTATATCTCTTCTGTCAGCTTTATTTTACGTGTCCTTTGGTGAAGGTTTGGTGCTCCTGTGCATGCTCAGTCTGAATACTGCCTTCTGGCCCTTGCTTTCTCTTCAGCTTATGTGACTGCTTTACAGTGCCCTGCTGATGGAATGTAATTCAAGGAATTAAAGTTATCTCTGAACTTTTATGGCATATTTTCTCAGCCCAACATCTGCCAATGGTTCCTATCACAATTTGAGATAAGGCCATCTTATATGGGCTTTGTACCCTCTTGTATGATGGGGTTTAGATTCACAGAATAATTTCGGTTGGAAAATACCTTCAAATTCATCAAGACCAACCATTAACCCAGGACTGTGAAGTCCACCACTAAACCATGTCCCTAAGCACCACATCTATACATCTTTTAAATACTTTCCCAGAGATGGTGACTACCACTTCCCTGGGCAGCCTGTTCCAGAGCTTGACAACCTTTTTGGTGAAGAAATTTTTCCTAATATCCAGTCTTAATCTACCCTGGCACAACTTGAGGCAATTTCCTCTCATCCTGTCACTTGTTGCATGGGAGAAGAGACCAAGTCCCCCCTAACTAGAAGGTCCTTTCAGAGCAATAAGATCTCCTCTGAGCCTCCTTTTCCCCAGGCTAAACAGCCCTAGCTCCCTCAGCTACTCTTCATTAGATTTGTGCACCTTACCCTTCACCAGCTCCATTGCCCTTCTCTGGACAAGCTCCAGCACTTCAATGTCTTTCTTGCCATGAGGGGCCCAAAACTGAACACAGGGTTCGAGGCGTGGCCTCACCAGTGCTGAGTACAGAGGGACTGGCCTGGTCCTGCTGGACCACACTGTTTCTGATACTATTCCTGAAGCACCCCTCTTCTGAAGTGGCAGACTGGAAAAGTCTCTCCCTAGCAGCACACCAGCACTGGCTTGGTAACACCAGGCATGCCCAGGATCTGAGGCACCACTCATCCTAACACAGTCATATTTTCAGTCAGCAACCTGTGCAAGGGGTAGGGTACTCCCCTGTAAGCAAGACCCTGGATTCAGACAGATTAGCAGTGCACTAGTTATGATGTGCTTGTGTTTTTCAAGCGTCTTGTTTTTTCCGGTGGGAAATTATAGCTTTGGCTGTAGTCTGGTGAGTCTAGGAGTCACAACTAAAGGAAGCTTTCAAATCCAGGTTCTAAACCAATAAAACATCTCAGATGGTTACTGCTGAGTTAATGGCCCAGTGAATAAACAAATCACTGTGTGACCCTTCATGCTTCTAGCCTACCTGATCTTCATTTTCCCCCTGCAGCCTACCCTCATCACCCAAAAATCAAACACCAGGCAATATAATCAAATGCAATGTGATAGTCTCCTTTTCCTTGTTTCTCACCCAGTGCTACAGAACAAGGGGCCATGAATACATGAACCTGAATTCATGGCTCCCCCTCTAGTTGAAGAAGAAATTACTTAGATATTTTTCCAAGATCAATGAGTTGCCATCATGTCCCAACAAGCTTGCATTCCCTGGTAGAGACATGAAAAATGATCCTTTGTCTTTTGTGTGACACTGGCACTGTGGGTGACAAACGCTTGCCTCTTTATGCCCGTTTATGTTATGGCATTGTGCATCTTTCTAGATAAGCTGTGTGGCAGCTCCCTCGTTAATCAAACATTGCTGGCCTATGAACTGGAGGCCTAGAGCACTGTCTGCTAGATTTGACCTAACTGAATGCAGGACAGAAGGGGCTGATGGTTCTGGGAGGACTGGGATTATGTCCAGTAAAATCACATTTCTTTGCCGAGAGCTGTGCACTCAGATAAACAAGTGAACCCCTGGAGTATTAGCCTGATTATTTAGCAACCTCTCCTTGAACTGTATGAAGCATTTAATCTTCTTTAGTCTGCAAGTAAACCGGTGATTCTCAGTTAAGGTAAAAGTAAAGGGAAAATTATCAGGAAATTGTCACTGGGTGCTTTTAGGCAAGCTTCTAGAAAATGCCAAAGAACAGCACTTTGTCATTTTCTAGTTGAAGAATATTAGTTCCAAGGTTTTAATTTTGGAATGTTGAATGACCTCCTGAACACACCCTGCCCCCCAAGTGAGACTGCTGGTTAAGCAAACAGATGTTGATTTGAACAGAGTAAAAGGATGTCATAAAGATGTGCCTTGAAATAGCCAGACAGAGCAAATTACACAGGAGACTATGGAAAAGAAAGTGATGGAAAACTGAGAGCAAACCACTACAGTTCACGTTGTTCACCAAATGGCCAAGCATGGGAGTGGAAAGCTGTTTAATTATCTTCCATAAACTGATATTAATAAAACATTTTCTAACCAGAAAATGTTGGGCTGATCATTAAAGAACTGTAGTCCTGATCAAGCACAGGGGCCAGTCACATGCGTCTGTCTCTGTCTGTGCATCTCACTGCTGTCTCCAGGGCTGTGCATGTCAGCAATGACATTTGTTTGCTTTCTATTTTAAGCAATGCCTGGGAGAAAAATATAACTTTTTTTGTTTGCCTTTCTCCCAAACTAATGTAATTTGAAATGCTGTGCCAGGGAGTCTGGAAGGCCTGAGGCAAAAGTCGAAACTGTGACCTTCTGAATATTAAACTGTATCGTGGCAAGCTGAGCATTCCTCAGAAAGAGAAGGGGCTGGGAAGGATGACCCTTGGGCTGTCTGCTTCGTCACTACCCTCTTTCTAGTCCTCTGCCCTGTCTCTGGACCCTTTGTGTTCCATGACAGCAAACTGGCTGAGACTGCTAGCTGGCCTTTCAGTGATACTTTCCCTCTGGGAATTGCTGACTACTTTACAAACACTATGACTAAGGCTTTATAAGCTACTGTGGGGGTACAGAATGACAAAACCAAATAATTCACTTATTTCAAGTCCAAAGTAAAAATAGGTAGTGGAATCTGCCCCAAGGCTGAGGAGAAACCCTAAGCTGATTTTATTGCTACTGCTCCCAAAGACTTCTGCTGCTGGAGCAATAGAATGTCTCTGCTTTACACCCCTTTTCCCTGTCCTAGCTCATGGCAGCCTGCTTTGTTGGCCCCTACCATGGCACTGGAAGCAGTTATCTAGATGTTGAGCACTTTGGGAAGTTACAAGTGATTCACTTAAACTAAGAGGAAGTCCCTTAGGGTGGGAAGAGGGGAGGTGACACCTTTGTTTTGGGCCCAGCTACCAAAGCTGGGAGGAAAGGAATGACTGTTAGAAGTACACTTTAACTACAGAGTAACCCCCTGCCTCATCTGTACTGACTACATGGAGGTAATAAGCAAACCAATATCCAAGCCACACACATCTCCAAAGCTTTGGTATTCTGGTGTCTGATGTTCTGATACTTTAAGCAAAAATTAGTTGTTCTCTTCTGTTGGCCAAAGTCTCCATAGCAGCTTCATTAACACACAGCCAAATGTTTCTATCTTTTGACTTGCTGAACTAAAAATCAGTTTTGTTTGCTTGGCTGGTGGTTTTTGCCTTTTTTTTTTTTTTTTTTTTTTTTTTTTTTGCTGTGAACAAAATGCTTCCTTGTTTCTACTGTGCCTGGGATTGCACCCTGAAAGGAGAAGGACGGCAAAGCAGCCTTCAGTCTCTCCATTATCATCAAACAACAGTTTTGCAGTCTTTGAGTGTCATCTTGCACCTTTCCTTGCTGTATGGCAAGTTCTGTTTCCCTCCTGCTTCCTTCTGTCTGTTCATTAAAATTGTTATGATCACATCTCCCACAGCAGAAATAAGTAGGAGCTGTGGGTACCCTGATGGCCCAGCTTAACAACTGTGGCAGCTGCTCAGTCTCAGAGAGAGATTTTAGTGTCACTTTGTGCCTTGTACTAGGTTTAGTGAATAATAAATGTGTAACTTAATCAAAAGCAGATCCCTCTCATGCAGACACACATCAGTTCTGTGTGCATGCAACCACTTCTGTCTCTCTGGAGAGAAATTGAAACATCCATCCACCAGTCCTGCCTTAAAATCCTTGTGCAGGCTATTATGCAGTCCCTTACAGAGAACTAAAGCCTTGCAGCTTCTGTATGTAAGCTAGGAAGAAATTAAGACTGTGCTTTTACTGGGTGGACCTCATCGGCAGAGAGAGGTGAAACAGCCTGAGCACAGGGTTTGCTGTGTGAGGCAGGACAGGACCCCTGGATCTTGGCTTGCTTTTTCAACATCTGAGTTGTGTGCACTCGCTTCAGCTGAAAGGGGTAATGATGGAGAGATCTTTGAAAGCATCTGAGGGGTTTAGAAGTGCAGTATGTGTTTCAGACTGTAGCACTTCATGCATGTTCAATACACCACTGGCACAGCTCTGTGTTACATACATTGTCCACAATAGTTTTGAGGGAAAAAGGTGGATTATCAAGAACTAGGCATAAGTAAGTGTCTCATCCAAAACCTGATCAACACATGGTTTTTTTTCATTACATAGAATCAGCTTTTTGCTGATCTGGGCATCATAAGCTTAGTCCTGCTGACAGTGCCTCAAGAGCTGCTTTTTAGCAAAGGAAATGTTTCTTACCCCTCTCCTCTCTGCCTGTCAACTGCCCTGATGGCTGAGGCGTTCCATCAGCCATTCATTAGTTCTAGCTGTATGTTTGCTATGTTTTAGCAAGGAGCAGGGAGTCATCACAGTGATGTTTAAAAGTGAATTTTGCCTAACTTTGGAAGACTCTTGGGCCAGCACCTAAGGTCAAAACCTTAGATTAATTTGATTTGAGGTTGGATTTATACTTAGACTTTCCCAGAGGTTTCTATGCAATGTCACAACTTTTAAACCTCATTTTAGTTTGCCTTGCTTAGACAAACTTTTCTGTCGTCTTCCTGAAGAGCAAGGGCCTGATAGGACATCTCCAGGATGGCTAGGACCTGCCCAGTTTTCAGGAGTGTTTCTTCATGACTTCTGATAGCATATGACTCCCTGACCTGGATTATGAGTGAAGAGCAACATCTGCAGTGCCCAGGAGGAGAGTGTGGAATAGGGACCACAAACCTCTGCCACCAAGATCACATCTCCATAGGGAAACAGGAGTTTACTTATCAAAGGTGGAAATGGTACACTGGAGTGTAGCAGCTGGCTTAACTGGCAAAGGTGGTCTCCGTGTGCAGTGGGACTGGGATGGTGGATGGGGTTCCTGCCAAGCCTCCTCAGTCAGTGTTGCCTTGTTCAAGAGAGTTTTGAGGGCAGGGAGGGAAGGAGGGAAGACCCTACCACTGGGGCTCCCAATTGTTTCTGCCTGTGGAAATGGCTCCTTTCTCAGGGGTAGTAATCACTCAGAGGATTTTAACAGGGCAGGAGGCAGGATGGGATGGAGGGGGCAGCAGCTAAAATGAGACTCTTGCAAGGGGCAGGGGGAAGGCAGATGGCTCTGAGCCTGCAGAAGAATGATGAGGTGTCAAGGTCTCAGGGCAAAGATTGCTCCCCGGGGTGACCTTGAGGAAATCAGTGTTTCAGTGCCCCCTCATTTCATGGCCCTCTCAAGCAGCCTCAGGAGCTGCAAGAAGGGACATGAGAGGTGACTTCAATGGCTGCAGGAAGGGGAGAGGGGATCCCTTGATCTCCCACCATCTGGGTGGGATGAGAAGCAATTGGATGAAAGTTCACATCCAGGCTGGGGACTGGGAAAATATCTTTGTAAAAAAGGCAGCAAGGCATGGATTGGGCTTCAGGAAATGTCCTGTGCCAGCTGAGGGAAAGAGTCCTTAGAAGTGGCAGTGCACGTGCCTTTTGCCCAAGTCACTCCATCACCCACCTGCCAGAATTCCTGCAAGCTGTGCTATGTCTCTGACCACTGCTTGTTTACTGACTCTGTCCTGGTGCTACACTTGCCGTGGAGTCTTCTCCAGGCATCACTACTTAGGTTGCTATCTTGCTGTCCTTTCAAAATGTACCCTTATTTCACGTCTTTCAGCTTGTGGTGTGGAAAAAAGAGCCTGCTTTCTAAAGAAGCTTTGAGCAGTTCCCAGCCTGACCTGGTGAGATGCAGACAGCAGTTTGTGTATGAGAGAAGTAATGCAGCCATGGTAAAGAGTTAGCCACTGGCCCTTGCAAAGTATTGTAATAAACTTTTGATGGAGATGGGTGATGGAGAAAGGATAGGGAAGAAATCAAATGGTCTTAACATCAAAGGAGGAGAGAGAGGCCATTAACATGATCAGATGCAGGAAATCTGGCAGGAGAGATGACCAGTACCAGAATTTGCACTGACATCCTCCTGTCCAGACCCTATCAATCTTGCTAGGGAATTTGACAGGCAAGAAAAGTCAAAGAGCAGCCAAGGGATTCTGAAATCAAAGGGCTTTGAAAGCTGGATCAGAGAATAGAGCAGTTTTCCCATCTGCTTTGAATTTATCATTGCTAATGAGGAAGCAGCCTCTGGTCTGAGTGAATAGGTTTGACCAGAGGGGTCACTTGATATATCCATCACGTAGGGTATCGAGGGACTCTTTCCAAGTTAACCCTTTCACTGTGTAGTATGTACAAATGAGCAATTCAGACTGAGATGGCACAAGGAGGGACAGAGCACACTTTTGGGACTCCCAGATCAGAGAGGGTCCTGTTTATCTGTCTGTCTGGTGAGAGCTCTGGCAGGCAGAGGTGAAAATCCCAGCATCAGTCCATCCTGCTGATCATGTCATAAGCAGGTGTGAGTCTTCTGCTTTCTTGCTGATTTGGCTGTGGTCAGTCTTTTTCTTGGAATCCAAGATCGTGACTGAGCATCACTTTGCTCAGTAATGTATAATTAATTTATAAACAAAGCTAGAATTGGTTGTGTCAAACACTTATTTACAACTAGGCCCCATGTACTGCTCAGGTCGAATGCTGTGTCTGTCAGCAGAAGTTACATAAGGGGACAGACCTCTACCCCCCAGCTTCCCGGTCAGGGTTCATAAGCAATGGGGACAGCACCACATTTGGATGAAGAAACAGATGGGAAAATAGGCTGATGAGACTGAGAGGAGTGTTAGAATTAATTAGAGGCCTTTAGCAATCCATGAGAGTTTATCTTGAAATTGGTTGCCTCATTATTTAAGTACCAAATGCCAACTTTCCCATTCCAGATTCATAAAAACTTTTCTGTGTTTCCTGCCCTTCCCTGCCCTAAATACTCATGATATTATGTTTGATTTTCTAGGACTCCTTCTGAAAATGCTGAAGGCACAACAGCCAGAGATGAAAGCCATGGAGATCTGCTCACTGAGGTGATGATCCCCAATTATCATTCAAGACTGCTGCCTGTCTGCAAGGCAAGAGCTATAGACAAGGCTCACAGAGCTGCAAATCTTCAGAAGGAGACGGAGTGTGCAAGAGAAAATGTTGGCATGTGAGCCACATCCCCAACTCTCCACTGAAGAGATTGTCCAGGTAAGCCAAGGAGCCTCGGTTGCAACAGGGAGCTTGGTGGCTCACACTGCAAAATTACACTCCATCTCTTCTCTTTAGCACTGCAGAGCTCAGAGCCAAGTTGGCCATTGGAATAGACACTGGTTACAAAGGCAGGTTCAGGGGTTGAGTTCAGAAAACTTGCAGAGCATGTGAATGGATGCTTGACTGGGTCCATCTCCTGTGAATCCTTTTCTAGCTGTTGCATTGAGAGTATAGAAAGCTTGGTCATGTTCACTAAAATCCCAGATGCACAAATACTGTGGGTCACACAGATCCACATATAATGCAGTTTACCAATGACACTGTAAGTCTGATTGAGTTCAAAAGAACTTTCATGAATACAGACTAGCAAACAGTGCAATTTATTGGAGCAGCAGGTTACAGCTTCTTGTGAGATTGTTAGTGATAAATTCACTAGACCTGCAAAATATAAATGTATAGTGCTATGTACAAGTGTTCCCATGTATACTCCAGTGCAGTCAGAGACACAAATCTTACCAAAGAGGAGTCACTGCTTTTTGAAGGAGAGAGGAGCAAGCCCATTGACTTGTCTGCAAGGTGAGGTCATATTCTCCTCCTCTGCCACTCAAATGCCATTTGTACTTCTGGGAGAAGTGGAGGTGGACTGTAGTCAAAATATCCTGTTATTGCCATCATGAATGATGGTAGGGGACACGGGAGGGAGGCAGGCAAGTTATATGTAAATGAGGGATATCAAGAGTTACATAAAGAGAGAGTACAAAGTGTGTGAGGTTTTGTGCAAAGGCAGAACAGAACCGTGACATGTTGGTGCATCAGTGTTGTTAGTGTCACAATTCCAGCAATAAGGGTGATCCAGCCAGCCTGATAACCTATCACCCCATCAGCCCACTGTCATGCTGAGGTAATCCCTTCCCCACATAATCTCACAACATATCTGATGGAAATCCCTTCACTATGTATCTCATGGCATATCTCATGGTTTTAGGCCTATTTGCTGCACTGCAAAACACATTTAAGCCTTTTAACCACAGGATAAGATGGATTAGCCCCATCCATTCAGAAGGGGATACAGTATGGCCTTAACTTTGGCATTTACAACCTGACCTGACATATCTGAACAAAGTAAGTGTAAGGTGAAAGGTGTTGACCTGCCTATGGCTGCAGTTAAAGTCAGTGCAGCTGTGTGTGCTCTCAGGCACTGGAAGCAGAAGGTACTGGTGAGTTAGGATGGCTCAGCTGACATGCAATAACGTGTTAAAAAGTAGTGGGCTGTGTTGTGGGGAGATGAACCCTGAGATTTGCATGAGCTTAAAACCATAAAATGCAATTACTCTCTAGGGATTCATTTGCAATCAGACTCAGTTTGTGATCAGATGAAGAAATATGATAATGTCTCTACTGTGCCCTGTCATCTTTCTGCCCTTCTGGAAGACTGCCTTTCTTGAAATATTTCTACTTTAGCTGTCTCCTTGAATGTCAGGATATGTAGTTTTAGGGCAATCTGTCATCTGACTTCAGCACTGTTTCACAGAGTCTCTTAACAGCACTTCTGGGCCTGCTTTGGTGGATTGTGACTATGTGGTAGATATCAAATAAAAGAGGGTCTCCGGGTGGATGAAGGATGCTGTGGCCATTGGTTAATGTGATATTTAGGATTATGTTTTCAAGTAAAGTGTTGGGAGTTCAAGAGACAGCGAGTTTTCAAGGACATTTTTTCTAGTGGGAGTGTTTAAGCCTGGAAATTTACAGTGTTGATAACACAGCAGGATTAAAGCTTGCTGCATCAGATTCAGCACAAATTTGGTTGTCAGCTAGCAGCTACAGCACAAAGTCCTTAAGCAGCAGTTAATTCTCTTACTTGGAGGCCTTTCTGCTTGCTGCCTGCTAAATTCCAAATACTGGCTGACAATTGTCTGTTTAGAGCACTGTCTGTTCTTAAATCTCCCCTCCCAACTGCTACTTTCTCTGCTGCTGTTCTCAGCCTGGCTCAATGAACAGCTGATTGAACTCGGCACTGAAATCAGCAGGACCAGGTGCATTTACTACATACTCTAAACATGGCATGGCTTGAGGATCTAGCCTTTCAGGCTAGAATTAGTAGATATATTTTTAACACAAGCTGTTTTTTCAGCTGAATATAGGTATTGATCTTCTAAATCCAAGGTTTTGCTTAGTCTAACAAGATAGGTTACCTAGCAATCAGGTGATGCGTGTTAAAATACGTCTATGGTATGGGTCACTCTCAGCCTGCCATTTCTCATCACTAGGCTGACTGGTGAATATTTTCAGTCTGGTTCCTCTCAAGGAGCATAGTAAAATTGATCTTTTCCCTCCCTGCCTCATTCCCTCTCTTTTTTTTTTTTTCCCTTTAATGGTCCTAGCACCAAATAAAAAAGGTAAGCTGTATTCATTGGAGCAGTATCGATGCTGTCACTGCCTTCCTAACAGCGCCTGACTGGATAGAGAGCCCTGAGCTGCCTGCAGTCATGTCACAGATTAACACCAGAGAGCCCCAGTCCTTTGTCCTTGCAGCAGACCTGCCCTTCAGAATGTGCTCCAAACCAGACAGAAAGGCGCTAACACAGCATGAAAAACAGCTGGGAGGGTAAAGAGGGAGAATCTGTGGAGGTGGGTTGGGTTTTACTTTTGTTTTCAGAAGTACAGTAGTACTGTGTAGTCATACAAAGGCAGTATATAATGACAGGGACTCCAGGGACAAGTGATCTTTTTAGTGGTGGATTCAGAGGACTCCTGGTGGAGCACTCCTGAGAGGTGCAAGGGGAGGAAGAGAGGCAGAAGCACCAGTTAAGAGACTGTTTAATAATTATAAAAGAACTTGTGACATTTTCTATATAAATCAATGTAAAATAGGTCTCAAGGGGATAGTAACAGACCCACAAACCTCTTTGTGGGCCAGCCCAAATAAAGGACATCACCTGAACATAACTAGTTCATTGCTGGCATTTCACTGTCAGGTATGGGATGTCCAAACATCATAAATTCTATAATGAGAGTGAGTTAATAAGGCAATAATGGCAATGATGAAGTCCCTGGTTGATTTCAGAAAAAAAAATCTGTATTTCTATATCACTTAGGATGGCTGAAGGCCCCTTTAGTGTTCCCTGCATCTACTTCATCTCAGGTTTATTTGAGTGATATGTCATCACTCCATCCATGAGACATCCCTGATATCTGCAAGCTCTGCAGACCTCCTAAAGGCCTGCGAGGCTGTACTGCCTTCCAGGACATATTTGTTCTGTACCAAATCTTACAGTAAATGACTGGAAACCAGGCAACTCTGACAAAAAAAAACAAAACACCCTGGACAAAAGGGACCTTAGCTATGAAAATGAAATTCATGTCAGTGAGTCAATCAGAATCTTGCAGGCTTGATTCATGTGGAAGTGCCTTCCTCACTCTGCATGCACATGTGCTCCACACAGCAGGGAATTTAAATACATGAAATTTATTTCTCATACCCATTCATCTTCCCAGTCACAGCTCTATGAAAGGAGAAGTAAGGCTAAGGGACAAGATCCTACTGGAGAGGTGGAGAAGGCAAGGGAGTGTATCCAGGGAAATCATCTGGATAGTTGCTGATTTATTGGAATTGAGACAAAGCAAAGGAGGTTCTTCCTAAACAAACAGATGAACTGGTGTTTCATCGTGGTCTCCATTCACAGTTTCCTTGTGAAGCCTTTCATATGAATGAACTAAAAGGACACACTGTAAAAGTGGGTCAGGGAGAGGTGAAGAGTTGCAATCAGCTATAAACCCCAGCAGGACGTGATTCCTTTGAAGAGCATTGTTATAGTGCCTTAGGTGTTAGGTTAGCAATCAAACCCTGTTGTATTTTCAGAGCTGTGTGGTACTGTGCTCCTGAGGAACTTAAGAGAGAGATAAATTCTGCCAAATACTGTTTTCTTTTTAGGCAGCAGAAAATCATTTCAGCCTTCACTGTCATAGGGAACACAGTACTCTGGTGTTGTCACCTTTGTCTTGGCAATATGGTCAGTGAGCTTATAAGTTCCTTTACCTACACACTTCAAGAGGCTTAATGCCCAGTGCATCAGTTAATTATTCCATCACCCCCAAAATAGGCATAACCTAGTTTTTTACCTGCTAGGTAGAAGTCAGAAGTAAAGAGAGATGCTCAGAGTCACAGCAGAGACAAGCAGTTGGCTCAGAAGTCTGCATTTCCAGGCCTTACACTCACCCCCACTGAGGCTACCTGCTTCAATTTTACTGGGGTCCCAAAGGTGACATCAAAGCCTCCAATTCTGCTGTTAAATACCAAACACAGTCACACTATCCAGAGCTGGACACGCTGTGGAGCCTGGAGAGCTGCAGCTGCTCTCCTGGGCCCTCTGTGTTTCTGCAGCCAAGGAGCTGTGAGAGATTTGATTTCTTGTAAGGCATGCAGAGGTCTAAGCAAAACCAGGCTGTGGTCCAGAGTTGCACCAGCCCTATGCTAGGTGATACTCCTTCCCCAGAACACTGCTCATGTGAATAAGCAGCCTGTACTTAAGAATGAATAGCATTAGGGACCGGGATATTTATTTTGTATGCGGTGATCATCCCCAAAGATTTTTCCTCCTCTCTAGGGAAATACTAATTAATTGAATTTCATCACCTGAAAGTCAAGTTAATTTTCAGTTACTAGCAGGCTAGTACATAGCTGTCTTCATCATTTCAACTAAGACATTAGGACAACCTGTGTAATCTATCTAATTTTTTTAAAAATTTTGGTACTTTTCATTTATTATTGAATATTTTAAATAGTATGGTGTTCTTTCACTGCCAGAGTGCAGTCTGTTCTGGAGTGGAGAATGACAGAGTGTATGATACAGAATGATTAAAGAAAATGGAAATGTAGAGGAAGAAGAAATTTTAACCAAAAATGCCACAACAATGACTTCTCTTGGAGGAAATTGTACTGAGATCTCTTCTGACGCTGCAGATTGGATGGGCTCAGAGGGAGGGTTATCAGAAATATATCAGAAGTATCTGAAGTTCCAAAAAAAGTACTTCACACCTCTGAAAGTTGGACCATTTTTCTAGGACCATTTTTCTATAAGCTGTCACTGGTGACACAATCCACCCATTAAACTGCATAGATCAGCCTTACTTATCTAGGAAAAGATAAGACCACTGCTGTGTCAAGCAACTAGAAATCCAATCCTGAAATAACTAAAATATTTTGGTGATGCATGACAACCAAGGGACAGGATCCATATAGTTACTGATGAGAGTACCATGGCAGAGTTGGTCTCCTACATGGGGCTGTGAAGACAAGGTCTCTGCCTCAGAGAATGTGCAGTCTAGAGAGGTGGTGTGCAAACTAGAAGACGGAATGAAGGTACACCTTCATTAGATTTCTTGCTTAGCTATTTTAGTTAATTTTTTTAAAGCATAGGAAAGGTTTTTATTTTTTTTCTTGCCTAAGGACAAGGCAAAAATGTGTCCAGCTTTTATTTCATTTAAAGGGTCTTTGCTTTATTGAGAACTATGTTACCACACCCACAAGGGAGCTTTGAACAGGTCTATTTCAGTGCCTTTAATATTAGCCAGAACTTCTAAGACAGCACCAAAGGGAAAAATGAGGTCACTGGAAAGCAATGGCTAGAAATTGTAAATAAGATTCCTTATAGGGCTTATGTGGGAGATGAGAGTGATAGTGACGTTTGAAGTTTACCATCTGTGCCCAGGAAAAGGAAAACATCCTGATACACAGATGGCCAAGTATACTTTCATGCTGTTCTTTTCAGAGAGGAAAAAAAAAGTAGTCTCTAAATGCAGTTCTCATAACTTTGAGTTATGCAGTGCACTCAAGTCATGCTTTTGTGTTTTTTTGATTTCACTCTGATCTTCTGTTTATTTATTTGTCATCAGATACAAAAGCATAGCAGTTGTCTCTTGACATCCACTTCAAACTTTCTAGACTTTCTGTCATTCTGGCTTAGTAGAGCATGGAATAATACTGACTGATACTAGTGGATTGAAAAAAAAGAACATCTGAAAGTAATGGTCATGTCTCTGCAGAGGCATAAAAAATGAGATAAATGCAGAAACAGGCTTGGGAATGAGGCCCCAGTGCCTAAATGCCACCAAGCACTAAGGAACCAAAATACTTTGAACAGTGTGTAAGTTACTGATTCTGGTCATAAATCTTCTGTGAACTTTATACAGCCCTGCCACTGTGTGGAGTAGAGACACAGCTTAGGAAGCCTTGCTGACCTGCGTAGAGCTTTGTTTGGAAGTGAAGATGCCATTTGTCTCAAGACTTAGTGATATAGAATGGGGATTTGAACACCCCTGGACCTACATCCCTGATACAGCTGTAAAGAGGTCAGCATTTCCAGTCAGGCCTGTCAGTGCAAGGCCAGGCATTGGTACACTGCAGTCTTTTCATCCAGGTTTCTTAACACTTCTTTGCAGCACAGTGTGGAATGTCAGAGCAAACTTCATTTTTTTTTTTTTTTTTTTTTTTTTTTTTTTTTTTGGTAGGAAGCTGAAAAACCCATTGCAAGGTCCAGATTTTCTGTATAAACTTTCTCCTGCATCTTATTTGCATGGCTGAGTTATAGCCCTCTAAATTACAAACAAAAGCACTGGCCAACTCTAGCTAACAGCTCTAATGGATGCTATTATATTTCTGCTGCTAGTTGGCACTCAACCTTCACTATCTCATCAGCATAAAGGGATGCTGTCAACTTGACAAACTGTGTCTTCCTTGGGGGGCGGGGGGGGGGAAGCCATACCTACTTTTGTTCCAAACCAGGCTTTACAAGAACAGTAACTAGAAGAGAGTAAGGATGTAAATGGGGTGCTATTTAACTGCCTCTGTTCAGTGTGTTTACTTGGCATATTTGACAGCACTTTGTGGTGTGTCAGTGTTGCTAGTCTGCATTAGCACTTCCCCTCCCAGGCTGGCAAGATGATGCCTCCTGGGAGGTGGGGGTGCAGAGGGGTCAGGGAGGAGAGGGAATGCTTTCATCCCAAGCCTTGTTTTAACAGCAGCAGCAAACGTGAGTGAAAAAGCAACAAGAGAATTTGTATGTACATTGCACAGGATGCCATTATACTTGATGCACTGTTTTAAATTGATTTCTAACATGCTTGGGAAAGAAGGAACTCTCCCTAACCCTATCTTACTTCCTTCTCCAGAGGTGATTTTTACAGTGTCCTGCTCGCTGCTGTTTAAAGACAAACCTATGCACAACTTACATTGTCTGAGATAGACTGTTTTGGAAACATTCCAAACTGTCAGCATCCCTTTAAACACAATACTGTTCTTTCCCTTGTTTTCCCTTCTGGGTGCCAAAGATGTCCCCAGAGGATATTGCATCTAACCTGGCAAAAAAAAAAAAAAAAAAGAAAAAAAAAAAAAAGGAAGAGTTCCTACTTCTTTGTGATTAAAATGACTGGCACACTGCAGAAAACCGTCTGCTACCTCCATCTCTGCCAGCTTTGCCTAAAATGTGCTGAGCTGCCTCAGCCCACAAATGTGAGCAGTTTAGAGACTTTTTGCTAACCAGTAGATAATATTGCCCTTCTGTTTTGGTTCTGTTTGGACTATGGTGGACACTCGTTTGCTCCCCAGTTCTTAGGAGGACAGCCCAGACTACTGGTTCCTGGCGAGATACTGACGAGGGTATAGAAATGGGAGACCACGCTCGCCATCTCCTGGGGAAAAGGAATTTACGCTTTCAGAAATGTTTATTTCATTCCTTCCTTTCATTCTCACTCTTCTTCCATTCACACGTGCCGTAGCGTGTTGACAGGAGGTGGTAGGGCACTGTTCCGAGCCGAGCCATGCCGAGCCGGGCAGATCTGGGCCAGGCAGAGCCCTTCTCCATCCCTTCTTATCCCTCCTCCATTGTCATCCTTCTCCCAGCTCGGCTGGGTTTTCAGGATCTTGGGGAAGAGTTTGGGTCTGGTTTTGCAGAGGGGGTGAGAGGAGCCCCAGGTTGCCCCAAACCAATGAAGTTTTAAAAGCAGATTTACAAAGCAAACTTAGTTGCTATCACTGCCTCTCCTTCCACGATTTCTCTTAAATCTGCTTGAGAAAGTTTTAAAATAAAACATGCTGTGTTAAAAAAATAATCCTAAATGTGGATGGAGTCTGTCCCAGTTTAGCAACCTGGAAATATTCAGCTAACTGGTTAACTTATACCAAATTCTCTCAAAGACAGTGACATCTAGGCTTGAGTGTTTTAGCAAACTAGGATAATGCTGAATCTAAGCTAGTTTTTTTTTCTCTATGGAGGATTAGGCTGGATATTTGGAAAAGGTTCTTCCCCCAGAGGGTGGTTGAGCACTGAAACAGGCTCCCCAGGGAAGTGGCAGCACCAAGCCTGACAGAGCTGAAGGAGCATTTGGATGACGTTCTCAGGCACATGGTGAGATTGTTGGGGCTGTCCTGTGCAGGGCCAGGAGCTGGACTCCATCCTTGTGAGTCTCTTCCAACTTGGGATATTCTGTTGGGATATTCTTGTTGACCTGCAATGCCAGCTCTGACCCTGCTGTGGTCCCTCTTCTTCCTGTGACACTCAGTAAAACATGACAGTGAATTATGTCACGGGGTGGGTACCCAGTGCTGGTATTTTTGTCATACACTTCACATGCACTTCAGTGGCAGCAGCATCAGTGACAAGACTCATAGGCATTAATAACTCCAGAAAAGAGGTTCATAGAGTGTTGAACAGCAACAGTCAGGTTCTTATGTGATTGAAAGGGCAAGGACCATTTGGCCACTGCCACATATGTCCTGTGGAGTTCAGGGACATTATAAAGCATATAGCAGTTGATCTAATTACTGTCTAGTCACAGTAAGACACCTTAGTTTTCACAGATAGTTACATGTCACTTCAAAAACTGATTCTTACAGTGAGGCTTCTAAGGATATCTACAAATTTTTGGGTGTAACTAAAAAATTCAGGAATTTTTGCACATTCTCATCAGCCTTGTTACAAAAGTGTTCCTGCTGTAGTTTGTGAGGTTTAATTCACTGGTGTTTGTAGCGCAGCTGCAGTGCCTTCAAACTGGGGCCAGATGTGAACCATGAGAGCTGATGAAAACACTGGGCAGGATTGCCAAATAATGATAGTGGGTAAGCCAAGGTCTTGCACCGCAATGCTACAGGGCTGTGTTAGTGCAGTGATATTCCTGACTTGGTTGTTGGAAAGTGGTAAACCAACTGGAGACTGACTTACATAACGTTAACCCAGTCACACCTTGGAAAAGTCAGTTATTCAATAAGCAAGGCCCAAATGTCACAAGCATCATTAACCTCTTACATTAAAAGCAGAGCAAAAAATCAGCAACTACCTGCACAACATCTCCATAGGGGGAAAGTATATGATGGTGTAATTACTGTGTCATGGAGTAAAGCTTCTGATGAAGGGGTCAAAACATTGGAAAAGGGTCTGGGGAGGTGGGATTCCTCAGCTGCAAGTGCTGCCACTCTACAGCTTAGTGAGATGAATCCTTGAAGGGGTATATGAAAAGGACTGCTGAATTTATTAAACTGGCTACTTTTGTGGGGCCTATTATGACTCAGAACAAGTAGTTATAAAGCAGCTGAAGAAATTACACCACTAGGTACGTCATTCCTAGCACCTGAGTAACTAGTACCTAGTAATGGAGATAAGGTGGACTGTTGTGATTTTTAAGAGAGAAGTTCATTTACAAAGAGACCTATCCTAGATTTGTTACCAAAAAAAGCCTTTTTCAATCCTGACCTGGGCAGGTCGTTCAATCTATACTGTTAAATAAACTCTGTTATGTTCAGTGAAAATTAGATACCAAAAAAATGGAAACTACACTTTTTAAATGAGGTCAAAACAATTCTAAACCATATTACTAGTAATGAAATACCTTGATTTAAGTGAAATAGTAAGACCTCAGTTATAAACAAAAACTTTGTACAGATGGTAGTTTTGGAAGAGCTTGAATATGTAATTTTCACATATTAAACCCAAAACTTAAATACCGAGTAGTTATTTACCAAACCATCATGAATCTTGTCCTCTACTGTTTTAAATCCATGTTTAAAGATCATTAATTGAAGTCGAAGCTGGAAATCTTAAAGCATTTTATTCTGAAGTTTTTCTTGCTCTCAATCACGTCTATACAATTTTTAGTCTGAACACTCTAAAGTACACATTGTCTTGCAATAAAAGGAAGCATTGTTTATATTGTTTTGAATAAAACCAAGTAAGCTTTAATGTTTTTAATGCTTTTTAAACAGTCAGATCCAACATAATGTCTGAATTGTGAAATTACAACTTGAATTTAACTTGCATACTTACGCTTTACAAATAAATTTATCATTGTTTTGGTTACTGTAGCTGAATTATCACTTGATAATAGTGTACATATTTTCTATTTCTCAAATCCTGAAATAAGGATGGAGTTTTTAAGCTCCACTTCACCATGAAGGCTTGTGGTTTTCTGGGAGAAGTAAATTCAGGTGATTTGCATACTATGACAGTTTGTTCTTTAGTAATGTCCTTGGACAATTCTTCTCCAGAAAGGAAGACTTGTGGTGGTGATCCCGTTCAAGAGAGATGCAAACTGCTGAGTAAAGAGTGGCCACTACGATTCTGAAAGGCACAGTATGTAGAACTTACCAGGTTTAGCCATCGAAAGTGGAGAGAGATTTCACTGCTTCATAAGTATGAAGGCAAAATGGAAAGGTAAGAAAGAAGTAAACAAAAGAGGACAGTGTTGGCACAATAACAAGCTGATAACAGAGAAGAGTACATTTAGGCTAGCCCTACCTAATAGCAGCAATATGTGGAGGGAGGATGAAAATCTAGCTGATTTTAAGAGAGCAGCAGGCATATTATTCTCTGTGTAGCAGTCCCCATAAAAAGGACTTTAATGTGAAGTATTCCTGGTGGCTGGGTAATGAGAGTCCTACTCAGCCTCTCTTGTTTTATATACCTTTTTCTGAGCAGTCTCAGCTCTTCTGGCTAAGGAGATAAGAGCCAACAATAAAATACCTAACAATTTAGGCACAGATTGAAGGCAAGCTGTCACAGCCTCCTAAATCTTGGGCTAGAAAATACCAGCACCTTATTTCAGAATGACTTGAGATATACCCCTTGAAGCCATGTTTGTCATGTCTCTGATCCAGTGGGCACATCCCTTTATTACGGTTCAACAAGCAACTTTTAGCTACATGCAGATAGCTCCACTCTGACACTGGATAAGCCTTCTCAGTTTTAAGTCTTTCTTTTCTTTACAGCTATTCTATAGTTGTATAATGGTTTTACATGAGAACTCTATTCAACTATCAGTTCTTCATTCCATTAGACCGTACATTTTGGCTGTAACTTTAGTGTTTACCTCAAGGACTTCCTCTGTGTATGAACTTCCTCAGCTCTTCTAACACTACAGTACCTCATCCTGCATTATTTACCTCCTTGGTGATTCTTACCTTCTAAAACAGTACTATATAACCTATTTGAGATTTTTAAGGCTAGGCTGCAGAGGCAACAAAACTTCCTCAAACTGAAGTAGTCTGTTACAGATGATTTTCACAGCTTGAATCTTACAGAACATATTCTTAAACATCCATCTTCTCCTTTCAGATTTCCCTATTATACATGAAATATACCAGTTTGCCTTGACATCACACTAAGCTTTATTATCTTTGCTCAAAGTAGACATTAACAAGTGACTTGTCATACAGCTGATCCTGATGCACGAGCTGCACTACATCATTACCTTTTAAAGGCACAGGCTTCATTTACACTTATACTCTAAGCCTGCACTCTGTGGGGATGCATAAAATTAATTAACAAAGTTCTTGTAGTTTATGCACACTTCTTGAATGATTTCATGTTTCCAAACACAACAGACAATGTTTTGTGTCTTGAAGGAGAGCCAAATGTTATATGACAGGTGGGACTTTGCCATAAACAAAGCATTTGCATCCAGACTTCTAGTTTGTAGCATTAGAGAAGGCCATCATAAAGAAGAGTCTGAATTTTGTTGATTTTCTGCACTTAACTCCTCCATGTTCTCAATGCACATATATTTATAAACTTCTAGGTCAGGGTCATCACCTTAAATATTGCACAGAGCTGGTGCCCATGGAAAAAGGTGCCCTGAAACTGTATTATAATGAAGAGAAGACAGTAAAACATGAATCAATTTGAACAGGAAACAAAAGATCCTTCTTCAGCAAGAAACATGCACATCCATTAAACCAGCCTAGAAAGTTGGCACCATCACAAAGAGGCTGAGGTAACCCAGGACATCTCTTCCAGAAAAGGATTCACAAAATCAATTAGCATTTCATTCTTTAATTAAATGAAGATTTACACCAACAACAGAACACTTTGGAGAAGTATAGGCACGTATTACCACAGAAGGGTTTCCTACAGTACAGACAACAGCCTTCAGTTCTTTACTTTCCCAGTTTGTTTTTTTGTGCAGGAAAGGAAAGCCCAGAGCCCAATAAACCCCAACACGAATTATGTGAACTCCTTTTTTTCCTGTCAAACAGAAGGAGGAAATTAGTTCCTGCTAAAGACGTTCAGACTAGTCATTTCACAAATGCTGCTATGCAGCTGATCAGAAGGCAATGTGCATAATTGCCCTGTTTCAAAGCATTGTCCTGTAATAACAATCTGCCTCATGGCTGTGCTTCATTGAGAGAGTGTGCTACACCTAGCATGCACCTCAGTACGTGCACATTCCAGAGAAGCACCCTCTTTTTCTAATACTGGAAGGCAGCCCATTAACCAGCTTGAGCCTTTTAGATTCTCCTTTTGGGGCAAAGGGATAGCACTTGTTTCACTGGCTGCAGCTATTTGCTCTTTCCAGCTACGATCCTTGTGATTAAGCCCAGCTCTGAGCCCTCCAATTCTCTTCTGAAATGGTGAACAGCTTTTGTTCAACAATACATTGGGAAAGCACTTTTTGGTATCAGACCAAATGAATATTTGAGTGTTAGCTTTCAAAAGCTATCTCATTAATTCAATACAGAAACTTCTTGGTTTTGTTTTGTTAAAACAGACGATGTGTTACACTGGACTGCAACATACAAGAGCTGTAGGTAGAGAATACTTCCCTTCCTTGCTGCTGGAATCCGTGCCATTGAGTATTCATTTGTTTGCAACGGCAGAAAGTTGGTCCCGAATCCTCCCTAGACCTTCTAACATAGTGTCCAGGGTTTCTTTACTCAGTTCCACAGTCAGTGCAGAAACAACAGGATTATTTCCACATAAGGCAGCATCTTCCTGAATCTTAAAATAGGAATGCAGACATTAGTTGTATAGAAAATTCATTCACATGTTTTTCCAGTACCACTATGAAAGTCAATGTTTAATAGGCAGATTAAGAAAAATGCTTTAAATTTGGAATCCAGCTCCATCATCAAGGACCACAGCATATTTTCTAAGCTATGTGCCCCACTAGTGAAGTGCACTCCCACTGACAGAGTACAAGTGAGCATCTATTGCCATGAGTATTGGGAAATTTTGAAGAGACTTGCGGCAGGAAGCCACATCTGTATCAAAAGCATCTTAGCAGATACCACACAGGATACTTAACCCCATCCCACACACAGAAATTAGATTTTTTTCCTCATCCTCTGAAACCCACTCATCCCACTTTTACTGGCTGGGGGGAGCCAAAACTCTGCAGAACATAAGCAATAAGTTTAGCTATACTCCCCAAATAATAGATGTGGCCAGTAAAGGAAGTTATTAGTAATCTAAAGTAATTTCCCAGCTAATGAAGTCAGCTAAACATGCTGATGAGTGTTTAGAATTAAAGGACAATGACTTCATAAATTATCTTCTCTTTTTCTGTAGAGAACAATGGTGATTGGGAACAAATATGCTGAATTCTGCATTCTCATGCACAGAAAATTCTCCCTTGAAAGAAAAAGCTTCCATCAGAGGCCTCGTTCCCAGGCTCTATGGCATTTCAAATATCATCTCTGAGTCTAACTGCCCACCAGGCAAAAGGCAAGCACCAGATGCCTGTCTGAACTGGTTTGCACTACCACTGGCAAGGCAGGTGTCAGACTTGATTATTTTGGTACTTTAGAGCTGCTGACATTACCTTTAACTGAAGCAGGCAAGTAGGGACTGCCATTCTTATGATGCTGTCTGAAGATGTCTTGATGTCCACCCTCCAGTCCATGTCGACCAGCCGAGGCAGGGAGACTGAGGGATTAAAAAAAAAGGGTCTGTTAGGCCCAGCAGCACATGATTATACCAGACCCTGGAGCCTGTGACCATGTGGACCACATACATGCTGCTCCACTTCTGCCTCCAGGAAGTGTACAACTTTAGTGCTCCTACATTGCTTCACATCATTTTCTGATAATCTGAAATAAGCCAGTCTCTGACGGCCTTCTCATGACATTGGAAGGACAAAAGGTGTTCTCCTATCATTACATGCAATGATAGCACAGTGCAAGACAAGCATAGGTCAATTCACAAAGCAGCTGGGAGAAGGAGAGCAGTAAGATGTCCTCTCTACATCTTCATCCCCTGCCTTTCTGCCTGCAACACTCAACAAGTGTTTCATCAGGAATTGCTCTGGGACCTGCATGCTTACTGCTCTGCTCTGAAACTGGTAAGAAAGCACATAGGAAAGCTCTCAAAATCCAGCAGTATAAAACATGCTATTTCAGGTTACCCAGCCTGTGAACCAAAGTATCCTGCAGTACAGCAAATGTACTGGTAAACTGCAATTTTCACGTGTCCTGCCAATTCGTTACAAATATTTTAAATGTCATCCTAATTACATGCAGCCTAACAGAAACCATTTAACAGTTTGCTATAATACTGACGCCAATAGCTCAGGGCTGGAGACCTCATGAGCCCTCCCAAGGAAATGAGGACAGGTCTATCTTGGCTGCTAAGGAAAGAGCTGTCTCAGTAGGCAATTGCAGCCTGTCTGGATTCTGCCTATCATAGGATGCCTAATTTCCTCCCCAGGGGTTGATTGCTAGCCTTCCTACTGACTCCAGAGGCTCAAGTTGCTTCCTAACTGTGCTTTATTGCCTAACAGAATTTTTTCTCCCTCCTCCCGCTACTTCCCTGTGCAGACCTTCAGGGGGCAGTGCACAACTGGCTGCCATGCTCCTGCTTTTGGAATACATTCCAGTTCACATCCAGGGCCAGCACTTGGCAGCATTTGCAACAACATAAAATGCATCTGTTTAGCCTTGTATGTTAATTTGCAAAGACTGATTGCTGGTGGCTTGGGAGGAGCAGGAAACCATTCACTTTTTTATGTTAACACAGATCAGTCTGTTGGAATGCCTGCCTTGGTGCACTGCCTTGGTTCCTATGTAATGTATGTCAGATATTTCATGAACACAATACTAAAATAATCCATCAATTCCTGGAAGACAATCTCATTTCAACAGTGTTAAATATTCGTCTAATGAATACAAAGCCATGAGCATCTGAGCAGAGCTCCTGGGTGGTGCTCTAACAGCCACACAGCCAGCCTTGCTTCTGGGCCGTGAAGGCATAGCCAGTGTGTTATGCTGGTGCCATGCTTGCTCTCATCTCCTCCAAAACACAGCAGCATTAGGGATACAGGAGAAAACATTATCTGCCTTGGTAACACTGTTTAGTGTAAGCAACTAGTGTATTAGCATCAGGCAATAGTTTCTTACCTCTCCCTATTTATACTCCACTAGAACTTTGAGGGACAATGTATTTCCAGGTCTTCCAATACTGTTTTGCTGTTGGACATTACCTCCTCAAAGGAAAGGCAAAGGAAAAGCTAAAGAAGATCCATGCAGACCTTGGAGTACTCTGTTATATATCAGCTCTCAGTTATAAGCTTCTAAGTGCTAGAGTTGTAAAGAAAACCTCTTGGGGAGAAAACCAAGTGTTGTAGCTGCACAGAACACCTAACTGGGATGTAACTAATTGGCCATGTTGCTATTGTTAAAGTTGGCATTTCTTAATTACATCACTGTTTAGAAAGGTGAAGAAAAAGCAGGTACAAATACATGCAGTGTACCTACTGATGCATGGAAATGAAAGAATGCACAGGATTGACTAGATATGCAAGGATAAGGTATTCCCCAATATATACATGTCCTTTACAGTGCAGTTGTTGCATACAAACATCCCTTAATGATGTGAATGGGGAAGCCGGAGTGCTTCAGTTTCAGAAGTTTTGCAAATAATTGCTATACACTGCGCCCTGCTAGGCAGCCACAGACTGAGCTTTAAATGGCACTGCTTGAGAGCTAGAAACAATTTAGCACAGCCACACAGATCTGCATACAAGCTTGTTGGCTTCTGCTAAGCTCTGCAATGCCACAATCTTACAGCTCCATCTAAGCCCTATGGTGATAACCCTGTGCTACATTACCATGCACTGTTCTATACTCTAAGCTCAAATGACCTCAGGAAACATCAATTCCATCAAGATGTGGACTACTACTTACTCTGACTTGCTTGTGCTTCATTCCTCCAAGCAGAGCTGTGAAAAAGTGGAGAAAAACAGTATCAACAGTGTTTTGAGAAAAAAAAAAAAGAAAAAAGGTAGGGCAAGCACTTACTGTGGCTTATCCCTGACAGAAGGGCCACCAGCGGTAAGCAGGGGACAGAGATTGACTATCCTACTGAGTGCCAGGAAAAGGCTGTCACTGGTGGGTAATGGTAGGCAAACTGGTGACCAGCTATTGGTTCTTCTGGAAGTGCAGCTCACTTATGGCATGTATCATTCTCCTTGGTTTTATCAAAGCAATGGGCTCCCAAGCACTGAGTTGTACAAAGATGCAGATTTGCCCTCCTCTGCCACCATCTCACATATGCTCTATAACATACTCCACACCTTAGCCAAGGTGGCAAGTAGATGGCACCTGGATACTACCTGGATTTTCTAGTGCTGAAATCTAGCCCTCTAAGCTTTATTGTCATCTGTAGCATTTTTCCACCACACAGGTGAATTGTTAGGATAAAAGGGCCTTTGCATGACAGGAATGAGGCCCATGTCCATTTCAAAATTCATAGGAAAACCCTGTGTGCTCATGGCTGTGTTTGCCATTCCACTCAGATGACATATTTCGTTCAACTCTACTTATCCCAACCTGTGTGATTATTCCTAAGGGACACGCGAAATTCACAGAAACAAGCCTTTGCATGTTGCCAAATACCCACATATCAAAACACATGCAAAGCCTTTAACTCTTCAGCTGAAAGAAAATGGCACTGGGTAGCACTCACATATTCTCCAAGATTATCTTAGTCAAAAGATTTTTCAGATTTTGGTGGAAGTTTTCTGGGAAAAGAGAGAGGATATCTTCTGCCCTCGTCAAGCCGCGGTACACGACATGCCTGGTGAGGTTGTGCAAAGCAGATACCAGCTGTCAGAAAGGAAGAGGAGAAAGGGCTCTGCTGGGTTGAAAAGCATCGCATACAGCACGGGACAGACCTTCAGCAGCCAGGAGAGACACAGATTCTGCTAGGAGACCGACACCGCCAGGGGCTCGGTCATCCAAGCACGGCCTGGCAGCCTTAGCAGGAAGGGAGCCGAGGTCCCTGCTGCCCTCTGGTTTGCAGCCTCAGTCAGTTCCCTCCCGCCTCCCTGTGCAGCCCCTCGGGACCGTGCCCCGGGCCGAGGGTCGCCGTTACCGAGCTCTCCCCGCTACAGCAGCGGCCGCGGTTCCGCGGAGCTCGCACCTTCCCGAGGGCTGGGCCACCCCTGCGGGCCGTTCCTGGCGCCTTCCCCCTTAGCCCCGCTCCCGGCGGCTTTGCCTGCCTGGCTGCTGCCCTCCCTCCCTTCCTCCCTCTCGCCGGGCGCCGCTGGCTGCGCCCGCCCCGGCCCTACCTGCTCGCTTCCTCGGGGTCGGCGGCGAGCCAGGGGCAAGCGCGCTGGCCAGCGGGCGGATCGCGGCGGGCGGGCTGGAGAAAGCACTCCTGGCAACATGCTGCCGCACGCGTCCTTTGACGGCGCCTGGCGGGAGCAAAGCGTGGGGCGCTCAGCCGCGGCAGCCCCTGCGGCCGGGCCGGGCACCCCGTCCCCCGCAGCCGGGGCCCGCTCACCTTCAGGCAGGCTCTGCAGCGCCACGAACTCCTCCTCACGCAGCGCCGCCATGTTGGCGGCTCAGGCGAGCCGCGCCCGCGCCCGCCGCCTGGCGGCGGCCGTCTAGCGGGGCGGGCCGGGCGGGCCGGGCGGCAGCGCGGCGGGACCCGGGCGGCTGTGGGGCGGCGGGGAGCGAGGCGAGCCCTAAACATCTGTCCTTGCTCCCTCCGGTCTACTCCTGTTTCTTATTGTCAGTGGAGATCTTTACGTTGGATGTAGAATTTAACTGTAAACGCGCTATTTCCAGCCAGCGGGAAGTGAAGGCAAAGGATTTATCATGGCACTACTGCAGTGATACGGACCATTGTCTTAGCAAACTGCATCTTTTTCACTTTGTAAAGAATTAAAATAAGTCGTCTTTCTGAGAAAGTCTTCTCTTTGTCTTGTGTGGTTTCCAGCAGATCTGGTCCCAGGGCATCGGTAATTTACGATCTTTCCCCATCACCGCCTCTGTCACAGCATCCCCATTCTCATTTCCATCTGCCTGGGTTTGTTACACGGTGTGAAACACAAACATAGAAATGCTTCTTGCATTGAGCTCCCCAAGCTTGGCAGGGAAAAGGCCTTACTTAGAGCAACCGATTCCCTGCTACACACTGGGATAGACAAGAAGGTGAAGGGAAGAATGGTAAGATCCTAATTTTTTATTTCCAAAATGAAAGGTTTGCAGTTAGTGGGCTAAACAATAGCATTCCAAAGGAAAAAAAAACACATAGGGTAGTGGTTAGAGGTTGAGGTTTATGAGCTAGGAAACTTGGATCATGTCCTCTTGACCCTACTTCAATTTTCAGATGAATCAAGGTAGGTCATTTTTGTCATGAGTGACAGGAAGGTAATAGTACTCACTGTATAATATAACATCCTGCATTAATAAATGTGGGCATTTATTAACCTCAACAGTAAGCTTAGACGTTTTGAAAGGATAAACAGAATGAAGGCACTGTGAAAAAATTACACTGTTACAATATGAGCAAATATACCTAAAGGAAACGTGGATTGTTCACAGGATATCACTTACTATTGTAATTGTATTATTGACCTCTTATAATCCACCTGCTTGTCTTTTCCCCAAACCAATAAAACTGGCATTTTCTACAGTGAGAGGTAAGCAGAATTTTTCTAAACAGTAAAACTTCTGAAATGCTATATCTAAATGAGAAAGAGGAACACTCATATTTTTTAGAGCTTTTCTAAAGCAATGACTTTACAAAACTTTACTAAAATCAGCTTGATCCATACCTAGTGTATTGAGTTTGCATGGCAAGGTTCTGGTACTGGGGGGTGCTAGAGGGATGGCTTCTGTGAGAAGTTGTTAAAAGCTTCCCCCATCTCCAAAAGAGCCAGTACCAGCTGGCTCCAAGACAGACCCACCGCTGGCAAAGGCCAAGTCTGTCAGTGAGGGCAGTAGTGCCTCTGGGGTAACATATTTAAGAAGGAAAAAAAAGTTATTATGCAGATGTAGTTGCAGCCAGAGAAGAGAGAAGTTGAGAATATGTGAGAGAAACAGACCTGCAGGCACCAAGGTCAGTGGAGAAAAAGGGGTAGGAGGTGCTCAAGAGCACCGGAGCAGAGGTTCCCCTGCAGCCTGTGGTGCAGACCATGGCGAGGCAGCTGTGACCCTGCAGCCCATGGAGGTCAGCAGGGATGCAGAGATCCACCAACAACCTGTGGAGGAGACCCACCCTGGAGCAAAGAGTGGGGGCGTAGGGTGGGGAAAGTAGATAACTGTCTTTGCTAACTATCACAGGAGCATGTGGCAAGAGAGAGCATTTATCTATGAGTCATGCACTCAGAACAAAGATGCTGCCTACCAGTAAGAACAGCTGGCATCCTACTGAATTCATTCTCCAGTCCACCTCCTATTGTTGCAATTTCCTCACTCTGGGAGCCTTATAATCATGAAGAAATAATGACAGATTTGATTTATTATCAAACTTGAAACATTGTTTGTAGCTCATGGTCAGAAGCCAACTGAAGTGCTTAGTAAAATGCCTTGTTTGTGAGTGGTTAGATCTCTTCTATCTCTTCTTTCTCTTTCTCCTTTCTTCTTTCTTTTCTTTTTTTCTGTTTCCTTCCTCCCTTCCTCCCTTTCTCCCTTCCTCCTTTCTCTCCCTCCTTTCTTCCTTTCTTCCTGCTCTCCCTCCTTCCGTCCTATCACTGTAATGATAGGACAATAAGTAAATAAATTTAGGTTAGATATTAGAAAGAAATTTTTTACTGTAAAGGTGGCAAGACAGTGGAAGAGGTTGCCTGGGGAGGTTGTGGATGCCCCAGCCCTGGCAGTGCTCAAAGCCAGGTTGGATAAGGCCTTGAGCAACCTGATTTAGTGAGAAATGTCCCTGCCCACAGCAGGGTGGGTTGGGACTAGATGATCTTTAAGGTCTATTCCAACACATTAACATTCCATGATTCTCTGATTCTATGCTATGTGTATATAATAAATACACAGCTACTGCAGGGAGCTGGGTGAGTGAGCAATCTCCAGACTATGATACTCTTAAATACCCTTGATAACTTTCTGAATTCAGGATCTCCTGGATGTGGGGATGGGGGTATATGAGAATGTATGTTCGGGTGTGTGCTGTCTGCTGTTTGTGATCTCTATTCCCAGGGATGTAAAAAACCCTTGAGAATTGGTGTTTCATGGGGGGAGAAAGGATTAGGGATCCTTGCTGGGAATCATGAGTGAGAAGGGAGGCAAGGTAAGAAGGGTTGACTTCCTAGGGTTAGGTAGGGGATTTCTGGTGGGAGTAGAGGACCTCCTGGGCCTAGCAGAACGATAATAGTTCTTCATCTGCCTTTTCACTTGAAAAAACAAATTGTCCTCGAGTTCTGTATCTACTGGTACTTGGCAAGTCATAGCCAGGGGGAATTCCCTTGTTGTCCGGTATATACACAGCTCTCTCCTGGACTCTGAGAGATTAATGCTTTCCCCTACCTGGAAAATTTCCCCTTGAGAAGTAGAAAAAGAAATAAAAAATTTAGTTTCCCTACAATTCTCCAGGGAAAGAAACACACAGTTCTAGCTCACTTTGTCCATTCACGGGTCTCTGGGAGAGAAATCCTTGGGATATTAAGGATTTGATGGGAAGAGTTATTAGTTTTTTCCCCAGAGTGTAGTGGGGGAAAAACCAGTATTGACTGGAGCATCTGGTGCAGAACAATGGTCTCTTCCTTAAGGGCTTTCAGCTGCAAATCAGGGCTGTACTCTGTAACTGCTCCCTCCTGGGTGTGTGCAATATTAGTAATAAAGTTGCTTATTCTTTTCCAAATTAGAAGAAGCAGGACTTAACTCCTATTTTAATGCAGTAGAGATATGGCAGCAAGTATGTGTTCATTGAACTGGACGTAGATTACATGGTGATCAAGAGAAAAGCTCTGTGCCAAGCCAGTCTGTGGGTAAGCCCTGCAGAGTTTCAGGGTACATGATTACCAAACGGTCCCCTGTCTGCTTGCCAGCCCTTACTAGCTCCACGGGAGAGTCAGCAGGAGAAAAGCGCGCTTGTGCACCATCCACTGTGCTGCAGATTGATGCATTAACTTCAAAACATATTAGTCTTCAACCAGTTAGATGGGAGAGATGGCACTGGGGTCATAGAGCATAAGGCATACCTTCCCTTCCGGCAGTCCCGCTGCAGAGACAGATGTATCCTGTAGAGGGAGAGTGAATTGGAGTTAAAATTTCCCAGGACACTACCGCAGGATTTGTCACAGCTTGCCTGACACAGCTCTTGCAATTCTCCTGAGCAAGACTACTTATATCTACTTTTGTGAAGAAGTTAGAGATTTTCACATAGAAAGCATTAGGCAAGCACTAAGTATGTTTGTCTCTTTGAAATAACCAAGCAGTTAAAAATGTTGAAAAACTATATAGATGAGACTACTTGACAGCAATCTCTGAATGTGCATTGATTTAGAAACCTTTGCAGGCATGAAAGCAAAATTCTTGCATCCAGCATTTTGACACATATTTCCTTTTACTGCAATTCAGATAAACTGATTGGTCTGCACTACTAGGGAAAGGTTCTGTACTGATCACTGGACTTGACATGTAATCCTTGCCTTATGGACTTGTCTGTGTTAGACTCTTTTCATCTTATAATTTCCTACAGTTATTTCTGTTGGTGAAACCCGTTAACTCTGGGATAGTAAGAGTAGGTTAGGACTCTTCAGGATACATCACAGGCATGATTAGCAATTCTGGTCTGACTCAGTCTGTTGCCCGTTGTAGTGGCTAAACAAAGTGCATGTAATGCAGAATCAAGACCTTTCCTCTTTGCACTCCTGTGGCATTTGGCCCCATCTCTACTCACTAAGGAGCTGTAATCCTGACAGGTTCTTGTTGTTAGGATTTTTTAAGAAATGGAGCTAAACCACGTGGTTAATACTCTTCAGTGTCAGTTCTCAATCGTCTGTCAGATGACAGTATTCCTTCCTCCCTCCCTGGCCTCCCAGCTGAAGCAGTTGTGCCTTTTCAGTTTGAATTGCTGATACTTGAGACTCTTCAAAGGGGACTGCAAATTAGCAGATGAGACCACTGCTGACAGATGTGATCTGTGAGGCTCTATGCTAACAGATACTCTCCATGTGCTATATAAGTCTGTGGACACCCGTCTGTATTAAAACTGGAAAGTGAGCATGCTAACACTGTTATAAAGAAGGCATTGCGCATTAGCAGCTCATCTAAGGTAACTTTCTTTGGCCCCTGCTGCAAGACAATCCCTATAAAATTTGATAGACAGGTCAGATTGTGCCAGTTCGTGAGATTATGAATGTGTCCAAACTGCAAAGTGTCACTGGGACAAAAAGAAGCAGAGTATTTTCCAGCAGAAAGCACAACACCAGTTTTTACTACTGTCTTTATTTAAGGTCTCATCCAGATGTGACAACCATTCATTGATGCCCACAAAACTCCTGGGAGAAAATTTGGTGTAACATAAATCAATGGAACTGCTTCTGCTTTTAAAAACAAATTAAAACATGCATCAAAATGTTTTCCTTGATGTATTTGCAACCCTGAAATCATAGCAGAGTTAGTTCTGATGAGACAGAAGGACTAAGCCAGCAGGGACAAAAGCAAGACGTTTGATCTCTCTTATAAAAGCGAAAAAAGTAAACAAGCCTTTCCTCCCCACTCTCCTTTTGAATGTCAGTGTCTCTCAGCATGATGTAGTCGTGCTGAAGCTGAACAACGAAGCAGGAGCCATCACCACCATGGGCTCCCAGCTTTCCCTTTCAGCTGCTGAAGGCAGCTGCCACACTATGCAAGCAACCATATGGAGGGGAAGGCAGCAAGGGAAAGCTCAAATATGCTAAAGCTCTTTGGAAAACTGTGGTTGATAACAGCTGCCAGAAAGATCTCCTTCGAGACATAGTATGTAAAACAGCAAGCCTCAAGCTCGCATGTTTCAGTTGCATGATTTATTTCTTCCAACAGAGGAAGTTACCTTTAGTAGCAAGAAGTTAGTAAGACTTACTGCTGGGAATCATTACTGGTAGGGGAGAAGTTTCTGTGCATCAATAAGGCCTCAGGCTATCTTGGTGACTTCTGGCCAGTTTAGAGTGAAACATCAAGGACCAGCTCTGAAATTGCAGTGATGCCAGTGTCAAGAAATTAGCTATAGAAACATTTAATCAGTCTAATATTCTGTATTCATTACAAAGTCTTCCTACACCCCCGCCCATTATAGTCAACTGCAGGTACAATCCAATGTTGCTGTGACACAACCTTTGATCTATGCCTAACCATTTTTAGTTTGCTAAATATTCTTGCTTCCCTTCCGCTCTTTCACAGCCTAAATACCACTTGATCATTGTCCTCTGCACTGCCTGCCTTTAACCACTGGGTGCCAGGGACCTCCCAGCAGGAAGCCACTCACTCACTGGTCCATCCTCCTGCATGGAGAGATCAGCGTTGAGCCATCCAGCTGTGCATGTGCTCAGTTTACATTTGTACTAAGGGCAGATGTGTGAAATGTGCAGGGCTGTCGGTGCAGCAGTGGCAGATCCAGGTAACCTCGGGCACTGAGGTACTTCAGGCAATTGCATCATGTCACTGATCTTGCAGCTCAGGCTGCCTGCAGAGCTGGGAGGTGAGGACAGCTGTAAGATTGTACCTGTGACCCAGAACAGCAACAAGAACCCTGTCAGCTCATTTTGTATGAGAATAAGTGAGAGAACAGTCACCATTAATTTAAGTTACATCTTGGTAAGGCAAAAGGATTCATATCCCATTATCAAGGAAATGCTGGAGCCATCCAGGATCCTTTTGTTGCAATTGCTGCCTTATATTGGTTTGAAATGACAATTTTAGAGGCCTTATTTCTGCTCTACAGCTATGATTGCATTTTCATTCTTTGTTGATATGCTGGCTAATTCAAAGAACTCCACATTTAGGTGCTAAGAAGTAGTAATAAAATCATAAAGCCCCAGTTTATTTCAACAATGCCTCGACCACACACGTAATTGCAACAGATAATGATCAAAAGCAGTTTCTTTCTCTGTTTTGGGTGGCTTAAAACTCTGAAAAGAGGAGGTATAACCCATACACTCAGAAAAGTCTCTAATAATGCCTCAAAACAGAAGAGTGAAATTGTAAATACTAACGAACTGGACTATAAATTATTTCTCTCTCTCCAAGAGGTAGAACTAAAGCTGTAGCTCATCACAACCGCATGCTTAAATTACCAAGTCATCATAAGGGTAAATGTCAGGATAAATGCTTTAAAATTGTCCTTCCCCTTATTATTAAAACCACTATGAACTATTAAAAGGCTCTTTAAAACATAATTGACGTTTTCATTATTTATCTGCTACTGCCACTGTTCAATTCCACGCATGCAAGTAGTACATCCCCAGAGGGGTGTTTCATATCCATATAAATGTATATTAAATGTTTTGCCTCTGGCCTTTTAGAACTGGCACAAATGCAGCTGTGTTTGTGCATTTATAATTTCAGGACATGAGCCAGCCTCTCAAGGAAGTCTGCAGTTGGCAGCTTATACTGGCTTCTGTGGAGTTTTGTAAAATATCCGATATTAGTGACCAGGGTGTATGAGGCGACAAATGCTGTGGACTGCTGGTCCACTCAACTGTGGAAGTTCCTATCTCAAATGATATGGAGGCAAGAGGTGTCAGTCAGCATCTTGAACCTGCTGAGGCTGACCAGTTGTGTCTACAGCCTCTGTATATGCGTGTATGTGTGCATGTGTCTGCACAGAGACACAAGGAATAAGAGCTCTAATGAGTCTCTTATGACTGTGTCAGTACTAAAAAGCCTTCACATATATTTAGTCCCTTCTAAGAAGGGAATTACACAGTTTCCTTACTTGATGTCTATCATAAACTAAGAACGTATTTTCTGCTGTGAGACCTGCTAGATTTGTTATTATACTTGCATTTCTATTCACATCAGAACAGCAGAAATTACCCAATTACATTAATACTTCAGTTTATGGTTATGTGAAACATTATGCCACAAGTAAATTGATTCCAACTAGCCCTCTGCCGGTCTCTTATCAATAGGATAAGAATGAAATGCAAAATAGTACAAACCAATAAACTTTCTTTAGAGTAAAGCTGATTATGCTTTCATATAAAGGAAATCATACCAGATTATGCAAAATACATCCAACCAGATTTCATCCCCAGTGCTTGTCATCTATTACATAGTAAATGCAGCATGTATAAGAGAAATTAATACTAACTTTCTCTAGAAAAAATACCTCTAACCGTTTGTGTGCGTTCATTGTAACTCACAGTTCCCATTCCCAAAGGAGTGGTTTGGATGGAAACAAAATGAGTTTTATTTGAAAGTAATGGAGCTCTAAAATTTGCATTTCTTTTGGTAACATTGGGACTATTTCAGTCAGAAACAGGCTGGGATTTACAGTGAGCACTCTTGCAACATGGAGCACTGAACAGAATGACCCTTCGGCAGCGTTTGTACATGTAACATACTTAGCAGGGTGAGTGTTCCTGGGTAACATCTGGTCAGTGAACTCTGTCCAGGCAAGTGCAGCATGAGGAAGTGCAAGACAGTGATGTGGGATCACAGTTAGGGTGGCCAAAGCAGAAATACCACTGTTGACTTACCCTGGGCCATCCAGGACCCTAGTAGCATGAAGGTACCTTAAAGATCATCTCATTCCAACACCCTGCCATGGTGTTGGAACCTTCCACTAACCAGTTTGCTCAGAGCCCCATCCAACCTTGCCTTCCCTGGGCAAATTTTTCCAGTGCCTCACCACTCTCACAGTAAAGATCATCTAGTTCCAATCCCATGGCAGTGGTGTTGCTGGATGCAAAGTTCTTTAGGGTGCCTTCCAACCCAAACCATCCTATATGATTCTATGTTTTTCAGAGCTGCAGGGACCATTACTCTGTAATGTTGACAGGCACAGAGGAGTAAGCATGACAGAAGTGCTGTTTGGAGTTGAAAACAAAGAAAAGCATTTTTCCTGTGTCCTTTTGTGATTCCACAGGCTGCACTGTCCTGGGCCACGTGGTCACGCTGTGCTGTGCCCAGGATCTCTGCATCTCCAAGGGATGCAGAACAGCAGCCGTGACCCTGTGGCAAACCAAGCTGTGGCATGGCAGGAGGGAGCTGTCAGTGGTGTGACTGTGAGCTTTGGCAGGTCTGGTTCAGAGGAGGGCAGGGTAACAACAGAAGCAGGTGCCACAGGCAAGGAGAACAGAGGCACCTGGCAAAGATGGGAATTGTACTCTGTGTTGGCTGCTTACTTCTGAAACCAAAAAGTTCTTGTGTTTATGTACTAAGTACCCCATTGGTTCTTATTAATTCAATGTTTTTTGGTTTTTGTTTGTTTTCTGGTTTTTTTTGGTTTTTGGTTTTTTGTGTGTGTGATTTTTGTTTGTTTGGTTGGTTTTGTTTTGTTGGTTTTGTTTTGTTTTGTTTTTTTAATTCAGAATGCTATGGCCATGGAGTTTTATGGTCTTTTCCTCTCAGTAAACTGCAAAATGGAGCTTACAAAACCTGTAAGCTGTATTTAATCCTGACATCCCAAGATGCACAATTTGATGAGTTAGCTGAATCTTTTGCCATGCTGAGAAGAGCACCTAAGCATTGGTGTGCTGGTTGTTTTGTTTCCTACTGACTGGTACATCCAGCAAACAATCCAACTTCATTCCTTGTCCCCACAATGACAGCATTGTACAATGCCACAGATCAGCATCAACCGATCTGTGATTCATTGTGCCTCACCGTACCAGAGACTGAATCAAAGGGCTACTGAAGTGTCACAGCCCTAAAAAAATGTTGTAGCTGAACCTAGAATTTGTTTTGTTTTGATAGCTGTTTTTTAAATCAGGCTCCCAAGTATTTCTCTGTTAAAAACACCTTCTTCTGACATAAAATTATAAAAGGTTATAAAATTACCTTAGTTGAAGGGTTAACCAAATCATCATGAGTCTAACATAAGCCTTAGGAAGTCATTCCTTGCTTTATAGCTACTGATGTTACCCTGTCACTGGGGTGCTTTGTTGTTTTCACCCAAGCTGAGCATCCTCAATCTGACAGGTTTTATCGGCAGAAGGGCCACTGCCTGGGGAACCAGAGCTCAGAGAAGACAACTGCAGACATGGTTTTATTAGCAGGGTGTTCCTGTGACAACATGTTTGCTGAGGATTTATGTCAGTCAAGGAAGAGAATTTGTGCATGTAACAGAAGGACTGGACATTGGTGACTGAGTTTATATTTTCAGTTGTCCACACACTGTACAAACCTGTGATTATAAAGGGCAGTGTAAATACAGTGGTGCAAACCACGCCTTAAAGGATTTTCCACTTTCTCCTGTAACTCTTCATACCGGTGCTACATGGGAGCACTGCTGCCTGAATCCTCATGTTGCGATATCTTGCCAATACACAGTGATGTAATGTTATGCAACTTCATTATGCAGTGACACAAATACCATGGAGCTGAAGCACTACTTTCAAGAAAAATTTCTTCCAGCAGTAAAAACAATGCTTAAATGAGCAACACAAACACAGGTTTTTGGTAGTAAAGCAGCTCCAGGTCACCAACTGTTTTGAGTCAGTGTGTCCTGAAATGAAGCAGAAGGAATTCTCATACCTTCAGATACAAACTGCCATAGTTTAGACAAGTATAGATACTTTATACCTCAGGAGATGTGCCTAAACGTAGGACCTCATGTACCAGTCTGGAAAAAGCAAAACCATGTGTCAGTCTGTGATGCCTTTTCTCTACATTGTGGCTGTAATATGCAGTGAAGTGATGTAAATATGGGACAGAGCACAGCCATTGCAGCAGTCCTGACAGCAATACTTGTGATGTGTCTCTACTAGTGTTTTAGTTTAGAGCAGAAGTGTATTTTTTATGCAAATCTCCTGATCTCTCTATTGCTTGTGTTTCATTTTGCATCAGGGGCTGATTTTGAGTGGAGGGGTTAGATTCTGTTGAGTGAAATTAAAATGGAAAATGTTCTCCAGCAGTGTACCTAACATGCTTAGATTTCAGTAGGCATTCAGTCCAGGAGACCCAAATGAAGGTGATTTGAATTGAAAAAAACCTGGAACATGCATAGTGTGCATGTCAGATCCTCAGCGTCAACTGTGTGTGTAGAGCAGCTACTGTGCAGATTCTTGGTCTACTTGACCTTACCATGCAGATTTAACTTGACCTGATTTTTAAGAGGAGTTGAGAGGACCTGCTGCAAATTAAGCTTTTAAGTTTTTTACTCTCATTTTGCCCATAAATGACATTGACCAAGTGAAATTTTTGCTCCTCTGTAGACTGTGATCAGTAGTGAACTAGTGCTTACACAATATCACTGCAAGGTACTTGTCACTGCTGTAAATGGTGGTGATGGTGAGGAAAAGATGTTATTTTGTTCTGTAGTTTCTAAAATATTTCACAACTTACACAACTGGTAAATACTTCAGTTGTTGCTGAAAATGCAGCCCCTTCCAGATTGGAATGTGCCAACTGAATCAGCACACAAAATTACAGTAACTACAGGAAGAGGAGGGGACAAAAAGGAAATTGCATAAAGAATTCCATGTCCAGGTAAAATCAGCATATTGTAACCCAAATTAGATTTTAACTAGCATTTGCCTCTGCTTTTATTATAAGATTCATTGTGATTTTTAAATACTCAGGATCCTCCCAGATACATTTCATTTGGAAACATTCTTGAAATGCTCAAATTCAATAAACTGAGGCAGAAGTCCGAGACAAAAATTGTTTCTTATAGTAGAACACAAAGAGTACGCATAGCACCCTTGATAATTTTCCTGTCTGCATTTTTAAAAGGAAAGGCATTTAAGATACTGTTCAATGTAAGGACTTCAATTGATAAGTAAATGTTAAACAGTGTTTGAGGAAGGCTGGATGTTAATTAGTTACAGCTGCGTTTTCAGCAGTTTATACTAGAACTTTTTTTCTTAAGCAGAAGCAAACAGGAAGCATAACTCTTTCAGTATCACCACGGATTCAGATTTGATTCAACTAGGAAAGAAAAGTCTGTAGTAACAAAAATTTTAAACCCCTGTTTCCTTCCTGGAACAGGAAATGTAAGAATAGGAATAGTCTACTTCCAATCTTGCTGAAAGAGATGAAAATATCTCATTTATTTTCCAAAAAAAAAAAGCTTTACTTTGTTTTTGAGAAGGTAAGTATAGTGACCCAACCAGCTTCAGATATGAATATGCAGCATATTAAAGGAGCTCTGAGAGAAAACACAAAAGCACACAGAGACTGTAGCTACCTTGATTTTCAAGACCACTATTACAAGCTCCAAAACAATGTGAATCAATTTAATCAATCTGTGAACTATGACCCACTGTTAATCCATAAAATATAAGAGTCCAGACAATGGAATACTTGCTGATTTCTGACTGTTGGAAGTCAGAGAGAAGTACTCCAGTTAAAATCCCAGTTAAAATAGCTGTGATTATAACATGCAATTTATTTTTCTAAAATCACAACTTTTTATTAATCAGATGTCAGGTGCCTTATTTGTTGAGCAAATTGGCAAACATTAGTAGTGTATAAAATGTTCCAGAGCCTCCCACTTTTGTTTTCTTTTTTTTTTTTCCCCTCAAGCACTATTTGGCCTGTTAATTGCAAAAGGCTGAGAAACTGGTTTCTTACTGCCCAGTTTTGGGCTTGCATATTGATTCTCAGCTAGAAACTTCCTCTCTCCCAGTTCTCTTTTTCTCTTGGTCAGCTTAAAGCCACAGTTTGAAAAATGGATGTTTTAGTTTCTCATGTCTTGAAGAGAAGCTTCATGTTTAGGAAACTTACTAATCCAAAGAGGTAAGCCTCAAATACTGCACAGTTCAAGCCCCAGTTGTCTTGAAGTGGGAGTCTCAGAGTCTAAAAATCTCCTTCTACTGGAGTTATGAGAATCACTGTGTTTGGACAACCATTTTCATTTTTCAAGATAAGGAGGCAGGACACAAGTTTTGATTTTGTTTGGGTCTGATGCATGGTCAGCTACTTGACTAAAGAAACAGTCATGTTTGGGGGCACTTGAACAGATTTACCTCTCTCAAACTACTGAGGCCGACTCTCTTTCCATCTTAGAGCCGGGAGGTTTCTTTCAGAATACTTTCTTGGTAGCATCCAGCAGCCTGCACTCACCTCCTTCTGCAGATACAATTTACATGATTAGCTGGAACTGAGTCAACACCCCCAGGCTAGGGCACAGGATACAGGAGGATTTTAGTATGAGTTGGGTTTCCTGGAGGGAAGTCCAGCTAAAGAGGAGTCTTGCATTCTCCCCAGTCTATTGTTCAGTTTGACTTGGACCCTGGCCTTTTCTGTTTATTTATTCAGACAGCCCATCTCCCTGCACACCAATTTGTATGTGTACAGTAAACACTGGAAGCTCATTGTAGTGGTAATAACACATTACAGCTACTAAATTCCGAATCTTCCTGGGTCAGCTGCTAACCCTGATTCTTTCTGTCCTCTTTTCCCTGCTTACAGGGTCATGCAAGAAGGTAGGTGCAGGCAGTCTGTATCCTGTGCATATCCTGAGCACTGCTACATACTGCAATTTTCATCAGATGAAAAAAATACGTTTGTGTCAGCAAAATGCCTTTTTTCAAAGCTAATAGAGGTGACAGAAAATATTTTTATTAAATTTATTAAATTTATTATTTTTAAAATTTATTTATTTAAACCTTTACATATTTATAACAGGGAAAACTTTTATTTGGTTAATTTTATGACCACTGTGTGTAGAGAAGGGAGAAATATGGAATCAGATTACAGCTAATTAGAATTGACTTCATTGACTTTGCAACTCAGGCTGTGACTGTGTATTTGGCAGCAACATAGCTTAACTCATGTTAACACTGTTCTTTCTCTTTGCCTCCTATCAGGAACATATGCCATGGAGTTTTCTCCAGCAAGAAGACATCTGCTCCTTACAAACTTTGGAAAACATGGATGTGAAACTATATTCAAAGGTATCTGCAATTATAGGGGAAGAGTGAACTGCAGGAAGCACCTCTTGCTACCTTTAACTTAGCTAATATAGGTGAAAATAGTAGTGGAAATGACTGGGAGAAGTCCTTTTTCTATATGCTTTTTCTGTTCCTGTGGTCCTAAGGCACCTATGTTTGGCTACTGTCGGAGAGAGAAAACTGAGCTAAAGGGACCCATTCTGGCCCTTAGTAAGTTACATTGCCTAGTAACCCAGTGCAAGCTGTCTGGGGTCCCTACTAGCCTACCTGAGCCAGATTTATGCAATCAGATGTTGCTGTCGGATTTAGGTGCTGAAAAAAATCTCCCGGAGCAATTAATTAGGGGTGAGATAAGGAAAGGGTTTATTATGCCAAGGCAAAAGATGTTACAAGACACGCTCCCCCCTGTGCCCGAGATGCTACATTTTGTAACACCATCCATCCAATCCCAGATGTGTCCACCCTGTGGCCTTTACTCTGGACCGCCCCGGGTCCACCCCCGAGAAATGGGTCTGGGATGTATTTTGGGACCCTCTATTCATCCATCTTCATCTTCTTCAGAGCACAAAGGGTACATAGTTACCCAGTTCTTGACTGTGTTCTGTGGTTTAGGCCAAGATACGCTACTCTTCAAACAGTCTAGGCCTTGCCTTGACAAGAGACTAAACATTTCTATTGGATTCGGGGGTAGGAGTGATATAGGGTACATAGAATGGGGTAAGAGGGTTAAGGAATGTGTAAACAAGGGTGCTACAGGGAAAGGGATGTAAGGGATGCTGCTTTTAGAGTCTACTTCCACCACTTATAAAACTTAAAAGTATTAGAAAAATAAAAACCATTAGGGGCTTAAGGCATCACAGACAAGTTTCCTATTTCCAGTTGCTTGTAACAATTGTATAATTAGACAGCAAGAGACTAAGCAAGCCTCTCTTAGTGGTAGGATGTATTGGGTCTGCCTGAGCTGGAGTTCATTTCCCCACAGCCCCCCTCACACTGCTGTGCTTTGCATTGGTAGCTAGAAGGGTGTTCGTAACACACCAATGCTTTGGCCACTGCTGAGCACAGCATCAGCGCTGTAACATTCCTTCCTCAGGCGAGGGCAAGATCCTGGGAGAGGACACAAGTAGTGCAGCTGACCCAAACTGACCACAGGGATATTCCATTCCATGTGACGTCAGCTCAGATATAAAAGCTAAGGCAAGGATCAGGAGGGCAGGCATTCATTGTCTCCAATGGCTGCCTGCTGAGGAACTGTTATGTGTACTGAAGCCCTGCTTCTTGGAAGTGGCTGACCATCACTGCTCATGGGAAGTAGAGAATAAGACGTGTTATCTTTCACTTTGCTTCACTTTTGTGCGTGCAAGCTTCCGCTTTGCTTTTTGCTTTAAAGAAATTGCCTTATCCCAACATGAGTTGTTTTTCCACCTTACTCTGTCCCCTGTCCAGCTGGCAAGGGGAGTGATAGAGCAGCTGGGTGGGCACCTGGTGTCCAGCCAAGGTCAACCCACCACATAGTACTACTAATTTTTAAATAGGTTGATAATTCGTGGTGAGAATGGATCTGTCAGTCAGCACGTAGGTGCGCTTGCTTTTGCATCTCACTTCCAAAATCCCCTGCCTAGTCCTGAACACCACCTCTCCCTCTCTGAACAACCCTGTGTGCTAGGCTGTGTGCAGCCTCATACAGAGTCTCTTCATGGAGCAGGTTCCCCAGCTGCAGGGGAACACCACAGTTTGTTGCTTTTTGCTTATGTACCTTGTCCCAGACCTCTTGACCTGGGAAGTAATGTAGTGCCAGTCAGGTATTGCTTTGCTGAGGTGTCACTAGAGCTATCTTTCTTCACGGTTCAGGATTGTGCCTTTCCTTAGCCATGACCTGGCAGATGTACTTTCTCTTGCAGAGCAAGGATGGAAGAAAGGGTGCCTGGCCAGGGCACAGTGTGCATGGATTAGGTAAATAATCCAGAGTTCAACTGTTTAACTTGGAATGTTTTTGCCATTTCATATGTTTCAGCAGGGTGTGAAAATAATGGGGAAGGGAGGGAGAGGGAACATGAAGGAAAAGAGGCAAGCTGGTTTACTTGCTGAATTTTATTGCTTGCAAAGCCCAAGTGTTGTCCCTGTGTGTGTTCTAGTGAGTTGGCACCACACACGCACACACACGAAACCTCATATTTCCTTTATGAATGGCTGAAATTCCAGTCTGGCCTGGCAGAATGGTAAGTTCCACATAAAAAGCAGTCTCCTTGGAGAGCTTCTGAAAATAAATCAAAAACCTGAGGGACTGAGAAAAATTCTGAGAACTGGAGATGTGTCAAACCAATTTGCCCAGCTTCATATTGGCATAGTTGGGATTTGACTGTCCTCCACACAAACACAGAGCCATAGAGACAGATTCCACAGCTGGTGTTCAGAAACCCCTGCCGGCTTAATGGAGGAGAGCGTGTCTGTACACACAGTCATGTGGCCACTATAAAATGTTGCTCATAAGCCATTTGAACATGTGCATATGTGATTCTTTAGTTAAATACATTTATTCTGACAATCAAAAGTGGAGTTCCTCAAGTGCACAAGGACTCCTCCTATGCAGGAGATTGATATGCAGTCTGCATCATCATTTATGTAGCACTTTTAGCATCTTATATCCTTCCTCTTCCTTTATGGTGTGTTTGTGGTACAAAGGCTCTATGTGATACAAATAGATAATTTGGGATCAGTGGCATCTGATAACATGGAGGAATACTCCATAAAGTTGTCCTTCACTCTAGCATCCACATACCTCCCACAAGCCATGCATATGGCAGAGTAAGGTATTTGCACCTTACTCTGTACATTGAAATGCAGCCCACATTTCAAATGCCCACACTTGTCCACCAAGCCTTCTCAGCCTCCCTAGTTTAATCCTACAGTACAGTCTCACTGTAGTCATCACTTCTATGCCACAAGCCACTGATGCTCCTATGCAAGACAAGAGTGTCTATTCAAAGAGTTTGACTGCTCCAGAAAGAATCATACAGTTACCAAATTAAAACTCACTAATTCCACCAGTCCCATTCTCTGTGCAGATAAACTCTGGTTTTCTTCTCTCCCCTGTGGCTCCACAGCCTTGTGCCCCACAGCACAACCACATTCCTGGACAAAATAAGATCCTTTAGCTAGTAAAGGTATCTTCCAGTGGGTTCGAATAGCACTGTTATAACTGGAAGAAACAACAGGATATTTACAGTGGAAGTCAAGGGCAGACAAGTAAATAAATACCCATCTGTAAACCTGTAAATTTACCTATGGCACCTGGTTGCATTCTATCATTCCTCCATTTATCAAGGAAGGCAGGGTCACCCCTGGGAGATAAGGTTAAGTTGTCAGCAACTGTGCCAAATCAGTAACATAAGCTACACAACAACAAGTGAGAACCCTGCTTCTAGACGAAAAGGCATGTCTGCCCATCATCCCACTAACTGCAGGATGGCTGGGAGGGTTCAAGAACCTCCCACATTCTTTCTGTATATAAATATAGGAAGAGCTACTGTGAACTTTTGGTACAACACATGATTTCTTCTTGGCCCCTGACTAAACCTATTCTTGTGCCAGTCAGCTCAGGAGGTAAATGTATACTTCTGCTGCGTCCACATAGATTTGTTTTCAGCTGGCTCTGAGAGCTACATCAAAATGATGGTGCCAAATGCATTTAGTTGTTTTAAAGAGGAAAGCCTGTTGTTTTCTCAGTATGCGAACTCTACTCCTGGTAGTGGCTTTCACTGCATTGGAGTGCTTCTGTCTTGCAGAGCATAGCATGATCCACAAGAGAGGTGTAGAAAGTGTAAAATCGTAGACTGAAAACCAAGAGATGAATCACACCAAGTCAGGAATGAGTAAAGCAAGGCACCTTAGAAACCTCCTGTAATTAGAACAGCATGATTTGGCATTCATTTACCAGTAAGAGTCATCTAACATCTAGTAAATCACTTGTTTAACTTAAGAAATAGGTCTCATGCCATGTGCATGTTCTTTTGAGTGTGCAGCTTTGAAAGACAATATAACCCAAAGCTGGTGCCAGCAAACAGTTGATATATGAAATGTCAGGCTTCTCCACAGCTGGTAACTGAGCTGTTGGTCACCTCGCCCAAATTACCTACTCAGTGACCTCTTCACTGGCACAGGCTACAGATCCTAAGTGACCTGACAGTGAGCCCCATGGAGCCGGCTCACAGCGAGGCAGTGCACATGGCAGAGATGCTTGCAGTGCTACTCTTCAGGGCTTTCCTTACACTAAGAGCACACTGAGGTTCCCCTGGACTCTCAGGATGGTATCACTGTGCAATCAACACAACACTGGCTCCAATTGTCTTTGTCCAATGCCCCCAAAAGCACAGTCAGGTCGAGCTCCCTGTATAGAAAAGATGTTGATGAGAATTCAGGATGGATGTACAGGATTCCAGGTACTGAATTTAAAGATTCAGTTTACTGACCCTGGATATGAAAAGCAAGAGGCAGATGGAGCAGATGGAGATGCTGGAGAGACAAATGAAGTCAGGAGTGGGATGGGAAGACTTAAAGCGAGAGGATGGAAAGAACAATCTGTTAAGCTTGCTTGTGACCTTTGGACATTTGTATTATGGTTTCTAGCAGAGGTCAGTGTAAGGAATACTGGTTGCAACTGCCTTTGCCTGGCTATGATTTGTGGTGTGACTGCAAAGTATCACACACAAACATACTTTAGCCATTTTCTTCGTTTAGATCTCTCCCTGTGGGCTATATTGTTTGTCTTCTCCTTGAGGTTTGCCACTGACGTGACAAACAGTGCTCTACAGAGGAGGAAACTTTAGAAACACAGAAATTAGAGATGGAAAATTCCTCTGTAAAAGATCAACTAGCCCACTGTGCTTGGTAGGCCAAGGGATAAATACTGTATTGTGCTTATTTAAAATACCGCAAGAAGAAGTGTCCCAGAGCAACTTCTCCATCAGGCAGTGGATCTTACAGCCAAGCCATTGTAAGAGTACTCATCCAAATTTTTTTTGCCTTGTTTCATACTAGTTTCTCCTTCCTTGCAATACTAACTCTCTCACTTCTGTAAACCAAAATAGTTGATCTCCCACAGTGTCTATTTTTTGTAGCATTGTGTCCTACACCCCATGCACATCTGTATTTAGCTCTTTCAACTCATTGACAGTGACTCTAAATCAATCCTCATTACTTCTTTTTTTTTTTTTTAATAATTCATTTATGTTTGCTGATGTCTTTTTGATGAGAAGATATTCAGGTTTGAATGCAGTATTCCAGGGAGTTTACACTACAATACCAGTAACAGAGGCCTTTGCTACAGTTTCTGTTTATGAACTCTACTATCCCATTGTTTTCTTGTTTCTGCCTTTTTTTCCCCTCTTGTCATGTCAAATTATGGGTCTGTCTAATTTACCGCCTGCTCTCCTGCTGTTTTAGGTCTCTTTCAGCATTACAACTTCTGAGAATTGTCTTCCCTATGAGTAGCTGGGATTTTAATTATTTTTTGACAGGTATAGTATTGCTGCATTTTTCCCTGTAGAAATACATTTTGTTTCCTGAATATCACTTGTGCCAGAGCTTTGACTTGTAAAATTGATAGAATAGTGTATCCTCAACCCCACTGCTTGGAGGTGTTTCCTTCCCTTCCCCTCCCTTCCCCTCCCCAGGCTTGAAACTATAAAAATGAACATTAAATGACAGCTTAAGAACAATTTAAATTTTCTATTATTTTTGAAAGAGTTGTTTAAGCTTCACAGCATCACTGATACATGGAATTTTCTCACTACAGTCCCAAGAGAAAGATGAATTGCATTGTTAAATAATTTGCACAATGTCGCTGAGGACTGTCCTCACTGTCTGAGTTGGGATAGGCGGTTGCTGCTCCCAGCTTATCCTCAGTTGTTTGCCCCACATTCCTTGTGAGAATATGGAAGGCAACCTCAAGTGTAGCTACTGCCTTTGCTGTCAAAATCATCCACTTCAGTTAGAGTCAACTTTTTCTTGATTGCCCTTCCTCCCCCCCACACTGGACAGATGGAGTAAATTGGCTATCCTAGCAGATGAAAGAGCAAGAGATCCTTGTGCATAGGATAAGAATAAAACATAGCCTGGTTCAGCTGCAGCCCTCAGCTCTTCGAAAATTAGTGCCAGAATTAGGAATGCTCTTCAGAAATGATGACTCTCCTCATTGCCCTCCTCATAGACCACACTGTGGGTCTTTTCCCAGAACTCATTTCTGGGAAGCACATGATGCTAAAGACCTGTTGGATCACACAACCAAAGCAAAGGCGATACATTGTGGGTTTGTCCCATCATCAAGTGCATTATAAGCAAACTAATAAAAGGTCACATCTGTTAGTCACAACTCTTGTGGTTAGGTTTGTATTGAACAGCAGGCTGTGTGAGAGCAGGACATGTGTGTGCTCAGTCTTGCTACAGAGTGTGCTACAGAGAGGATATGTGGTGTTAAGGCAGCGTGTCAAAAACAAAATTAAGGTTGTAGCTATTTTTCACATATCTGTTCATTATATAAATGTAGCAACATCGCTGGTGTTGTCAGTTGCCTGCTTTTCAGTCTGAGATGACACTGTAGAACAAGGCCACAGAAGAGCCCATTCCTCTCACACAAAGCACACAGTAGTGCATTTGCACCATGTATCGTCTTTGGGGCAGAGAGCAGACATCTATAAATTATCATTTGCCTGTGTAAGGCAAGGAGCTTTCTTTGAAAACCATATTCTTCTCTTTTTTTCTCAAATCAAAGCTAAAAGGGAAAAAGGAGCAATTAAAGATAAGTTTTCTCATCTGTCAACCTAAACATAACTCTTTTCAGATCCCTTTCACTGCAACCTTATTCCACTTGGGCAAGCTTTAGGGCAGGACTTACATTATTTAACTTTGAAAGCTTGGGGTGTTTTACATAAACTCAGAGAGCTAAAGTTAGGTAAAATGAATCCCACCTAAGTATTTTATCTTTTTTCTACTGGGCTAGTGTTTCTAGTTGTATTTCTTGTCTGCTCTTGCCATATATTAAAGTCTTCCCAGTACCTATTCTCCTGCATAACTGGGAGCCCTCACTCCCAGTGACAAAGACTATTTCCTTTTCACAGAAGCCTCACTCCTTCCTAATGAGGAAATCAAAGACGACCTCCCCCTTCCTCCTGGTGTGGTGGTGGGGATCTTTTCAGTTTTGTCCTTCCTCTTCTCCCACAGGTGGGAGTTCAGCCACACATCAGGATGGTCACAATAAGTCCGTGTTGTGGCAATGATGTCCCTCAGTGGTAGTCCTGAAGCTAGAACCAAATGGCAAACAGCTTCCCCCTCATAAACTCAGAGTTCCACAAGTCTCCATGTGTAGGAATTTGTCCCACACCTGAAACGTATTGTCAAATTTTGATTCATAATCCTGTGAGTTAAAATGTGGGGAAAGATTCCAGTTTGTGTGCTGATGTTTTTTGTTTTTTTTTTTAGAAAACCTAGGAATTTCTCCCAGATGGAGCATGCCATCTGAACAGTTATGTCAGATCACTGTTGTCTTCACCTGCAAGTTCCTTAGGATCTTTGCTGGCCCATTTATCAAGTATGATAAATCACATCATTGCTTTGCAGTTAATCTAGCCACAGTGACAGTCACTTCCCAGCTGTATCATAAGCCACAGATTGAGATCACCATTCAAACTTCACTTCAGCAATGCTGTCTCTGAGAAATAAGTAACTGTTGGCTTGAAAAGCAGGTGCAGAATGAATGACAATGTGCACTTTTAATTGTTAGTAAATTAATAGATATTATAGGATGCACAAGTATCGACTGTCATCGTATGCCACATGAGTCTGGGACAGGAACTGTGTTTTTGTATATGTTCCTACAGCTTGCAGTGTTTTGTCTGCAAGCCCCAGACACTGATTTTGTGTTCATAATAGTAAATCCTATTTGTATAACTAGTAGTAGAAATGGCCAGCAGGTAAGGTTGACAGCACCTGAGTATTTGTTTTACACATCTAGAGATAGAAAAGGAGAATACATCTCCAAACACATCCAGCAACTGTTCTCATTTAAGCTTGATGTGGATATCTACAGAACGGCTTAAAAATGTTAAAGGATCCTAGTATGAGCTAATGGATTAACACAGTGGTTCCAGAGTAGCATTAACTTTTCTCATTCTAAGACCAAATACAACTCAGTTGTAAAGTTATGATTTGAATTCTCTTAACAAGCAGTGCATTGGGTCATCAAGCATCACCAGTATTGTGGATAAACTAATTCACAGAAGGCTCTTAAACAGTTAGAGAAAATTACACTATTTTACAAGTTTGGTTTGTCTCCTTTAAACATGTAAAAATTTTACTGTTTTAATTAACGAGTAGCTCTCCAAAAGTCGGCATAACTGTTTGCCTTACATGTTCCATGTGATTGCTCCCTGTCTGCAGCTAATTGTGGCTTTTAATCTCTTTAGGGATCCCGAATAACAAGTGATTTTTTTCCAGCAGTTTCCTGTCCGATACCTGCTTGTAGATTGTGACAGCAGAACAGAGCAAACTGCACAGGGCTGCGGCTACCAGAGGAACCTTGAACCATGAGACCAAAATAAAAGAAGCCCTATCTTTAAACGGCACATCTCCTTCCTCGTGTTGCACGACCCATTTCTTTATCTGTAGCTGGGTGCGAAGGCAAATTCCACGCCCTGAGCCGGGCCTGCGAGGAGCTGGCTGCAGGTCCAGCATCTCTCGGCCGAGTCAGCGAGACGCGGGGCCGGGGAGGCGCGGCGGGGGAGACGGAACACCCCGTGAGACCCGGGCTGGCCGCCCTTCCCCGGGAAGGGCCTCCGGAGCTCCTCCATCCTTACCCTTCCCTTTCTTTGGCTAAAGGTCAGAAGAATTTACACTTCCTGGCTCTGACGGGACAGGACGGGTCTGTGCGGGCTACCCCCACCGGGAGCGGGGTGGGAGCCGGGGGAAGCAACGCGGCTGCCCCCACTCCGCCCGGCCCGGCCGGCTCTTGCCTCGGCGGGGAGGAGCCAGCCCGGGGCAAGGCTGTAGAAGCCAGGGCTGGCCAGCCGCCAGGAAGTGTAAAATCCTGGCCGGTGGGTGGCAAATTTCGCCAGATCGCGTCGAGGAGGCAGCGCGTCCGTCCGTCCGTCCCTCGGCTGGCGGCGGCACGGGGCGCGGGGATCGGGGATCGGGGCGCTGGCCCCTCCGCTCCGCAGCCCGGCCCCGGGTGAGTGCGAGCCGCGACCTCGGGCTCCGGCCCCTCTCGGACTGGGGGCTCGGGGCCGCCCGGCCCGGGGCAGCGGGGCTGGCGGCGATGCCGGCCGGCGGGGCCCGAAGGGGATGTTTGCCGGGGGGCGGCTTGCGGAAGGCAGCGGGCTGGGCCGGCTCCCCTCGCTCGGCGGTGCCTTTGGAGCACAGCGCTGGCATAAGACCTGGGTAAGTTCTCCATTTAAAAATATTAAAAATAGACCCTCCGGCTCCATAGCGCTGCCGAGTGAGTCATTTCCAAACCAAATGTCTCCGTCTAACCCTTCCCCCCAGGAGACGCAATAATTCTGAAACCAGGGGTGAAGGGCAAGAGCTTTTTCTCCCGTCTTTTTCCTGAATAAATTGAATTAGCACGTAGCTGCTGCAAGAGGAGACAAAAGCCATAAGAGTAGATGGCCACCTGTTTAAAGAAGTGAAGTGTCTCCACTCCTCTCTTTCTCCTCTTGGGCTTCTCTGCCACGGTGATGCCACCCGTCTTTCCCCAACACTGGGAGCTTCTCTGCCCTAGGAATATTTACAGTGCTTTCCATTTTCGTGGACATAATCTACTTTTCAGTTCTTGCAACTGCCAAACACATGTCCTGCCATCGTCTTTTCTGTGGGACATCAGCCACAGCCACACATCATTCCAGCAGTGACTCCAGTCAACACAGCTCCTGACTGTCTATGCTGAATAGTCCAAAGTACAGCTATTTTTTTTTCACCTTTTCCAATCATATGATGGTTTGTTCATGTATGTGCATTGTCTTGACTAGAGGGACTTTTTGTTTGTCAGAAACAAGTGCTGACCGTATTTATAGGTGATGCTGCAATTCTGTGGTGTGAAAGGTTTTGGTTATGCGGAAATCATCGGTACCTCGATCAGCATGCAAGACCTGTTTACATCTGGCATATAGTGCTGTGTGTGCATACATATTTAGTGTATATACCCATAGATCATATTTCATGGTAAGGCAGCGTGCACAAGACACAGAGGCTGATATGCAGACTATGTGTTTTTTTTCTAAAACAGATGCCACAGTCGAACTGTGCAGTAGCCCCTAACAGAATAGATCTAAATCAGAGGAGACAAGACATTGTGGTTTACTAATGAACTGACTTCCTTGAAAACCTGGGGGTAAAATTCTGTGCTCTGACTTCTGTGAAGAACTTTGTTAGCATTTTAACAAAAAAAGTGATCTATAGTTGAAAATCTGTGCAGCAAATTATGCCATGACAAGGATGTTAGGTTTGAGAACCTGTTCTGTGGTAGCAACCGAAAACTTAATGACATGTCTATGTAGGTAAGTGGAGAATGGTGATGTAAAATGCATTCCATTTTTTTGTTCTGCTTAGATTCAATTTCTCCTATTAAAGCTACTTACATTTTTTACAGTCAAGAGAGACCATTGTGATTGATTGACCTGTCACATAAGATACAGAGTGCTGAGAGATTCCAGCAGAAGGCATGCAGCTTTTCTTTTAGCTGTAACATGGGAGACATTCATGAACTCAGGGCTTCTACCAAAGTTCTGAACCAAAAAAAAAAGAAAATATTCTCTTATATTCCAAGACACAAGAAAAAGCAGACTTCAGATCCCAAGGAAATGCAAATTTCATAGTTATATAAGACGATGTATGCTCTTGATACACAGTTCATAAACAATGAATGGCATTCTCACTAAGGAAGGAAAGTTCTTGGGTTTGGGTCAAAAAACATCTGCTTTTTGGTGAAGCTAGGAAGAAACTTTTCCAGAGGTGGATTATTCTGTGGTTCTCTATGATGGGGGTGTCCGGAATCTCTTACTGAAATAGCTGTCAAGTCAGGTAAGGTGTGTTGCACTGAGCTCTACATGGATGTTACCTGTAAGTTGGAAGTTGCCAAGGTTGAACAGGGAAGTACAAGTGCACTCAAGCATTTATGGGAGTCTTTTTTGCTCTGTCAGGTTAATAGCAATATTTCCTTCTGGCAATTTTGCAGCAGAGTTAAGGTGACAGTTTCGCATTTGTCTTCCACCTTCAAGATAAAATTCTTTGTAATTACTTTTATTCAGTGTGTTTATGGGCTGTCTGATATCACCTGAAACTCTGATAAGACTTTCAACGTTCACTTTCAAAGTTCAGCTGGAACACAGGTAGTGTTTACTGACTACTAAGTCTCTTTTGGAAGAATTTCAATTCCTTAAATTTCCAACAACCAAAGACACAGAATAGGTGAGATATTTATCCTTTTATTTGGTATAGCTTCCATTCTTATGGAAAGAGTGGAGGAATGGGACTTGAATGCATCATCAAGGATTTAAAAGTAGAAGACATATAAGTACTAGAATTTTATCCTTTTTGTAACTCATATTCAGTGAGTTCAGTTTTCATGTGACTTTTTTAGGTGCCAGAGGTATTTGTGGCTATTTTTCTCCATAATGTACGGCCTTTTGTACTCATTGTTTCTGCTGATGTGAGTTCAAGCATAAATATACATTGACTGACTATGTGCTGGGTTCCAGGGCTTATTCAGTAGGGCATAACAACCCGTTCTTACTACACAAGATGGGCTTAAGTGCAGCTCAGAGAATGGAAGATTGTACTGAGGATTTTAGCAAAACCCCAGTTACACTAGAGCTGGCTGAGGATGGGCTGTGATGTATAAGCAGCTTCTTAACTGCCATGTTTTGTAGCCCCAGGGTTAAAAATGTGGGCCATACTTGTGTGTTTAATAACAACAACAGGAATGTGACAACAAAAAACAAACAAAAAGGAATAAGAATGGAGTGCAAGAAAGCACAAAGATAATAGGTTGTCATTCTAGTTGCAGCAGAGATAGTTCCGAAAGTAATTGCAGTTGCTGACTTATTGTTTGATTTTGATAAAGTGTATCCTGAATGCTTTCCGATTAACATTCCTATAAAATTAAACATGTAGTTCCATTTAGACTGATATGACCTTTTTACTTCTGAAACTATGTTTTTCTCTCACTTCATGCTTCTGCCTCACATACAATCATAGAAATATAGAATGTTTTGGGTGAGAAGGGACCCTAAATATAACCTACTTCCAACCTTCCACTAGACCAGGTTGCTCAAAGCACCATCCAGCCCAACCCTGAACAATTCCAGGGATGGGGTATCCACAAGTTCTCTGGGCACCTGTTTCAGGATTTCATCACTCACAGTACAGAGTTTCTTCCTAATGTCTAGTCTAAACCTACCCGCTTTCAGCTTAAAGCCTCTCCCCCTTCACCTATCACTACATGCCCTTGTAAACAGTTCCTCTCCAGCTCTCTTGTAGCCCCCTTTAGGTACTGGAAGGCTGCTCTAAGGTCTCCCCAGAGCCTTCTCTTCTCCAGGCTGAACAACCCCAGCTCTCTCAGCTTGTCTGTTAGGAGGGGTGGTCCAGTCCTCTGATCATCTTCGTGATTCTCCTCTGGACTCCAGCAGGTCCTTGCCCTTATTGTGTTGGGGGACCCAGAACTGGATGCAGTACTCCAAGTGGGGTCTCATAAGAGCAGAGTAGAGGGGGAGAATCACCTCCTTTAACCTCCTAGCTGTGCTGCTTTTGATGCAGCCCAGGATATGGTTGTCTTTCTGGGCTGCAATTGCACATTGCTGGGTCATGTCAAGCTTCTCATTCACCAACACCCCCAAGTCCTTCTCCTCAGGGCTGCTCTCAATCTGTTCTCTGCCTGATCTGTATTTGTGCTTAGGATTGTCCTGACTCAGGTGCAGCACCTTGTTGAACTTCAAGAGGTTTGCACAGGCCCACCTCTCAAGCCTGTCAAGGTCCCTGTGGATGGCTTCCCTTCTCTACGGGGTGTCAGCTGCACCACACAGCTTGTTGCCACCAGCAAAGTTGTTGAGGGTGTACTTGGTCCCACTGTCCATGTCACTGACAAGATATTAATCAGTGCCGATCCCAATACTGACCCCTGAGGAACAACACTTGTCACTGCTTTCCACTTGGACAACGAGCCATTGATTGCAACTTTGAGTGTGACCACCTTCAAGAAAGCATTCCTGTGGCTTGTCTGTTCACCTCTTTTAGTTTTATGAATTTGTTTGTGAATTTCACTGCATTTGACCAGGGAAGAAGTGGTCTAAAAGGATAAAGTTTCTCTGAGCTTTGTGAAAATATATTTAGAGCCCATGCTGAAAGAATGGCTGTTTTGTAGGGGTTATCACTTCCTGCATGGGTGAAATTTAGAAGGGATTGTAATGTTAAGTTACTTTCAGGGTTTAAAAACATATTTGTTAATTCAATCCAAAGGCCTTTTCTACAGAAAGAATTTGATAGCTTACTCATACTTGTGTCACTCAGGTAATACATTCCTGACCTGTTTTCCTCTGGTAGGGATGCACTTAGTAGTGCTATTAAACACTATTCCTGCCAGTGGAAGGAAATAATGATTTATGTGTGTATCACTTTTTTTCCATGTTTTCATGCTTGTTCCCATTTAGCTGTACTGATTAAAAATCATCTGGTAATCAAGCAAGTTTAAGACTAGTAGATCTGGAAATAACATAGGCCACTGCACTGGGGGCCTGAGATCTTGGGAGTACTGTTTTGCTGTCAAATCAATTGAGGGTTTTGGAGTGTAAGAGCTTGAGTAAAGCCTTGATACTATATTGGAGACAAAGCAATAGTGATTTTAAATCTGCTGTGTCTTAGTGGGTGAGACTCAAAAGAGGGGTGCATATAAGTTTGCTGTTTAAAAGAATCTGTTCTAGCTGTCGTGGATTAGGACAGCACTGCAGTGTTCCATTCTGAAAGGATTGTTACTGAAGTTGTCATGGATACAACTTTATGGAATGCCTAAAATACCTGAATACTTTCAGTAATCAAAAAATGGTGATAGATCTCCTTTTCCCCCCTTCTTTTCCATCCCTCCTCTCTATTGGATTGGGTTCTTATTTTACCAAAGAGATTAAATGTATGTTTTTTTCTCAAATCAGTACATCAGTTTTATGATTCTGAACTTTTGCTACATTTTTGCTTCTTGCTTTTCATGGCTACATTTTTGGTGTGGTAGTTGCTTATTCAGGCAATATAATTTATTTTGACCAGATTAAATCAACTGTTAGTGCATGTCATTCAAATTTATCTCTACCTTCATACTGGTCAGCTAAGTGATTCTAATGAGGTGTTCTCTTATTCTCCACCCAAGCATATCAGAGTGTTTTGCAAACATGTGGTGCCTGTTAATAGCCATAACAATATTCTTTGGTTTTGAATGATGAGTCCTAAGAATAAAAAAATATTTTTGAAATAACACAGAAAATCCATGGTAGAAAACAAAATAACTTTGTTGTCTTAGATGCTACTCCTATATTACAATTTATTTATTTTTCTGTGTGTTGTTTCCTATGACTGGAACCCTTCAGTTCACATTGAATTGACTTGCTCTGTGCTATTACTGATTTCTTACATCTTTTGATGAGCAATTGTACTATCATGTATATAGATGTGAAGTAGCAGTCTTACTTTGATCTGGCCGTAAACTCCAAAGGGATTGGAGGGGTCTTTCAATTACAGAGACAGTTCTCAGATCATGGTGGGATATACACAAAGGTTTTTCCCCCTCGTCATATATTTCCTCTTGCTTAAAGCAGAGTTTCACTTTGAGTTTCAGGTTTGCTTTAACATCAGAAACTCAGAGCATTACTGAGTGGATAACATTGACTTTCTTTACAGAAGTTACATGGCTTTGTTATATGTTTGTAAATTTGTTTGAGATGTTTTGTAAATAAAAGCGTGGTGTGGGTCAAATCTGAAGAGGGAATATGCAAAAGATGGGGGAGGAAGACAGGAATACTGGGGTCTCTATTGTGGAGACAAGGGTGTACTAGGAAGATAAGGAAGGTGAGATCTTGTTTTGGGTAGTCTTGTTTTGGGTAGTCCAAGTGTAGCAGTAAAATTGTTGGATATATGGTTGCATACCAGAGTGCAAACACTTTGTATCAAGACGACTGTTCTCCAGTATCTATTGATAGCACTTCTTTTACTATAGTTAAAATCTATGAAGTTTAATTAAAGATAGGAGGGGCCAGTAGAACATCTCTGGACTATTTCTGGGGCATCAAGTTGCTGCCTTTGTGGTGGTGTAGCCCAGCAAAAGAATAATAATAATAAAAAATAGACACCTTTTGGTATTGAACTAACTTAGGAAAGGAGAGATAGATCAGATTAATCCTTTTTTCTCTCCAGCTCCCTGGAGTAATTTGAAAGCTTCATTAAAGCACCTTAGAGGGATATTTTTGTTTGATGAATAGGATCCTGGCTTGCGATGTGGAAGACCAGGCTAAGTCACTTACTGGCTTAGCATCTTCATTTCCTCAGCCAGAAAATTGAGGTAATTATTTTTACTCTTATTAGTATACCTTCAAGAGCTCTTGATGAAAGGAGTGTTTTGCAGAACTAAGTGGCCCATCTGCCAGTGGCTCAGCCTGCCTCGGATCCCTCAGGGCCTTCCCATGGTGCAGGGTGGGGAGGGCAGGCTGGAGATGTGGGGCAGGCAATCAGGCAACCCTGGCAGCACTTGGCACTGCACAAGCTGGGGCCACCCAGGGGCTGGCAGGAGGTGTGTGATGGGGCTGCAGGTAATGTGCTTTGGCTGGCTGAAGTCCTGCATTTACCATCTGATGTGTAACCTGCACAGAGAACTTGAGGAATCACCTTGCGTTCCCCCCGGGGACAGCATCTGAGGCACAGATAAATGTCGCCACTTTTCATGGTGTTTCAGGACTTGATTCAAACCATATTAAGACCAATATTTAGATTCTTATTGTTTTTGACAGGCTGTGGACTAAGCACTAACATTTTCATGAGTCAGATAGCCAAAGGTGTGAAGGCATGAATGGATGAGGTCATGCCTTGAGACTGGACCCTAGACTGCCTCCAAACTTTTTTACACTCTTGCATTCAAAAACTTCTGAGATATATCTAAGACACAGCTTCTGATCAATGTTAACCAGAAAGAATCTTTGTTGGTTATCAAAAAAAAATCTCAATTTGATCATCTTATCTCCTTCTGAAAAGTAGACCTTATTTAATTTTAAGAAGCTGAGTAATTGGGAGCTATAATAGGAACTGAATATGTTGTTAATTTAACAATTGCAAATGCTGTCTGTGCATGCGTAATTGTGATGACCTGGAAGACTTCAAGTTATAGGTTGTGGGCTGTTTTTCCACTTTTAGTATGGGTGCATAGCAAATAAATGAGGGATTTTTGTAAAAAATAGTGTTTTCAGATCTCGTAAGTTGAACTCAAATCAAGAATTTTGCCAATCACAGGCTTTGTTAAGGACTTACTGGGCTGGAAGAAGAATCAGCTAACAAGAATCTAGTTAGTTCTCTGCATACTTTTTGTGTCTGAGGCAGGATGAAACCACTCGTTATGGATCTGTAGGCCCAGTACAGTGGAACATTTTTCTGAAGATTATGATTTTCCACACTCAAAATCATTACAAAAAATTTAGATGCGTGTTTCAGTATCCAATTTGTGTATTTTGTAGTCATAAGTCATTGATGTAACAGTTGCACAAAGCATATAAAAGATAAATATAAGCAAGTGGATATTTTTCTTCATGAAGGGGTTAGTTTTAAGACAAAAAAATTAAATGGCAAAACATCAGTTATATCTGGATAACCTGTCATTCTCTATTGCTTTATTTCACTCTCCACTATTCCTTTCCCTCCTTTGCCAACTGTTTTAGAGTTACTTTTTGACTTGCAGCTTTTTGGTGTGAATTTTTTGTGAAGTAGTGTTGGTGAAAGTTTTCCTCTAAGAAGCAAAACCAGCCGTAGTTGTTGCTGCCCTGTCACTTCCATTTGCAGCTTTTGCTCTGAGTCTTGCAGAGAAGATATCAGAGAATTTTAAAAGGTCTGTTCTTTTATTAAATCTCAGTTACCATGAGCCTTTTGCTTGTTTGGCCCAAGCTTATCATGAAGATTCATAATCTGGAGGAATTGCTGCCAAATTTTTCTTTGCATTATTTTTTCTTTAGCAGAGAGAGATCAAAGTAGGTGTAGCACCTGATCTTGCTTTTCCTGCAGACAGTCAGATATATTATGATCTGTTGGGAGGGAAAAGTCTATTCATGAAATTATTTTATAATGATTTCTCTGTTGTTTTTCATGGCTAACAGAAAACAAACAATAAAAATTTCCTAGCTTCATGACTGTAATGTTTTTGTAAATGTCTGTATCCATGTTTGTCTTCATGCTTGATTCTTCTCTTTAAAGATTCAGATTAATCCTAGAAGTGTTTACTCAGATGTGTTGAATTACTAGTGGATGAAATTACATTGTTGTGAGATTGACTCATCGTCCTACTGTGCTCCCTCAGTTGGGAACACTGACTTCCATCTTTGAAGAGTTTGCTCTCTTGAAGACCTGAGTTTTACACAGATGACATATCTGCCTTGTTAGAGACCTAGAGGGTTTTTGTGGCTGGATTGAGATGATGATCACGGATAAGAGAAAAAAAAAGACTGGGGGTAAGACAACCGGAAGGGAAGGGAAAGTAATACCTACCTCTTTGACTCACTCATGACGAAGTGTCTTGCCAAAAAAGATGTGCAGGATCATTTAGTGAGATGAGGAGAGTGGAATATGGTTTAGGATATATCAATTGGCAAATAGTTTGAAATCCTCTGATGCCATTTAAAGAATTATCCCAGCAGCTGGAGCATATGGCAGCGAAAGATTATCTTGGTGTGGCTATATGTTTTATGAAGTTGCTGTACTTCAGTCTCCAAGTCTTTATATCTTTTATAATCGATGTGAGAGTGTTGCTTGGTGGTTAGAACATGCTGCATCCTGGTGTCTCCCATCATTCTGTGTAAAAAGGGAAAAGTAATTGCTTCTCTGGAAAGCTTTTTCTAGTTCTGTGGTTGATAATACGACTGTGATTATTAGAAGTAGGCTTTATTTTGTGTTCTTCTAAACCACTTTAATCTTAGGAAGAGTAGATTGCAGATGTGAAGGAATTTGGACTGAAAGCCTCTAGGAGAACAGAGTTGTTGAGCATTTCTGCATAATTCTATGAGAGTTTTCACAGCAAAATGAAAAGGAAAATTGTTCCTTGCTGTACTCAGCATTTTGCTAAATACTGTTCATTCCCAATAGCTAAAATAGCCTGAATACCATGAGGGCTTCTTACTAACCTATAACTATGTTAATGCCTTTCTCGCCACAGGGGTAGTTTCTCCCCAGTAAAAAGCCAAAAAATTGCACACTGCAGAATGCACACCACAGATATTGCCAACAAACTGCTACTGCAACCTCCCTGTGAAAACGAAGCATTATTAAAAAGGCTGCCTTGCTTCGGGGAAAACTTTCAGTGGAAACTAGTTGCTTTGAAAGGAAAATCTGGTATGATGGAAGCGTTTGATTGGGTGCTTTGTTGACCTTTGGATGCTCAGTATCTGCAAAGTACATGTGCCAAAAGTCTGTTTTTTTAGTAAATGCTCTGTTACTTTTAGCTTTATGGAACTCTGAAAATAATTTAAATAGGCTGTGGGCATGGGAAGAGGATGGTCTTTCTCACAGACTTTGGCATTTCCAGTTCTGATAACATGAGGGCCTGTTATGTTTGGATACCATTTGGTGGTTAGCCTGTCTTCAAAGTAACAGTTTGGTGTGCCTGTCATTTAGTAGTTAGATAAGATTTAGATTTGAGTTTAGATACGATAGGAGAGATTTGTATATTTGAGTCCTGAAAAATGAAAATAAAACTCTGAACCAGGTCCTAAAGCCGAAGATCTTGTCTGAAATTCCTAATGAGGTCCTCAAGCAAGGTTGACTTGACCGTAGTATGGCATTGCAGGCTGGTTGGGGGAGGAAGGGGGAAGAGAGGTCTCTCATCTGCACTTCTCAGACAAAAGTTAGTTATTATCTGTCCTGGTGACTTTAACAGATATTAGGGAAAATGACATGTATGTTTCCGTGAACTTAAGCACATTCCCTAGGTAAGAAGTGTACAGAAAATTCCTTGTGGGGCCTGGTGTAATACTGTGGTTCTGCTGTGTGGAATTCATCTTTTAGACCCATAGCTCAGGAGAAACCTTCCTGGTTGTGGTGTTTTACTGCTTGCACAGAATGGGCCAAAGAATTTCCTACACAAATTTTACTTTATTTATATTAAGGCATAGAGGTTGTTCTAGTTATTTACATTTCTGAATTTAAGCTTTCCCTTTGCAGCTTAATATAACTGAAATATAAATGTATCTTTATAAAATCATTTTGCTACTGGGGAGGAAGATGCTTGTATGCGCTTATGGCACCTGGAATAGTGATAGGACAAGGCTTGTGGGCTAGCACATCTTAACCATTGCTTTCTAGACCTGTTAAATGCCTACAAGTGATCTAAAATAACATTTATACTGCATTTTATAGCTCTGAAAGTGGAAGGTGTCCCTGCCCATGGCAGGGGGATTGGAACCAGAGGATATTTAAGGCCACTTCCAACCCAAACCATTCAATGTTTCTATGTGTAAAGATTCTTCAGTGACAAATTTGACAGTGTTGCTGGGAGAAATGAGCTGTCACTCATTCAGCTCCTCATGCTGTCAGCTTTGGAATCGTAGATGACAAACAGTGGCACAAGCTCTTGTTTTGCAACAAAAACAGCCATTATACTTGCACTTTGCCTCGTGGACACCTTATGGTCTGTTGTCAGAAGAGCCTGCACTCAGCTCTCCAAGGTGCTGTAGCTTCTTTTCCTCTAGTGATTTCTGATGTGGTTACTGTTGTCAATAGAGAAATTGCTGGCAGATTGAAAATGTGTGGGCAATGTCAAATGAATTGTTGCTTAAAAATGCACACAGAAGATCCTGATGATTTGGTTGTACTAGTTTTCATTTATTCTTAATTTCTAAAAGTTATGACTTCTTTTTTTTTGTAATTGGAACAGAGCAGCCATAGAATCAACAGATTGCTGTCCTTTCAAGCAAAAACAGTTAGGGCTAAGCTTATTTCATGAAAGACTATCTGGGCTTTGTCATCTCTGAAGACAGCCAGGAGTTGTCTAAAGACAGAAAAAAGTTGCATTTGTAGTCATGTTCCAGTTCCACAGAGATCTCTGAAAGCTGTATTTAGCTAGTGAGGGAATAACAACCATATTTATTTCTTGAATAGCACTAAGAATGATAGTATCACATGTTCCGGTGCCTAAAAATGAAACGGTTTCTCGGTGTTTTCTCCTTTAACTTCCCTATTGGCAGGGCATGTGGTGCCTGTGGCACAGCAAGAGCCTTGAGGTGGCTTTGTGGTGGTTGACCAGAATCTGACAAGGCCATGGAGAAGTGGGCTAGCAAAGTGAGCTCAGTGTGAAATGGGGCTGGCTGGGTGGGAAGAAAGCTGTTGTCATCCATGTAAGAGTTAATTATAGTTTGGGTGGTGGAAAGAGTTTCCTGGAGCTGAATGCTAGTCAAATTAGAAACACTGTGCAGATATACAGCATTTATTTGCCTGATCATCTCTCTTTTTGCCTCATGCTGAAGGTGTAGTAGAAATGGGAAGATTTTCCCTTACATCTTTCATGTGCAGTTCAGTTACTCAACTTTTTTGTTTAGTTTTTTTCCTCTCTCTCCTGCCTCCCACAACTCATTCTCCAAACTGCCAACTACAACTACGGCTTGTAATAATCTGAAGTGGGAAGATTTCAAAGTACAGAAGCTTTGCCAAAGTTTTTTTGTGGTTTTTATCCAAGATCACTTCTTCTATTTCTGTGGTTTACTTGGGACTGCATATTCATCTACATGAAGATGATGATCAGAGTGGAAAATACAGGCATTTCGTAATTGGCCTAGCAATTACTTCTCATGCTGTAGAAAAATCACAGACATAAAAGTCATATTTACTCTCAAAATATCTGCTTGTCAGAACCCACTTGCAAAAGCTCTCCATCGTATCCTTTCTGTAGTGAACTGATAACAAGTGGGTTTATTCCTTTGCACAACACTTCTCAAAAAAAAAGCATTGTGTTTGTTCATCTTTTCTTCCATTGCTTATCTTTTGTTCTTTTCTAGTGGAATAGTTTTCTCTTTCTCCAACTACTACTATTTTATATATAGGCTAAATGGCTAACTCTTTTTAAATGTATTTGTAAAGTGCCTCTGTCAGAAGACTTTAGGCATCTCTGTTCTTGTATCTCTGCAAACTGAAATCAAAAGAGAGATCATATCTGTATTTCTGACTGGTTGTGTTGGGTCATTATTTAAGGAGCAAGATGGGAAATGGGGCTGCTTGAGAACTCTGGAAGATTTGCCCAAACTTGCTGTTAATGGCACAGGATATTTTCATCCCTCTCTTCTCTGCCTTACTCTTTTCCTTTCTTTTTGCATTGCAGGACTCCTTCAGCTTCTTCATCATAATGCAATACATGCCCATGTCAAAACCTGACACTGTGTGGAACTGCTGGTCCAAGGCTGACTCTTTGTTGCTGTTGACTGAGTCCTTGGGTTTGAAGTTTCATTGACATTGCTGAGATTGATGCTTGGACCTTCAAGAGAAGAGACTTTCTGATGGTCCTGCTCCACTCCACCTGACCCTATGAAAGGAGGGTTCACTGTAGCTCCGTCCTTTGCTCTCCAGTTCCACAGGATGGGTTCCTTCAGAAGGCCCCGACCTCGCTTCATGAGCTCCCCTGTCCTCAGTGATTTGCCTCGGTTCCAGGCAGCCCGGCAGGCTATGCAGCTCAGCTCCAACTCTGCCTGGAACAGGTGAGCAGGATCTACCTGGGCTGAGCTCTTCCCCTGCAGCAGCTCCACAATAAGGGCCATGTGTGTCTTATCTTTGTGCTTCACACCATTTATAGCTAATCTCGTCTGTTTATAAGCATGCCTGAATTTTTGGCATGCCTAAATTTTGCTGGTATTGAAAGCATCCATGGAGGTGAAAAATTTAGAGCTAGTAGTGTTCAGTTGGTTTTGGCCAATGCTGTTCAGTGGTACTGTCTTGAAGTAAAGAACTATTTTTTGTTAACAGTTGCATTTTTAAAGAATCCTTTAGGAAAACATATTCCTCGTACCGTAATAAATGTCTGTTTCTTAATTCACAGAGACATTTATTTGCATATTATGAAGGTTTTATCACAGTCAAGTTCCTCTGAAAACTACTAAGCTTGTGGCTTCTACCAGCATTTCCTACTGACAACCAAATCCTGTCTGCAGTGCATGCCATACAGCAATGGTAACTGAGAAAACAATGTGAAGAGTGAAGGCTGAGATGTCCTGTGTCCTGATCTGATTTAATGCTCTGCTGATAGCAAAAGTGGGTGTTCCCACCTTCTACCACCCGGACCTGCTCAGTGCTCTGCAGACCCCTCTCTCGTGCTGACCAGCTCAGTTTACCAATGTCGCACAAAAGTGGCCTGGCAAAACCACTGCAGTTTTGTGCCATGACAGTGAGCTGAGGTCTGTGAAGCATGCAGATGCCATAACTGGCCCACAGAAGGGAATGTCCATTAAGGGAATGACACCTGCTCTTATTAGCCAAGGCAAGCCTTTAGACCTGCTAAACCACCTTATATGCTGTCACTTCATGACTTCCTCTATGCTGGTGAGAGAGGTGTGGATTAGAAGATACTCAAACAGCTTCTTACAGGCATTAACAGGGCTTAAGCTTGGGTGTGACTTAGGTAATACTCACTTGCAGAATGTCTTCCAGCACAGCCAGGGTCTTGACAGATGCTGCAGATTGGGTGGTTCCTGCTAGCATTACTGCATAATGTAGTGTGATGTGTTTGGCAGATATTACCAAAAATTTGTGTCTCCTCATAGCAATTAACCTGCAGCACACAGCAAAGATCCCCTAAACAGTTGCATTCAAGATATATCTGGCATGAACAGTGTCCCTCTAATGACTTTCCTTTGCTTACTCTAGACAGAACTGGAGGTTGATTCTGCTCTGTCTCCCAGGACAGATGTAGGTAAATAAGTGATGATTTCAAGGCAAGAAAGAGTGGAAGTATTTAAGGGCAATTAACTTCTCCACCTGGTTATAACCACTTTGATTTTGGTGTCTAGCTCACACTGTGCTCTGTGTTAAATGATACCGCTGGCTGTTATTTATGGATGTTGTACCGTCTCATTTCTTTTTTGACAGTGTTCAAACAGCAGTGATAAATGTGTTCAAAGGAGGAGGCTTGCAAAACAATGAACTTTACACCCTCAATGAAAATATCAGGTATGTTGCTGAAATGCATGAAAAGGGATTTTGTTGCTGCTTGTTTGGTGTTTGCTTGGGTTTGTTCCCTTACAGAACCATAGTTAGAGGATATTGGTGGGAGGAGCAGGGGTCAAAGCAAACTTAAGTACAGCTTTGGGATTTCAGGCTAACTTGCTTCTTTTTTGCTATTGGGTGAAGTGAATGGCATGGGGTACTTGGATAATGTTTCTCTGACTTGCATGGATATGTAGCTTTAACAAGGACAGCTTGTTTATTGACTCGAATTGTAAGGATTTTGTCTCTTCCTGGGCACTACACCTCTTCTGGCTATTTTTACATATTTTTATCACGGAAATTGTGAAGATAGTAACATCTCTTTTCTAAAACCAAGCTTCTCAGAACTGTGGAGTGTTTAAAGCAAACCACAGCATTTCATTTAACAGGTTAATCTTCACATGATAATTGCACAGCAAGACCTGAAAACATGAACCCTAAAGATAAAAAACCTAAAACCCTAGCAAACATTTTCTGTCACTGATGCTAGTGATGGTTAAGAGTATCATTTTCTTTTAAAGGTAGGTTTCATGATTATCTGTGGTTTCATTCTGATTAGTTGGAAAGTTTGATTAGCAATAGATAGGGCTGCAGAGTAGATAAAGAACAATTTATTCTTGCCTTGGTTCCAAGTGCTGCTAAGAGGAGTATTGTCAGGGCTCATGGATGTAGGTTTCTTCTCTTCTCTTTACCACTACATCTGTATTCATTCATCAAGAGTACTGTCTCTGCTTCTCCTTTTGTAGACTCTTCCCCCACCCTTATTGCATGTTTTCTGAACTCCAAGATTCAAATGGCAATTTGAGCTAAGCATATACTGAACAGCACTCTAAATTACCCCTTTCCCTACTTTCAAAATAAATGAGGCTATCAGTGCAGGAGACTCTGTCCGACTTGGTCTGCTCCCAAACCAGAAAATTTAATATAATTCCTTTTGAGAGTTGAGCAAGGGCAGCATTTCATACTTTAGTGGTACTTTGGTGTGTTTGGGTCAGAAGTCCTCAAGTTAGGTTTAAGTACTTGGAGCAGTCTTAATTCTCCATGGGATGTCTATTTCTGGGTGTGAAAATAAAAACAAATGTAATAAGGCTTGGGAAATACCTTAACCCATAGCCTTTTAGCAGACTTGGGGACTGGGTTTGGGCTTCTTGACTTGTCTGCCCATCTGTTGCCCATGGCCGTACCTGTATCCTGCTGTACCCCCAACCTTGCAGGGAGGCAGTACAAAGGGCAGAATTGCTGCGGGGTCTGGTCTTGGCCCCAGTGGCTGAACCATGCTTCATGTTGGTTACTGAAGTGAATCTAGACTGTCAAGAGTCAGGCAAAGAACAGGAAATTCTTTGTGAGCTGTGCATCCTTTGAAAGCAGTGCTGATGGTGGAAGGGGAAATGCCCTCCTCCACAGACATGCACTCCTAAGCAATACTTGGAAGCACTCACCTTGACATACACGAGTAATGTTCCTGCAGGTGCCCTGAGCATTGGTTACATCTCCAAATGTCATTCTTTAAATAGACCATTTAACATTCAAGAAGCTCATTAGTGTCCATCTAAGGAGTGAAGAACATGCATCTGCATTTATATTTGTATGAACACCTGCAGCCTTGCACCTGTGGTTCTTGGTGTAGCTCCCAACACAGTGTTAGCTTTGTGTGTGTGAGGTGAATCTCCAGCTTGACATTGGGCAAAAAGCCAGACCTGTCAGACAGCCAGCTTTTGTGTGACATTAGATCGAGCTGGTGCATTTTCCTTTTTTTGTAGTTCTCCATTCAGCTCCTTGGTTATAGTTAACAAATGCAGTAAGAGACTCTCAGATTCTGTGCAGTGCTTAGTTGTTTGACAGTGAGAAACACAGGAGAGTTTTAAAAGAGGACAGTAATGACAGGACCAGGAGATGAGCAGGTGGTAACATTTTGCTCTGGATTACTGACACCATGTTTTTATCTTCTTGTGATTTGATACCATGTCACTGGTATGTTTGTTTTTTTTTTTTTCTGCTCTGAAAGTCAGTTGTGACAGCAAGAGGAAATGTAAAAAATGCCACTGTAAGATGTAATTTCAGGAAGCAGGAGGCCATGATTAAGAGAAGATCCTTCCCCTGGGTTTTCTCTAAGGTGCAAGCCTCTGGTTGCTGGTCTACCTGCATGAGGCAAAGTCCTGCTGGGCTTGTCAGTCAGCTGATGGAGACCCTGCCAGGTTTGCCTGAAGCCAATGGAAAAGCTTCTGGCAAATGGACCCCCAAAGATTTATTTGGTTTGTTGATCTCATAGAAATAAAAATAGAAATGTGCTTTGATTTGGATAGGTGAATATAACCACTGTGGGAGAGAAAGAGTAGAGGCATATTGGCCTGCGAATAAATGTAGAAGCATTTAGGAAATGGTTGTGGAGGGAGGTTGTGGTCAAATTTTACTTTGAGAAAAGATTAGAAAACAGTGATGTAGTTTGTTGGTAAAAACCCAGCCTGAGAACTGGATGGTCACTGATTCAAATGTTATTTTTGAGCACTCTTGATTATACTTCATGTTGGTAAAAAGCAAAACTCTTAGAACAGAAAAAAATTCACAATGTTTGGCAGTGTAAAGTGTTGGGTGACTTTTAAGTTTTAGGAAGAATTTATGCTCAGTCACTGAAAGATGAAAGTGCAAATGTACTGAACTTTGTAAGTTGTATTTTTAATGCTTCTTCTAATGTAAGACAATCCTGATTTTTATATTGATGTTTTGAAATACAAATATGTATTCGAATTTAAAACTTTTATCACAGCCTAATTTAAAAGCCAACAATTTCAATTAGAAAGACTTCTTTAGAATGGTTTCTGCCCACATGTATTTAAAACATCTCTTGTTAAATTTCTAGAATCTCCTTCTTGAAAAATATGCCTTCTCTTTTATTTTTTGAAATGTGGTAGTCATGGGAAAGCTGCAGCTTCTGTTTCATTTTTCCTCTCCTTATCCTCCCACCTTCTATTTCCAAGAGAAAAGGAAGCAAAACATTAGAGAGATATGCTATATTCAGTGGAATGAAAGATGTCTGTTTAAACAAAAAAGCAGAAAAATTTATGGATTTCGATCTAAATAACTTTAAATTTTCTCCCCAGCTTTCTGTTCGTTCAAGGGGATAAATGTTTTTGGGTTATTTTTTGCTTGTTCTAGATGCATGTAGACTTCAGAGAAACTCTTTTGTTCCTTTAAAATTTAACAATAGCCTTTGTGGGCACTTGCAAAATATATATCTAACTGTAAAAGAAGTCTAACTGTGGCCAAAACGACACATTCACATATACTCACATATCTTTGGTATTACTGGTAGTAAAGTGCAGATATACCTGTAAAAAATGACCAGCAATGGCTGCTACTTCATGGCTGCATTTGTTTTGTCTACAGACGGCTGCTGAAGAGTGAACTTGGATCCTTCATCACAGATTACTTTCAGGTACTGCATGATTTCCTTGCTTTATTTTGAGGTTTGCTCTCTTCAGCTTTTTAACCTATAAAAAAATTAGGACACCTTTTTACATTCATGTAGCCTACGTTTTTCATTTTTGTTTTGCTACACAAGGTGATGGAGGTACTGGACTTTTTAAATGCAGGCCATATAGCCTTGGGAGTAACCACATTTATGGGGGTGTGTGCAAAATTAAGGATAATCTTCCTTTGCACGTAAGAAAGGCTGCTAGTAGCCTGCCAAGATCAAGAAGGAATTCACTTGAATTTTTTTAAGAAGATGGGATCCCTTTTCTCTAGAATAGAAAATTCAGAATTAGGTCTTCTGCAACAGGGGCCAGCAAAGGGACAGAGAAATGATAACAGCTGCCTGGAGGCAGGAGGGGGCACAGAGAAGGAAGTTTCTATCAGCAGGAAATCAACCTGGGTACTTTTTGCTTTTTAGTCCCACAAATATAAATGCAACTTCTGAAAAAACAAAATATGAAGGATGAGGGAAGACTTGAACAATCACAAATGTAAGTGTTGCTTTTTGCTGATACTGTCCAGATAGACAGACATGTAACCACATGAAAGCCTGCTGGATGATTTTGAGAAAGCACTGATGGCTTTCAGTGTTTTAATTTGTTCAGTGTAGCATTGATTAAAATAAAAGACACTGCTGGAAACAAGAGGGTTTTTTCCCTTTGAGTAAGAGAGAGACAGAAAATTTCAGTACTTTCTGAAGCGGCTGACGCTGCTTTGTACTGTGCTAACAGCTTAAAGGAGGAAAAAGAAGACTAGTGTTGTTTCCTATCAGATTACATGATTTATTAGATTACAAGACTTAAAAAAATCCCCTGCTGTGCCAGCAAGTGAGAAGCAAACTCCTACCCCAGAGGTAGTTATGTTCCACTTCCTCAGACCCTCTCTGCACAAGTTGTTTACTGCAAAGAGGTGGCTGCTGGTCTTGTGTGGCAGGACGTTTCCTAGAGCCTGAGAGGGGTCTGGCAGCAGCCACTGGCACTCAAATTTAATTTCTGGGTTATTTTTGCTCAGTGTTGCAAGGAGTAACTTGGCATCCATCAGACTTAGCCTGAAGTAAAACTCTCAGTGCAGGCAAGTCGTGAGACAAACTGTGAGATAAAGGCTATTGTTAGAAATGAGATTTTTTTCCTCTGTGAGGTAAGATGCAGACTTATTTCTGATTCTAGACTAACAGCACATGACAGTGATAAAAGCTATCACTCCCTCCTGAATGTCTTTCCTCAGAAACCCTAGGACCATGGAGTGGATGAAGAACCTTCACATGCCAAAGAAGGGCTGACAACATTATTTCATTTGTCTATGGGCTCTGTTTCACTGCTGATGCCAGTGGATTTATGGCAATACTGTGCCATCAAAATGAGCAGAGTTCAGTCAAGCTGCTGATTTGGCTGAAAAGTAACCTTGAAAGAAAAAAATAAAGTTTTCAACTACTTCCTCTGACGTGTTGTGGTCATCACCTCTGACATGGGGGAGGTGCTGGCAGTGGGTCACCAGTATGGGGAGTGGAGTCTTTCGTCTCTGACTTCCTCCTCCGTCTGTTAAAGCCCACTGAAAGCTATCCCAAGAACCAAGTTTTCTGTCCTCTTAGGTTGAAATGGACCCTGAAGGTTATGCTGTCTGTTTAGCCAGGCAGTTTTAAACATCCTAGCAGCAATTAGAGTAACTAACTGAATCATGTAATATTTAGATGTGATAAACTGTCCTAAAGGTTTTCCATTTCTTATGCCACAGCACTTATAACAGGAGTCACTAAGATAATGTTTAAAATCACATTTGCTTTAAGAGTTCATGATTTTACATTATGTATATTTTATAAACTCACACATGCACATTTTTTTCTAACCACTGAATATACAAGACTAAAATGGAACATAGCTTTTATAGTGAGACAAAGCTACCTTTGTGATCAACTTGACTTGATTACTCACAAGTCCTTTTCATCAACACTCATGCAAATTAACCATTTTTAGCTCCTGAGATTGCTAAAAGAATGTTTAGGAAATGGCCGGAGTTTGTTCAGTCTTTTTCTGCTACCAAACCATCACCATACCAGTTAGTGAGCCTGTTGTCTTTGAAAGAGAAATATAATTCCTCTAAGGGTTTCAGTGCAAACTCAGATGTTTCATTCTGAAGGAGAGTTGTGTTTATAGATCAGCTGCTTTAGTAATCCTCCTGTATATACAATCCATCTCCTTGGATAGGAGTCTGAGTGTAAATGCTAGATAGTTGGGATTTGCAGTAGTTGCTGCAGATCTGCCTTAAAGCAGGGCTTTGTTCTCCAGATTTTTCAGTACTGACTTTGCCCATTAACTGATTCAAGTTTCCTGCTGCTGAAAAGGGACACTTTGCACCCACCTCTCTGTTCAATAACCCAGTAGGTCCCCATTTGCTCTTGCTGCTGGGTTATTTTGCTGGTGGTCAGCTGAACAACAATATGGAGAAATCCTATGACCATGGAAGATAAGAGGCTGGGATTTGAAGGAACAGGGTGTATTGGTGATTGGGACTTTTCTGGTGCAGCTGTACAATTTTTCAGATAAGCTCCCTTCGTTTTCCCGTTCTCTGACTCTTGTGTTTGTGGAGAAAATTTTTTAAATATAAAACTAGTGAGTGTTGATAAATTGATGCATTATCAGCCTGATTCTGCAAACAGCCTGAAACAAAGCTTTTGGAAAAGATGAACCGTTTCTTTTCACTCTCTGGGGGTTTGGTAATCTTGAAACTCACGAGGAGGGAAAAAAGCAAATGCATTTATGCATATTAACTGTCTCCTCCTAAGGTGGAGAGATCTGATCCCTTCTCAGGCACTGTAACCTCTCCCAGAATACACAGGCTGCAAATGCAGAAAGTCAAATGCCCAAAGCTGATGCCTCTTCAGCCTATGTCCACTTTCTGCACTGGCAGAGGTGGTAGGTGAGGAACGGCAAGTGGACTGTATTCCATTATTTAACTCAATGAGAGCTTTGATGTCTTAAAATCAGAAGCAAACTGTTATATAATTTCCAGCCTGCTGCAATGGAGAGCCACCGGAGGTGGCAAGTCCTGACTCAGAATTAGACTTGGCTTTCTCTTTGTATGTGAAGCCACAGAAACTGTAACATGCAAGCACACACATTGTGGGGTATCATGCAAAGTCAAAATAGCAAGATGATAATGGATAGCTGAAAAGTAAGCAGTGTTAGTGGTGAGGTAAGCCTGGATCCAAGCCAAAACTGATTTTATCTTCTCCCTTTGGGGCAGTTAGAAGTGGAACTGATGAACCATTCTGTGGGTCAGAGTCCCTCTCACTGTAGGTTTGCCAGCTGTGCAAGGTGGCCACAGTGGGGGGGGAAACATGCACTCCTCCCTCTACTGTGGCACCATAAAGCTTTTGCTTAGGTCCCTGCTGCAGGTTTTTCTGGGACTCCAGCCTGGAGAGATGACTCCAGGATCTCTTGTGATGCTTGCTGTCTCCTTTGAAAGGCTGCTTTGTAAAGCCTAGCTAACATCTGGAGATACCATGTGTCTGCTTAGTCAAAGGGAAAAATCTGGTGTGTGTGATGTATCTTTTCCTGATGCCAGGTTTCTATGTCTACCTGTCCCACAGCAAGGCAAGGAGATAGTTGTATAAGTTATTTCTAAATACAGGCAACACTAGCTCTTCTCTGGCCAAGTGCTGTCTCATGCCTGCTACCAGAGGCTGCAGCAGCTCAGCTGCTGCACAAGAAAGAGAATTCACACTTTTGTGATTTGCAGAGCTCAGCCATATGTCTGCAATACTCTTTTGGGTCAAGCTGGTCTTTATTATTTTATTTCTCTTCTGACTGGCTGGGAATCTCTGTTCGTGCAGGTCTGCTAGTTACTTCTGCTTCATCTGGCACTTTCTAGGACTGAGTTTTCATGGAGCAGCTCTGGGCACTCCATAGCAACTGCCCAGCTTTGTTATCATGGATGGGGTCACCCGGGAGCTCCGCACTGTTATCGAGCAGAGGACCTAATTCTGGGTAGCAGCGGCAGCAGGGACAGACGCTTTCAGGCCCCGCTCACATTAACTCTGTAGACATGTGTGAATCTCTCAAAGCATGGCATGGGACAGTGAGCCATGCCCTGGCTAAGCAGGACTCCCACCTGGAGTGGTGACTCACAGTGCAGAGTCAGGGGGCCTGGCTGTGGGATATTCCTGTAGCTGCCGCCTGGCTGGTGTGTTGTGCTCTAGGTTGTAGCAGTGTTGCCTACTTGGTCTGCCTGGTCTACTCTCCTTCTTACTCTCCTTGCTTCGCTTTCTCTCTTTAACTAGGCTTTTTTTTAATCTGTTGGGAACAAAGCCAGCTCTAAGAAGAGTAATTTTGGGATGTTATTTTGTATTTACCTTGAATCTCTTCTCCGCGTAGGATTGAAGTGATCTCTCTGCTTTTGGCACTGTTTTCTCTTTTTGGAGAAAAAAGAAAGGATGGGGAGTTGGTAGTGCTGTAGGCATGAGATACTGCAGCTCACACAAATTTGCATTTTGTAAAACAGTGCCAAGAAACAGGTAGGTGTACGTGTGCAACTGACAATAACTTTGTAGAAAATACTTTCCAAGTAAGTTTGGGTGATGACTTCTTTCTCAAATTAACATCAGATTATCCACAAAACGGTGGCTATGTGTTTGTAGAAGCTGTAAAAGTGTGTTTTAGCATTAGAACACAAAGCCTCAGCTTTCATCTAGAAAAGGGGGCTGCATTTAAGAAATAGTGTAACATGCAGAAGAAAAACTGATTTTTTCGACCATCAAAATGAGGTCAATTATTTTGAATATGTTCTGGAGTTTTCTTCTGTTCCAAACTTATGTTGCTTGATGAAGTAGTATTAATGTATTAATTTAAAGGTGGCTTTTAAAAGGTATATGGCCATGTTTTCTTGGAGACATGACCAGAAAGCAAAATTTGTCCATAATTAAATGGGTGTTTGTGCAAAATTTTTTCCCCCAAAGACAATGGCTTATTTTCTATTAGCAGAAGAATTCATTTGTACCTTGCTGTGTTGCAGACATGGCTTTCAGACAAGATGTGAAGTTGCCTTTGATGGCTTGAACCTCCTTGATGGTTTCTGTGGAATTGCTGCCAAAACTACTTAGCTGTTTTTTGGCACCCTTCTGTTTAAATATACCACCCACAGCAGAGTAAGCTGTGCTAGTGGCAGGGCTGTCACCCCTTAATCCTTCCTGTTGGATTTGTCCAGAGGCTGTCACCACAATCAGGCTGCTAACAGAGCACTTTTGACAGTCAACATCTTATTTGCCTCAGGCCAAATCAGATGGGTACCATTTTGCCCAGAGTGTAGTGGGAGTGCACAGAGAAAGGAAGGACCTCCATGGTCCCCATTGGGGATGACCAGGTCCTGACAAGGTAGAGGGAGGGAGAAGGTATTTGGCACTGCCAATTTGAGACAGTAGCCCTAGTTGTGCCTGGGACAGCTTCCACCTTCTGAGCAGGTGGAGCAACTGGAATTGTTCCACTGGGTATGAATGGAGAAACTTACCTCAATTTCTCTAACAGGGCAGGGAAAGAGGAAAATACCTGTGCCAGGAAAAAGGAAGGAATTACCAAGTGTATGTGTTTTACAATGTGGTGTGTGACTGCCTTCAAAATTTTTTTTGATTCCCAATGATTTGAGCATAGCTTACTTTAAAGAGCAGCAAGAACACATATGTTGTGGGAGGGTCTTTGCTGAGGAACAAATGAAAAGTGACTATTTTAGCTTTGAAGCCCGTCTTTCAAAACTTAGGGCATTTGAAAACTTACTTAAAGGCTTTCCCTTAGCTGCTCTGGTTAGTGGTATACCTGAAACAGCTATTGTGGTTTTCTGCACTGAGAAAATTACAAGGGTTTCAACCTGTGAGATTTCACAAGCTCACTTCTATGTGCTGCAAAACAACTCTCTCCAAATTTCTCAACTGCATGTACGTGTGGGGTGTTAACTTGAGACTTTGTTTCTCTGCACATCATTCTTTACCTTAGCAGGAGTAAGGGCAGTTTTGCACCCCCCACAATGAGCCTATAACATCCTGTGGTGTCCCAACAGCAGGGTGAGGACTTCACCCTGGGGAGCCAGGAAAAGCTGATTTGGGGAGGGAAGGGAATAACTGCCTCCCCAAGCTCACAGTTCAGCTGTAACTGGAAAGAGATGAAAGGTGGCAGATAAACTTTTTCAAATAAATGCATCCTTCAAGCTTACTTGGTATGAGTCTTTATCTGGCCTTGCTTGCAAATAGATTTATTTATCTTCTTAGCTCTGTGCCTCTGGGTTACCTCTGGCAAGACGGGATGCAGCAGCAAAATAAGACTTGTAATCTAAACAAGGTTTGATACAGACCTCTGCTGTGGCTGCACTTATTAGGTTGTATTGATTTGTCATCGGACCCTATAGGGTTTTTTAATGACAATTTGCCTGTCTGGCTTGATCTGAAGGATTAATATTTGGATTGAATCAATTTCTAAGCCTGTAACTTTAGCAGAAAAGATGGATGAGTAAAATTTCGAGATAATTTTAAGATGGGGAAAGGGGAAATGAAGTGTGTTTTTGTTTGTTGTTGTTGTTTTTGTTTGTTTTTTTTTTTTAATTGTTTTCCACAGGAAAAGGGAAAATCTGAGAAGATAAGTGAAACACCTGTAGTAACTATAGGGACCTAAACTTTTTTTTTGAAGAAACAACAAAAATGAGTTAATGCAATCTACTTAGCACATGGAAGTACTAATAATACATTCATAGGTACATTATAAATTCTTAACTACTAACATATGTATTTAACAGATATAACTGTTCATTATTGTGTACAACTGTGTATTTTGGTTGCTGACATAGCTGTAAAATAAAAAAACCCCTCATCTCTGGAAGTAGAAAATATCAGTAATACTAACTTTTAAGTAAAGTAGCTGAAAAATTGTAGCCCCAGTGCTCAGAAAACATATGTAAATTTAAACCTAATGTTCTAGTGCAGGTAGAAAATGAATTCATATTTCTTAAGAAAAACACAAAAAAATAAGGTGACACCCTCACATATATATATATGTGTGTGTGTGTGTATATACTTTTTATTATAAAGTATTTTAAAATGACACAGTATCAAAGACCAGCTGTAAATTTTCCCTGCAGAATATGAGAGGTAATTACCTTGATCTACAGATTGAAAAATAAAGAAATTAAATACTTTATTAATAAACTGAAAGCATTTGGAAAGATTAAAGTGCAATATCACTCCAACACTATCTTATTGTTCAGACAAAAAAATATCTACAGTGTAAGTGGGTTTCACTTCTTTTTCGCATTATGATTTTTTTTCATTCCAGATTTCTTCCTCCCTCCTTTTTCACATTGGTTTTTTTTCCCCTGGAAAGTATTTTTTGTTGTTGTTGTCCAGAGCATGACATGTGTAGTCCATTATTTCTGTTGAACAAATCTAAAATCTGAAGGGAGATCCCTATAACTTAATGTTTCCCTCCAAAGCCCATATTTCAGCTAGAGAATCTTTGCAGAACAGTCACCTTCCATTTGTTGCTAGCAACATTTTGGAATGTTGCAATTTTTTTCAGTGTGTGAACGTATTTGTCCAGCTTACTGGTTCTTGTTGTCATCGCCCAGTTGAAAAGGCTCTCCCAGGCTGAGAATGTCACAGAACAATGTTTCCTTCTATTTATACTCTACAACAGTTACTCTAGTTTTGTATTCCTGCTTGTTGAAGGGAGGATGCAGAGGTGTGCTGCTCTCTTTGCTTGCGGTGTCTTACCTGGTTACCTGGTTCTGTGTGTGTCATGGATGAGCCAGCCTGGTATATGGTTACAGGAGGCAGGTTTATCACCCAGAGCAGTAGTGCCAGGGCAGGTATGCAACATGGCAGCTCATCAGGAGGCCACAGTGGTGTCCAGGCAGTGGTGTGACAGCAGGGTCCACCGGGACTGAAGAAAGATGTGTCTTGCTCCTCAGCTGATAGAAGGTTCAAAAGTGCAACTTTGACCTGATTACCCACTAAAAGCAAAAGCTGTATGATGAACTAGGGGGGAGGTGTCTCTGAATGTTGTGTGTTACCCTGATATTGAATTCTTTCAGAGGGACAGAAGGCTTTATTCTTTACCAGTGTGATCTCTGTAGTAGGACTGTACCTTTTAGGATGCAGTAATAGGGCGTTATGTTGTGACTGCAGCACCTTTCTCTGTGATTCTCAAACCTTGATAACTGATTCACCCAGTGCTGTTGGGAGAACAAAAAGATAGGTGTTGTTTTTGCACCATTCTTATGTTTGGGGAAGTGGGAACAAAAGTCTAATCAGATATTTAAATGTTGTGAGCTGCGAACAGGCATATTGATATCTTGACCTGTCTGGTCCATGATAGTTGAGTTTATCTAGAAGGACTAGCTCCTGCCAGTTCTTCTGCAGCTTGGGACTGCATACTGAGATAAACCAACTGCTCCATATAGCAAAAGAAATAGCTTCATGGAAATAGAATAGGTAGGAATAGAGAAGTAGATATTAGAGAACTGAACTGGCTTACTGTGCACTTAAGCAAACAATGAGCTAGCACAAAGGAAGAAGAGAGTGGGACATTTTCATAGCATTTGGCCCTTTGATCACCTCCATCATATGACTGAGGGATAGCTTATGTGGCTGCACTATTATGGTAAGAACCATTTTATTTTCTTGATTCCCTCCCTGTGACCTTTCCTACTTCTGGCAAGTGTTTCAAGTGCTGTGTCTGTTGTGTTCTCATGTGTAGCTGAACAAAAAAGGATTAATGAATGTATAGCACTCACAATGAGACGAGTGCTGGAGGAACGCACTGCAATACGCCTAACCTTCAGATAACTGCATGCAAAGTTGATAACATCTGAAAAAAATCATTCTTATATGTTTATTATAGATCTCAGAAAAGGCAAATGCATGTCTCTCTTCTCTCTTGGCAGAACCAGCTCCTTGCGAAAGGCTTGCTATTTATGGAGGAGAAGGTCAAGCTGTGTGAAGGCAAGTATAGTAGTAAACCTGTTTTGGAAAGGAGTTGTGCTTTGATGTTTGGTCAGAGAAGATGTTTTGCATGTCTGGGAACTGTACAGCCCCTTCTGGTGCTGTAGTAGGGTGCCACACAACCCCTCAGGAGCCAGGTTGCACTGCAGCCCTTGTGAAGCTGAAGGGATGGAGGACTGTTTTAATAGCCACAGAGCCACAATTCTCCCACCAGCCATGACTTTATCATGAGAACAGGAATGTGAGTTTTGTGTGGCAGTTGAATCTGGGCTCAAAGCCGTTCTGGTCTAGACGTGGATCCTGTTGCAAAACTGCTTGGAACTGCCTTCTGCCTTTTATTTCTCAATGTGATTTGCAGCTTGATGTAAGCACAGTTTTAGTTACTCTGTCATACTTTTGAGAGCTGAACTGTCAAGCTTTGTGTACATTTAAAGAAAAAAAAAGTCCCTTTGGTGAGAATGAAATCCTTCAGGAAAGAATTTGATCAGGCACGAAGTTCTGTTCAAACGACTGGGGTACAGACACTTGCTACTGCACAGCGTCTGTAGACCAAGGCTAGTGTGGTGCAGCAGCTCTGTTGGAGTGGGGAGTTGGTCACACTTAGTAGCTGTTTGCTCAAGCAAAGCAAGTAAGTCTTTATTCAAAACTAAGCTGCTGTTTGGTTTGACCCAGTTTTGTAGCCTGTAGGAAGATCTCTTACTAATCACCAGTCTGTTGTATGTGGGTCATTAAATGCCAATAGGCGCTTATAATCTCACATCATTGCTGGCCCTGGATTCCTCTGCACTGTTCTTCACTAAATGACTTCACCCAGCTGGCAGACTGTAGGATTTGGTCCCTGGAGGAGTTAAGCAGTTGCCAGCCTCCTGCTTGGTGCATGCTCCTTTGGCACTGGCCCTGTAAGGGAAGACAAAAGGCAGACTCCTGCTTTTTCTCCGGTGTGGGTACCTGACCCGACACAGCCAGCTCTTCAGAATGAGTGCTGCGCAGCTTATCATAGACTTGGTTTCTGTGTTTGTGTAAAACTATTCCATTATCTGCTTTAGCATTAGGAAAATTAAGTTTGAGTCTCTAATAGGCTGAGAGCTACCCAAGAGTCTTTTGCAGATGCTCAAGTAGTTTGGGTAAGATGAGATTTCCTAGGCAGATAGCAAAACCCTCTTCAAATGCTTCATTTTTCTGCCCCTAGTTTAAAGTGATACTGGAGACACTTCGCCTGTGTGCAGGCTGGCATCTCTGTGGATGACTCATGGGCACCTTTCTTTCATAACGTGTAGGCTTGTTGCAGGTCCTGTGGTCACAGCAACAAGAATTTCTTGTACATGCTTCTCAGTTAGCTCTGTCTTCCTGGAAAATTTCTACTACCCCAGCACTCAGACACAGGATAATACTCCTGTTGCAGGGCATGGCAATGTTTTACTGTGTCTGTTTTTCAATTACAGCCTCTTATTTTAACATGATTTTTTTAATACAATCTGTCAGAATCTCTTTCAACACCTGTAGGATTTATGATTTCTTGAAGAAACAAACCGTTCCTGCTTCCCCTTCAGAAGGAGAAGTGATCTATGACATTTCATTCTGTCTCCACACAGCGAAGCATTGCAGTCCTGGGGAGGAGGCAGAGGAGGAAAAAATTTAAACATTCAGTTAGTCTGTTTCCTGTTGTCTTTTTCACTTACACTTGGCTGTTGCTGCTAATGGGTAGCTGTTATGGGGGTGTTGGGTGGGTTCTTGTCTGCCTGCAGTTCCAGTTTTGAAGCCAGAGTCATACTTGACACAGTGAAGCCTCCCTTTGAACCTTTCTGTGGTTTTTGATGGGCTCTCTGCTCAAAGTGAAATGTCTGGAGGATCTAGTCCTGTTGGCTCTCTGCTCTCTGGCTGTGTCTGAAGCAGCACAACCCATGGGCAAGCATGTTGAAAGTCCATGTTGAAGTCCCCAGATGGGGAAAACACTTCAGTACAGAGTGATAAGGCTCCTTTGAGTTGCAATTTTATGTGTATTCCAGTTCCTCATGAGGGGCCTTTAGTCATTTGAAGGCTGAGCCTTCAAATCTGTCTTGAGTGTCCATCTTCCATTACTGTTCCTTGAGTCTTGACTGCATGTAAGCTCCAGCTAAGGCTCTATGAAAGGTATCCTGGAAAGTCCTTTTGTCAGAAACTTGTACTTTTAAACCTGTGTCTGTATTTGCACCTGAATTTTCTGGGGATGTATCTAAAATAACACTGCAAACCTTTGGCCTTCGGGATGGGAAAAATCTCCTAAAAACTCAAAGCCTTTGAGCCCAAATGCTGAGGAGCACACAGCTTTTTAAGACAAACCTATGAGCATAAGTTTATCACAGTTGTATTCTTGTCATGGGAATCAGTCTACCTTAATTTTAAGTACCCACTTACATTTGGGGATGTTTGTTTGAATTGGAGTCATATGAAGGGTGGCTACAAGTGAATTCCATTCAGGAAGCTTCGCAAATGCCACATTTGAGAGAAGTACAGTGGATTTGAGTCTTGTCAGGTTCCTGATTGCTGCTTGATAGTTGGTGGATGCCAGAGGGGGCTCAGCTCTTGTAAATTGTCTCCCTGACCCAGTTGCTGACTCAGTTGGATGATGTTGGATTATCAGTTGATGCTGGCTGTGACCTGCTGGTTTTCAGATTCAGTTGCTAATGTGTGGCTTCTCTGCCACTAGTGGGGTGTGCTGTGAGACTGCACAATCCTTTGCTGTGGATTTAAAGCCTCCAGTTGAAGAGAGACTTCACTCCTTTTTTGGAGTTGGTCTCACGTTTTGCACAGAGCTGTTTTCTTTGCAGTAAGCGACAGAACAACTTATGGTTGCAGCCTTGTGTCTCTGCCAGCTAAGGTGAAGCTCAGCAGAGCAATGTCCAGTTTTGGGCAGAAACTGTGAAAGTGAAGGGTGGGTTTGTAGGTCTTATCTGGGGAATTACAGAGTATTTGGAAAATCAAACTTGGTTTTTTTTGTAGGTGAGGATCGCATTGATGTCCTGTCTGAAATTTGGGATCACTATTTTACAGAGACTCTGCCTACACTTCAGGCAATATTCTACCCAGTCCAGGTAATCTTAATTATAACTCCGTCAGGTAAAGCAATGTAACTGCAATGCTTGCTAATGGCAAATGGAAACTTCTCTGCCAGCAGCACTGTTTGGCCAGTGGCTAAATAGGTGTCAGAACCTTTAAACTAAATCTGAGAGGAAGCAGACTTCGTCCAAATCAGCATTAACTGTGTAAGAAGGACTTCTAAAATCTCCTGGACAAGCACAGTGCTTTGGGCTCAATTTATTCACATTTGTCTACCTTCTGTCTGTGCTTAGCTGAGCTTGGACACCGAAACTGCTGGACTATACCTGTCCAGACTGAAGGTCTATCAGTGCTCTGGAAGCATTTATAGTTCTTCCATTTTCAGGTAGCTGGCACTCTTGGTGCAGATGACAGCACTGACAACTTGTCTTCAGAGGGACAAATCTGAAGACTAGATCAGGAAAAAATGTGTTAACTCACCCCTAATTGCTTTGGAGGGCTTATAACCCATTTGTGCTTTTGAGTAATCCTCAGTTGAGTTTTTTGAGGCTTTAATAAGGGGTCACATAAATCTATGGGTTAAAGATGAATGAACAATTTTATGTAAGACCTTCTTACACTGGGTATTTTGAAAGCTGAGTATCCCATCAGAAGTATTGAGCCACATAATTTTTTAATGTAGGTTTAGTCAGGGTTTCTATATGAGCAGCCTAATTACGTTCCATGAGAGGAAAAGAAAAATGTACCTCATGCAGAGAATGACGTTCTTGGAAATGCTAGTCTCCTCCTCTTGACTTCTGCCTCTTCCACAAGACATTATTTCCAGAGCCTTTTAAAATTATTTTTCCCTTGTATTGCTCGAAAGGCAGCAGGTAAAGCTCAAAGCTTGCCCTTTTCCTCTAGTCCTAAACCAGAAAGGACTTTTTCAAAGACAGACTCTAACCTTTTTACTGTGTTTATTTTTGTTCTTTCCTTGCTGCAGATGCTTAAAGGTATGTGTTTGACAGGTAAAACCATGCAATTATAATACCATCCCTTTCTCTCCTTTTGCAACTAATTCACAGTGAGGGAGTGACCTAATCTATTTAGGCAGGGGTTTGTCTGCACTGCAGCTACCTGTGTGCTGTGGAAACAGTTGAGCTGTGTGTCATACCCACTGATGCTAAGAGTTCTGCCACTTACCAGAAAAATCTACTCCCCTGCTATTGAAACGTCTCTGATCAGAAATTGAACAAAAATTACAGCACTGTGGGTACAGCTTTTGGAAGTAACTTGGTTATAGTGGTGAAAGTGTGACTATGGGACATTGACATTCTTTGAAAGCACAATTTTTTTGCCGTATTTCCCTTGTAACAATATCTAAGTCACTCAAAATATATCACAGAAGCTGTAACGTTAGGCAACTATTGCCATTTTATGGATGAAGAACTAAAAGGTAACAGACAGCATATTTAAAGTTTTGTAGGCACCTTAAGTTCTACACAGACGCATGGATTAAGCTGCCTAAATACATCCAAGAATTTGACTTGGAGTAAGCTGCCCTAGACTACCACAGAGACAGTTGCAAGTGCAACAAGATATAAGGAAATTGCTCTTATCCCAGACCAGTGTCCTAATAACGAGATTGGACTTTTCCTAGAAATGGGGAACTGTATGTAACCATTTATGTGGTTTGTCACAACATGTGAAGAGAACTCATCTAACAAGTCTTTCATCAAGCTGCAGTTCTTCGCACGCTATTCTGGTAGATGGGAAAGTCAATTTATTGTTGGTTCCCTGTCCTTTCCTGCAAATGTCAGCATGATTATTTAGTTGTGTTCTTCTGTGATCTCAGCAACTGCCCATTCAGAATGAAACTAAGTCAGCCAAATATGTGAGCGTATGTTACCAAAGGTAGTAACTAGAAGTAACTTCCTATCTCAGCTGAGTTTAAACCCAAGGCTCATAGCTCTTGCAGAAATATGACCTTTAAGCAGCCAGGTTGGTTAAATTGCTGTACACAGGGAAACTATGTAAACAGGTCACTGGCTTTTATATAGTTGCAGCTGTTGATGTGACTATTGATGTGGAAAAAAGAATAACAAATCTTGTTTTGTTTGGCACAGAAACATGTTTGCATTTTGAAATGGGGTATGAAGTTAATGGGTCTAAACTGCATGATATAAATAAAAAGTTTGCAGCTGCTGAAATACAGTTCTGAGATACATACTGGTCTTAACTACACCTCCGTGTTTCTAAACGCACCGTGGTGGTTTAAAACCACAAAGTGCTTTTATTATGTCCAAGCTACCCTCCAGACTATTTGCTTTAATTCATATTTACATATTGATGATGCTGTTAATTATGACATTAAACCTATTATGAATTAATGTTTAACTGCTGGTAATTCCTTCCAGCTAAATATTTGCCATGTTGAGTGTGTTATGGAGATCATAAAACGATTCCCAAACAGACCATGGGGCAGAGATTAACATGCTGAGAAGAACAAGGCAAACTTTTCAGGCTGGAGAGTGCTGGGCAGGGCTGGGAGGAAAATTTCTGCTGTTAAGCTGCAGTGGGACAAGAGAAAGTCATTCAGACGTTAAGCATAGCATCAGGAAAGATGGTAACACCAGAGTGCCAAATGGAGTTCGACTGTGTTTAAATATGCTGAGAAACATCACATCATCGGTTAGACCTGCTCACTCATGTTGTTGATTTTAAAAAAGTAGCTGTGAGGACATGGAATGCCTTGAAGTGGATATTGAAGCTGATGCTTTTTAAAATGATGTTTAGTTCAAGCAGTCTGGCTAGCTTTGTTCCACCCTAAATCCTAAAATCTGTAATGGACTAAATTGTGGATTTTTGTCATATCAGCAAGGTCTAAACTGCAGATACTGAGCAGAAAGAGAATCCAATATAGACCACAGGTAGGCTTACTTAAGGAATAATCTGTACCAACTTCTTTCCCTACCAAACCTTCTCTGGTTTCTCAGCTCTGAATGGCAAAAGCACAAGCTACATCCAGCCTGGACTTCGAATGTTTGTGACTAAATTGGATGGCAAGTGGATTTCATGAATACGTAGTCTTTTAGTGAAATACAGGCCTATTTTTGGCTTCACTCCAAACCTCGTGGTGTCTCAGAGGACGTGATGCTTATTTCAGAATTTGTGTGAGACAGAGCCTGAGAGAAAAGCAAGCAAAGAATACTGTGAATCCTCAGCCTAAGTGATTGGGGGGTGTTTTGCCACAGCAGCAATGGGCAGGACAGACCCTTGCTGTCTGTGTGCATACATGTGTTGGTGCAATGCTCGCACATCCCTTTATCAACTCTTAGATTTTGTCTTCTGTGTTTTTTAGGGTCAGGAGTTGACTATCCGTCAGATTGCTCTTCTTGGCTTCAGAGACTTGGTCTTACTAAAAGTAAAGTTGGAAGAAATTCTTCCTCTGGTCCAGACAAAGCTTCCAGCTTCCATTGTCCAGATGCTGTTAATTCTGCAGGTGGGGAGCCTCTGCTCTTTGTCTGACTCCACTTGGCTATCTTGACCTCATTGGAGTAGCATGAACACTGGAAAGGAGAGTGGGGAGGGTGTGATGAAATGAAAATGATGTGTGCTTATTTGGGAGTGGTAACTGTAGAAATGAGAGCTGAATTTGGACATCCTTAGCTTTCCTGGAAACAGGTAAGGATGTTGCCTTGAAAGAGACGGGTGTTTGTATTTTCTTGGTACCTCTCCTCCCTATCTAAGAAGTCTCTCAGGACTCTTTCTTCACATAAATTTTCATTTCCCAGCTTCTCTGAATGCCTCTTTGTGCCCTAGTTCTCCTGATTTCTCAGCTTTGCAATGACAGTGTGAGTCTCCATCACAGCAGATAGTGGAATTTGAATGAGCTGTGGCTTCTGGCTGTCCAATGCCAGCTCCTTGGCTGGCTGGCGTGCTAGGCAGTGCCTTTGAGAGGAGAAATACCTTTTGTCAGTACATGCTATACATCTTTCAAAGGCCTCTCCCAAGAGACCCAGATCTTCTGTGAGAACTATCCTCTTTATCCTGACCTCAACAGATTACTTTCCAAGCGTGCCAGATACAGCCAAGTATACCAACTGTTTAATCTTTTTCTATATTGCTCAGCCTGACAGTCCTGTAAAATGCCATATTACTTGTTTGGGTTCATAGAATCATTCATAGAATGCTTTGGGTTGGAAGAGACCTTAAAGATCATCCAGATACAACCACCCTGGCGTGGGCGGGGACAGCTTCCACCAGATCAGGATGCTCAGAGCCCCATCCAACCTGGCTTTGAACACTTCCAGGGATGGAACATCACTGTTTGAGTGACTCACCACCCTCACAGTGAAGAATTTCTTCCTAATAACTAATCTAAACCTACCCTCCTTCAGTTTAAAGCTATTCCCCTTGTCCTGTCATTACATACCCTCTTAAAAAGTCCCTCTTCAGCTTTCCTGTAGGCCCTTTCAGACACTGAAAGGACACAATGAGGTCTCCCTGAAGCCTTCTCTTCTCCAGGCAGAACAACCCCAGCTCAACCTTTCCTCATGAGAGGTGCTCCAGCCCTCTGATCATCTTTGTGCCCCTCGTCTGGGATTTGCTCCAACAGATCCATGTTCTTCTTGTGCTGGGAGCACTGAACTCCAGGTGGGGTCTTACCAGAGCAGAGTAGAGGGGGAGAATCAGCTTCCTCAGCCTGCTGGCCACACTTCTTTTGATGCAGCCCAGGATACAGTTGGCTTTCTGGACTGCAAGTCCAGAAAAGAATCGAGCTTCTCATTCACAAACACACACCCAAGTCCTTCTCCTCCTCAGGGCTCCTTTCAATCCATTCTCCACCTAGCCTAATATTTGTGCTTGGGATTGCCCCAACCCATGTACAAGATCTTACATTTGACCCTGCTGAATATCATGAGGTTTGCACAGGGACCTCTCAGGTCTGTCAAGATCCCTCTGGGTGGCATCCCTTCCCTCCAGTGTGTTGACAGCACCACACAGCTTGGTGGCTTTTATTTCTTCTCCAGTGTAATGAGTGTCTAGGAATGAAACTTTCTAAAACACAATTATAATTGCAAAGGGGCTAAGCTCCTAGTTCTGTATAATTTCTCACTGTTCTGATGTTCCAGTGACCCAGACTATAACAGTGGGAGATACCACAATTTCCCAGAAATATTATTTTAATAAAAGAATCTTGGGAGCAAAGAGGTTCTCAAAGCAACACATTTGAGGAAAAAAAGCTTATTGAGGCTTTGCAGGAAGTTAGGTTTGAACTGTTTCTGAAATTACTGTTAAATTGGTTAGTGTTATCTGTCATCTTCATACCTGTAAGCACAGAGGGTGCTTTGCTTGCAGTCCTGCCTAGGAAAATAGCAGTACTTTGCCCAAGGTGTGTTAAGGTTTTTCTACAAAGAGATGTTTCCTGGTAGAAGTGCCCTGGTGTAATTATATCACTGTGCACATCCTCAGTGTGAGCATACCTTGAACCTTCCTGTCCCCTGGTCAGAAAAATGAGCTGGCTCCTCAATGTGCACGAGTTTATGACTGTGACTTGAACAAGGAGGTTGACCTGAATGGCACACAAACCTCTATTTGGTTTTCTCAGCTGCCAATGGTCTACCAGAATGGTTGGGATATTCCAATGCAGAGATATTTGACAGAAAAAGGCTTCACCCAAAAATCTTTTAAGGGTAATGTTGACTTTTTATGTTTGATTTTCAGAGTGTCCATGAGCCTACTGGCCCCAGTGAGGGATACCTACAGCTGGAAGAACTGGTCAAGCAGGTGGTATCACCATACTTAGGTTTGTGTGAGGATCACAGCTCCTCTGGTAGCACCTGCTTACTTGGTAAGACATGCACATCCTACAGAAGCTATTATTAGGGTACATAGGTTGGTTAATGTGAGGCAGTGCACATCTGTGCTGGCAAAGGAGACAGTGCATGACTCTGCGAGAGATAGAAAACAAAGTCTAAAACACCCTTGAGAAGGTCCTGGTTAATATTTCTGAATGCAGATTTTTGTGACAGGCTTTTTATTTTCCATGGCTGACTGAACTATTAGTGTCCCACCACTGCATGCACACACAGACAGACACACACCCCTGAAAAGTCTCTCTTCTCTCTGGAGATGGACTAGATTTAAAACTCTCTGGTCCATGACTGGGGTACTGCCTTCACCCCAGTGAGAGACCACACTTGGTCCTTTGCTTGCCCGCTCTCTGTCCCTGCTTGCTACCCTGCTTCATCTGCCTGAATTCCCATGCTCACTGCTGCATCAACCAGTCTTTGCAAACTGCACAACTGTTGCTTGTTAATTCTGAGGGATTACAGGGATTCTTGCGTGGAGTCTTCCTTCCATCTGAGGATCCTGTTTAAAAAAAAAAAAAGTAATTGCAGATCTGCGTTTAAACTATGGACAAATGGGTCTAGGTAAGAGAACAGGCACTTCAGGAACAGCATGCTTATAGTGGGAAACTTCTTTATACATGATCCAGGAGCTCTGCTTGCACATGTGGCCAGCCAGAAGAGACTGGCTTGCTAATGGGAATAGTGATAGTGATTTGATAGTCAAGAAGATTTAAATAGAAGAAGTGAAAAAAGCTCTAGTCTCCCTCTGTTTTGATAAGCTTTAGCCTTTGCTTTGACATAAATTGTAGCAAGCTGGAGACACACAACCTGTCTTGTACTATGCCTTTGAAGCATAGGGGAAAAGATGGTCTTGTGGTAGAAGGACTTATCAGGACTCAGACAACCTGTACCTGTAACAAACTCATGGCATCGCTTTAGGCAAACTGTGGCTCAAGGGTTTTGCTCCTGTGATTGCTGGGCAATCACATATCCAGGTATGAGGCCCCAGACCCAGAGAGTCAGGCAAAAGACAGTCAAGAAGAGGATTTGTCTGGAGGGCCTCCCGTTGCACCTCATCTACCAGATGGATTACAACCACAGCTATAAAGAAAAAAAGAAGGGTAGGGTTGTAGTAGGTAACTCCCTTCTGAGGGGATCTGAAGGCCCTATATGTCGACCAGACCCATCCCACAGGGAGGTCTGCTGCCTTCCTGAGGCCTGGGTGAGGGATATTAGTAGGAGACTCCCTGAGCTAATCCAGCTCTCTGATTATTATCCACTGCTGGTAGTCCAGGCTGGCAGTGATTACATCAATGAAAGAGGTACCAGGCTAATTAAAAAGAACTTCAAGGCACTGGGTTGATTAGTTAATGGGACAGGAGCACAGGTGCTCAAGCGGACTACCCTCAGTTCCTGCAGTAGCAGGGATGAATGAGGAGAGGAGTAGGAAAACCCATCTTATCAATAGGTGGCTAAAGGATTGGTGCCACCGGCAGAACTTTGGTTTTTGAACCATGGGGCAAATTCTATGGTACCAAGCCTACTAGAGTCAGATGGGCTTCATCTGTCTAGCAAGGGCAAAAGGACTCTAGCCTGTAAGTTGTTGGGGCTGATCAAGAGGGCTTTAAACTAGGTTTGAAGGGGGAAGGGGTTGAAACCAGGTTCTCCAGAGATGAGCTTAGGGGTGAAAACCAGAGTTAGAAGTGAAATCAGCAGCCCAGCTGAAGTGCATGTACACTAATACATGCAGCATGGGTAACAAACAAGAGGAGCTGGAAGCCATCATGCAGCAGGAAAGCTGTGATGTAGTCACCATTGTGGAAACTTGGTGGGATGACTTGCATGACTGCCGTGGGGGGCTGCAAGCTCTTCAGAAGGGACAGGCAAGGTAGGAGAGGTGGAGGGGTGGCTCTCTATGTTAGAGAGACTCTTGAGTCTGTAGAACTTGAAGTCAGTAACAATAAGGTTAAGTGCCTGTGGATCAGAATCAGGGGAAGGCCAACAAGCCTGTCATCCTGGTGGGAGTCTGTTACAGACCACCCAGCCAGGATGGATGAGGGTGATGAATTATTCTACAAGCAGCTGGCAGATGTCTCAAAATTGCCAGCCCTTGTTCTTGTGGGTGGCTTTAACCTGCCAGATGTCTGCTGGGAACTCAACACAGCAGAGAAGAGGCAGTAGTATCTTAAGCTTGATTTAAAGTGGGAGAGGAGCGCAGCAAAGATAAGTGTGAAAGGGGACAGGACCACTCACAGAGGGGAATTGTAGAGGGCAATATTCTCACCCGCTCTTCTGTTAGCACCCTTCTTGCTTTGCCTGTGTAAATTTGCTGTAACCTGCATTGTAAGGATGGAGCATGCTGAAGGGATCCTGTTTTCTAAGAAACAATGTTTATATTGGGGATAGAAGATAAAATTAAAACATCCACCCTATTTCCTGATATATTAAGCCTAACATCACTGCTGATCTGAGTTTGCTTCCAAGTTTATATTCCTTGTCATAAGGCATCAAAATAGAAATAAAATGTCTGGTTAAACTATGCATGACAACTCTCTTAAGAGACTGTTTTTTGTGGTCAAGAAAGTAGAGGGGGTAAAGTAAAGCAATAAATGAATATTCAGAGTTTAGCCTAATTTCACCTGGTTCTCATCAGAAAGGATTTTAATTTTCTTTCACAAAAATCATCTGTGGATATTTTTTCATTGAAAGAGTTGGGTCCTAATGCCCTTCAACACTACAGCTTGCTGTGGCTTGAGCTGCAGATGAAACCTAAAGAGTATATGCATTGTAACCAGCCTCAAAAATTATTTGTGCATACTCTTAAGCAAAAAAGTTTGAATGAAAGCAAACCCACTTTGAATGAATGTATTACTGGCAGTAGCAGGGTGAAGTGTTGTCATAGCTTAGCTGCTGCCAGTGGTGGAGTTCTGGCTGCTCACCCATGCCTCCCTGCAACAATATTAAGTTTGTTTTCTGCTTTTGTTCCTGATGCAAGCTTCCAAAACTCTTTTATAACCTCAGTGATAAGTGCTTTGCTTTGCATTTTGTTACTCTCTCTCTTATGCTCACCAATCTTGGTGAAAGCCTTTTATATGGTTTAAAGCCTTCTGAGTTTATGAAATGAGACCCTGCGCTTCAGTGAAATTGGTGAGAAACGAGACAGGTACGGAATAGCTTTATCAGCTGCTGTGGAGATGGACCGCAAGAGGTGTTTAACATCACATGGCAATGCTGCACAGCAGTGAAAACCAACAGGTGCTGGCTGATTCATATTGTCTGATTCAACCTGCTAGAAGAGTGAGAGTGAGCCAAGGCACAAAGTCTGACCCCTGCCTTTCTAAAAGTTTTCAGTATCAGAATTGAAATAGCACTTCATGATATGGGGCTGGGGGCTGTGCCTTGGGTCTGAGTTTTAAACCAGGCATTATTTCTCCTTAATGATTTGCTGAGGAGATCGTACACCCCATACCCGTCAATTCTGTGTCACTGCCTTATCCCTGCTCCCCAAGTGCTGTCCTTCTCTCATGTGCCCTTACCCCAGGCTGTTGTGGACTGCTCCTGCACACTGTTAGGTGTTTTCTGTGTCTAGCACCCAAACTAGACATGTTGTAAGGTGGATGACAATTTCTTTTTCTTGCATGATCTTTGAAAAATACAGTGGGATAATGCCAGCAGAATGGCCTTTACCTAGGCAGATGGAGAGGCAGTGTAAGCATCAGGACTTTCACACTGACAACAGCTAATGGCACCTCCTGAGAGAAATTTTTCAGAGGAAGGGATGGCAACTCAAGTCCTCTCTGAACATTTTTTTGGAGACTTATGCCGCTTTAGTGTCAGTCATTTTAGTGAGAGCTCCTACTCAGAGCTCCTCATCCCTGGATAAGGAAGGAGATCACCAGGATGCTCAAGAAAGTCCCTTGGCTGCACCTGTGATTTTTGACTCACTTTTCTCACAGGCACCAGCACCATTGCCTTATAGCAGGACAGGAGGTCTCTCCTTACTGGGGGAGAAGCAGATCTCCTTTCCAAATCCCCAGCAGTAGGAACCAGTGAGCACCTGACTGTTTTCCAGTGGTAAGGAGGTGGGACACTATAACTGCACACTGAATTCTCTCTGTTCCCTGAGGCCAGCCTAGCAGTTGGAGCAACGCTTCATCTGTGCACTATTGACCATTCCTGCTTCCTTTTTCTCTTCCAGAGAGACGGTACTCCAGATCCCGTCCTAAGACTGATGTACTGAATTATCCATCTCATGCGACGACCCGGCAGCCCAGTGAGATGGCCCTGACCCCACTGACAGAGCAGGAGGGTGAGGCTTACCTGGAGAAATGTGGTAGCATCCGTCGCCACACCGTTGCAAATGCTCACTCGGATATCCAGCTCCTGGCAATGGCCTCCATGATGCACACAGGAATGGTCATAGAGGAATCAGACAGTACTGACAAGTGCCTCCTCCTGCAGCCTGCTTGTTTCAGCCACAGGCAGTGCTCCAGTGAGCCCAGTATCGCCGATGGGCCAGAGGGAATCGGGGCAGCAGCAAGTAGGCAAGATTCTGCAGAGCTGAACTGCACATCGGTCAGCTAGAAGAAGTCTTGCTGAAGAGTGGAGAACTGTATGCACTAAGCTGGACAAAGTGTTGTGTCATCCTTGCTGGGAAAAAAAAGAAAAATTTTAATTTTTCTCATGTCATTGAAATGGCCTCAAGGGTTCTTATGTCTGAAAATGCTCTCTAGATTTGATTTTTTACCAGTCTAGGATCATTGTTGATGGAGGTACCAGGCTGCTCCCAAATGACCACTGAGGGCTGCAAAGGTTTTGCTGTTTAACAGCACAGTCTACCTTCTGTAAGCTTTCTCCCTCTACTAGTATAAACCTTTTGTCATCAGGTTTCCTTCTGTTTCTTTGGTGTGATACAAATTGACCTCTTTCTGCTTTTCTCCATCTTTCACAGTGTTGTGCTGCTTATTTGCTCTTCATTCCTGCAGTAGAGACCTCTGTGCTAAATGTTCTCTTTGGTTCTGGTCCTAGTGTGGTGAATGCTGAGGACTGCATTTCTCTCTTTTAAAGCTGAACTCAGGGATGAAACCATTTGAGTCCTCCAGAAAGATCTGCTGAGGTGGCTTGTGAGAGGAGATCCTTCACTTTGCCTCCCATGAACATGGATAAAAAGCCCAAATTGGAACAAATCAGAACTACTTTTTTCCCAGACCTGAAGAGAACTGAGTGTACATGGAGCCTGAGCTGAGTACTTCATATGTACTTTATTTAGTTCCAGTCATATCTTGGGGGTTGTGGTATAAACTGTGCAAAGGAGGGCTGGGTGTGTAAATTGAGTGTAAAATGTAATCCTGAGCATCCTGGTATTTGGCATCAATTTGGTCTCAAAATTTCTGTGGTGATAGGGCTACAATGAAAAGAGACAACTAAATTGATTCCTTTGGGAAGAAGATGCTGGGCAGAGTTTGCATTTGTGCAAGAGACATAGAGGTGCTTCTCAGCAGCGGGCCATCGTGATGCTAGACCAGGAGGTGATGAACAGGATTTCATCCTTGGGGCTACCCTGGTAATTCTAGCACTTGCAGATTTCATGAGACCAAAGATAACCAAAGGGGTGTAGAAAGGAGTCCTGTCTCAGTGGTGTATTCATGAAGTGCTCCTGACCTCCAGTGGTATCTGACTCAGTGCAGTATTGCTTTTAAGATAAAGTGAGGGCTCTTTGCAGTCCTTGGTTTTGTTTTTATTTTGAAGATTAGGAATGGTCCAGTTTGCGAGTGTCTGTGGCAGGCACTGCAGTCTGCAGTGTCTGCTTTGTAGCATCACTTGGTACTCAAATGCTGCTTCTATGGGAACAGAATCAATCTGTTCAAGCTGTCCCTTGAGATACTCTGCCGATGTCTTGCTAAGCAGATTTGCAAGTGTAATTACAGGCTTGAAGGTGAACTGAAATGCTGCCTTAAATGTCAAATTCCATTAAAAATGTGGACATAACAAAACTACCGCTTTAATCTGTAAATAAATAGGTCTTGACAAGGAAACAGAAGGTTAAGATGAGCCTTCAGGACTTTTTTTGCTATGGCATTAACTACAGAGTTTGCCCTGCTTCTCTTGGGCACTAAACATTTCTGCTCCGCTGGCTGCACTGAAAGTACAGTGCTGACCTGTCAGGACTTGGCCTTAGTAGCATGTGCAGCAAAAAGAAAGCAGACTAGCATTATTATCTGGCAACAAAGCACCTGAAATACCAGCTACGAGCACAAGCCACAACATCTTTATAAATCAGGTTGTTACTTTTTCTACTGTAGTTTGCAAATGTTGAAACAGATATTGAAAAGGACTACTTTTCCTTGCTAGGCACCCTAATTGGCCTTTGTGTGAAAATACTAAATGTTTTGATCACCAGCTGTGCTTACATGTTGAAGAACAGAGCTTGAGTTATGCTGGCTGCCTCCTCCTCAGAGCATGCACAGTCGCATGGAATGCGGCTTTAAGCCACAGGAAGATGTGGCTTTAAGCAATCTTCCCTTCAGATGGATTATAGGATAAATTACTCTCCTATTCATAAATTAGACTGACTGACCAGGCCAACTTATTTGTTGTCTTCTGCCCCAGGGTGGCCATGGACTGTGGCGAACCTTCAGAACCTCTGTGCCAACAGCCAAACCTGGTAGACCATGCTGGTCTCCCCTTGGCACAGTCCCTGCAGTGTGGGGCAAATGAAGGCATCCTGCTCAAAAGTAATTTCTTTTGCCTCTTGCAGTAATTTAAAGCCTTCTCTTAGTAGCACTGAGGCATGTGGAGAAGTGATCACCCTGCAGCATTTCAATTCACTCTTACGAAGGCTTTTCTTCTTTATGTTTCTCCTCTCTCCATTTGACTTTTGTAAATACCCAAAACATCTGGATTTGTGAGCAGTGCCCTCTTTTATGCTGATTAGAATGATTTATTTATTTCCTGACATATTGTTGGATCATCTCTAGGACTAATAGGAGTTAGTCCTGATTTTAACTTGAATTTCTTTAATTTTACACATATGTATAATTTGAATTATATTGGTTTTGTCTCTGTTACTTTGCAAAAATTTGCACCAGGCCCTCTGAATCATGCACTTCCCCAGCTGTTTTGTTTTTTAGGCAGAATTAAAGCTGGTGGCTTTACTTTGTAAGCTGAAATAAACAAAATCTGTTCTGTAAACCACACCAAGTATATGGTCATAAGTACCACTTTTATAGCCACATGAGATTGCGCAAGCCTCTGCAAATGCAGACCTCTTACAGGTAAACTGGGTGAACCTGGAAGTGCCCTGCAGCTACCATGATGGTAGCATGAGGCTGCAACTGAAGCACTGAGTGTCTGCTCTCCATTGAGGAAGCTCTCAGTCCCTTGGAAGCAAAAAGCTAACACAGTCTCTGGGCCAGAGCTGTGGCATGAGAAACACTTGCATTTTGGATACAGGGGTCTGGTTTGGGGTTTCACTTTGCTCACTGTGTCACACAGCCAGGGCCACAGGGCAGGTCTTTTCTACCTTTATGGTAACCAACTTGAGAAAACCTCCTGGAAATACTGTAGGAATGGGAAGAAGGGATTTCTCTCACCACCTCTTGAAGTCTGTTACCTTCTACCTTGATAATTACCTAGAGTAAGTCACTTCTCATCAAGACCAAGTCTGTCTTCTCTTTTTACTCAGTCTCCTTAAAGTAAGTGATTAATTCTCTCTGTCCATACAATTCTGTCATAAGCTTACAGAGGGGGACCTCAGCAGAAAGCTATTCTTAGTACAACTTGCCTTTTTCCTGACATTCCCCATAGGCAAGCAGTATGTTTTTATTGCCAGTAAGTAGAGCTTCTTCAGTCCCTGGTTAGGTTAGCAGCAATTTGGTTTATTTTTTGTTTGTTTCAATCAGAAGAAATGCAGTAGATCTTTGTGCTGTCACTGATGGCAGCAGGGGGAACACTGCAGGGTTTGAACTGATGCTGAGGTAGGGTATTACCCTTTCTTTTGAAGTCCATATGGCAATGGGTTCACCTGGAAGGAATGGCCTTTTGGCACTTACAACTGAGTCAACAGACTAAAAATGTTTGGCTCTTGCAGGCAGCCTGTGTGTCCCAGAGAGGAGAAACTGAGGGTCTAGTGAGAGAAAAATTGTGGTATTTATAGTGTGTTTACTTATATGAACTTCTTAATCGTGCTGTAGCCTTGGAGTAGCAGGTTTCCCTTACTGGATTCCCTGTTCCTTCCCAACCTGGACTCTTCTCCATACCAGCAGCAGGACTCCTGGGCCTGGCACACACACTGTATTGTGTGTGTGGGGTGTTCCAGTGACAGTAAGGGGAGCAGTGTAGAAACTCAGCCAGAGTTGATGACACTGACTTGCACCGAGTTGCCAGAACCAGAATTGAAAGCTCTGTGCTAAGAACAAAAAATGCTGCCAGTGCAGAGGGCTGCAGGCAGGGCCTTCATGACACTCAAACTCCCACTCTTGATGGGTCTTTCTCATATTTAGAAAAGGCTGAAGAAGGGTGGTTTTTAAGAATAGGGGCAATACAAGTGAAAGCGAGTATCTCTCCTCATTCTCAACTGAATCTGGAGGCAGATAAAGATCTCTTCAGCTGTGAAAATTGCAGCCAGCAGAAGCAAGCGATTGTGTTTTTTCCAGTGATTTAAATGTAGCAGACACCTACCCATCCATGAGGCCAGGGCCCCTCCTCACAGAGCCCTCTCCATAGCTCTGCCAATCTCCTATGCAGTTTGGTCAGTGACGTGTCTTCAAGGGGCTGTGGAGGAGGCTGGGAAAACCCATCCTCTTTGTCCTTTGTGGTAAACCACCTACTCCTATAAGAAATGTAAGCATTATAAGAAGCCACAAACTAGGCGTCAAAACTCCCAGAAGAGGCCAGTCTGGCTGTATTCCCTGGCTGCCCCCTTCCCCACCTGGAACAGGCCTCTGCAGAGCCAGCACCGCTTCCCACTCGGGAAAGCAGGTGAGGAGGCAAGACCTACCCTGGTACAGATGCCCCACAGTGCCCAGGGAGTTTCCTAGGGGTACATGAGCTGGAAATTCAGCCCACAGTCAACATGCTCCATAGGAAAGTTGCTGCAAAATTTCCTCAGTTAAAAGTGGGAAGAGTGGGGTATTTGGTATTTCCCTGAGCAAAGGGGAGGTAATTAGTCATCCTAGTCATGTTTCAAGCGTGGAAAGTGGACCTGGTAGCACAGCAACAGGTTAAATGGGATATTCTCACTTTTCCACACATTTGGAGAGTGCTTTCTCTTCACCTTGCTATCCCAACAGCTCCAGGTAAGGACACCAACCACTCAACTACATAAACAAAAGCTTTAAAACAGAAATGCCAGCTGTTAAAGCAACTTAGTAGAAAAGGTACAGCACATTCTCATCAGCATGGTGCTCAAAATTGCACGCTGACTAGATTAATCTTTACCTAAATAATTGGTATAATAAAAGGTAGGGTAGAGGCTTAATTATAGCTTGATCATCAAACTTTTCAATGAGAAAAAGGAAAGAAAATTCCTTAAAAAAATCTCCAAAAATTAACAACTAAACCAAAAGACAAGGGTCTCACCTACCCTAAGCACCTACAATGGTACAGAGCAGATTTGTAGTAGCTATAAATTGCAGCAATATTTAGGGACTTGCTGTTTCAAGTGTCTGTCATTAGGCTTCAAAGCTAACTCCCACTTATGCCAAGAGCTAGTTTGTAATTCTTGTGGCATAATTATTACAGACTGTACAGTAACAACTTCTGTTACATTGGAAAATAGATTGAAGTCACAGAGCCGTTCTTTCTGACCTCGGAATTTATGAAGTCAGCTGCACTGGCTCGCGTACAGGAGTTTTTGCAGTTGCTAAAATAATAGAATTTTTTTTTTTAACCTGAAAGAATTAATTCTGTGAGAATTGCTTGGGCTTCTCAAAGAGCAGACAGACCAGTTACAAGATGCTCAGATTCAATTTAGTACTGCAACAGGACTACCTAGAAAGTGACAGAATTTATGTATGTTAAATACCAGTGAGAAACCACAGAATCTGTGCCATAAATTACCTACCCTGTAGGCCTCCAAGACTGATTTACACCCATTATTGGTAAGCCAGCCCTCTTCTCCACTGTGGGTTTTTAATCCATTTCACACTAAATGCTTATTGACAAAGTTATCAATGGTTCTTGGAGCAGAAACAAGCTCAGCCTTGTCTCCTACATAACTATCTCTAAGGGACAGCTTCATTATGACTATGCTAAACCCACTGTCTTTGTCCACACGCATCCCAGGCCAATGGATTATGTATTTACTGTGTGGTTGGATATAAGAGATGAGAGAGGCTGTTCTGCAGGAGGGAAGTGATGGTACATGTGAAAATTCCCCCTTAAGCAGTATATGCACTATATTTAGAAGAAACACCCTGTTTTAATAATATCTCTTTCCCCTCACCCCCCATGGTTGGAATGGGAGGGGAATTCTGATGTGCATTTTGGGACTTTGAACATCGAGGATTCAGAACCACAGTCCATTATATGTTTGAGTGAGTGCTGGGGAGGGGAGAGGGGAGGGAATTTCTTGTGGTTTTCCCCCATCCTGGGAGAGGGAATTTCTAGTGGTTTTCCCCTATCCTGTTTTTTTTTCAGAAGATAGCAGTGGCTGAGCAGCACTGCATTTGGCAGTGCAGATGGAGCTGCTCTGAGCTCCTCTATTCAGACTGTCACTGGATCTCATCAGTCTCTCTTCTGCCTCTGCAACTTTCTTCCCCGAGAGCCCTGTGGCAGACTGGAGACATGCTGCCCACTGCAGCCATAGTTCTGGTTAAACGTGATAGCTCAGCCTCAACAGCACCGTGTTAAGAAAACTTCTGTCCAACTATCCAGGAGCCGCTCTGGGAGTCACACTCTCACCACCTGAGCTGGGACTGAAGACCCTTCACAAAAGCCTGAGCTGGATCCCTCCTCAGAGGCACGAGCTGTTATTTTGTTATTGCACCATAATTAAATTGTTTTAAAGAATGAGATGTCTGAGACACAGAGTTGAACCAGTAAGGAAACCCGGTCTGACTGTGTGAGACTGGTGCTATCTTTATTAAAACTTACAATTTTTATTATTTTTACTTTTATAGAGATAGTGTATTATATATGATCTATTTATAATTACATTTGTATATACTTAATACAGTAAATAAATACTATATTACTATTTAAAAAATCTTTTTATATACATGATATAATTTTTTAATTGAGTTTATCATTATATTTATCTGAGACTATTACAGCTGGACTGAGAATATATAGGAGTCAGAAAGAAGCAGAGATTAAAATATGGCTCTTTTGCATTCACAACCTGTTTTCTACTGCTGAAAACAGTGGACAAGGAAACAAGAAATCCACAGTGGGCATTCATCACTGTCCCGCTATCTAATTTTTTGGTCATGGTGTTTGGTGGTCTGACCTTCCTTTTCCCAACAGGACTCACTTACCTTTCAGGATCACTATGTTTTCTACCCATTTAAAGCCTAACCCCTTCCATTCCCAGAGGATCCAAATCCACACTCCATACAGATAACTGAATTGAATTTTAAATACTGATTCTTTCCCTGCCTTTTAGCTAGAAGGATAAGTACAGGCACATGCCTACATAAAGGCCTTTGGCATGAAGAAACTCAAGCTGAAGGACTTGTTTCTAGGAGGTGAATCACACTGGACGCACCTGCTTAGGCAAGTCTAAACTCCACACTGTGTGAAGTTTATCACACCTGGGTGTGATACTGAAACTAGGAAAACTTGTATGTGTCACTTTCCTTGGCAGCACCACGGCTCCTTAACACCCTGTTAGCAAAGCCCAAGCTCATACCTGGCTGAAATCACCACTTTATGAAAGGTAGTGACAGAAACAAAGTTAAATCTTGGAGAGAAACAAGTCTGTGCATGCATACATGAATACCAAAATGGAAATAAAAATGCTAACTCAAGCATACTGTAGTAGGACTTAAAAAGTCAGACTCATGGACTTCACATGTCACCTTCACCTGACACCCTGCTGCTGAGTGAGCAGTGAGAGAGAGGAGTATCTGCTGCTGAAGACAGAAGGGAAAACCAATATGTTATCAATACAGGGCTGTAGCAGAGGAGTAAGGACTCTGCAGGTCAGGTGAGACAAGGAAAGATTTGTACTGTTGCCTTGTCTTTTTTTTTTTCTCTTTTTTCTCCAGTGTGTCAATTATCACCTGAGTTTCATGGAAATCAGGTTCTGTCTGGGAGGGCTAAGAAACTGAAAACTCATATTTTTGGACAGTTTATCACAGAGTTTTTAGCAAGCTATCACCTCTGCTTCTAATCAGCTAAGAGAATGCAGGACAGGCTTTTTTTCCAAAACTGTCAATACTCAACTGCTAAAACTGCTCTGTTTATGCCTTGTCCCCTTCACTGTTTAGTGGGGTAAGTCTTCTGGACAAAAGGCACCAGAAAACATAGGTATTGGTCTATGAATCCATTTTTCCCCAGGCTAGCACCTGTTGGGTCTGCCCGAGTTAAGTCAAACCTGCTGGTACCTCAGAAACTATCAGCTAGGATCTTCAGGACCATGAATAGACCAGGGCTTTTCTCCTCCTTCATCACTGGGTGACTGGCTGAGAGGGGCAATGCACCAGCTGGAATAAACATCTGCAGTTGGTGGGAGAGCAGCTAGATCCAGGAGGCAACAAAGACCTGACTGGAACAAAGGAGCAGGGTGAAATCACTAAACTCAGGAACACTCATGGGCTGTTGGGCCACAGAGACCAGTCAGAGCACAAACCAAAAGGAAAAGGAGGCTCACTGGTCGAGGCTGGGACTGCAGCTAACAAGGAAATTATTTTCCTGTTGCACAATCTCCTCCTCTCACACAGTCTAGGAATTTTCCTCCTCCATTCAAGAGGAAAACCCCCAATCAAAATGAGCCTTTCAGAGCTGCACAACCCAAATGGTTGTTTCTGCAGAACGAGGGGGTTCAAAGAACATGATCACTGAAAGACTAGACAGTGAAGTAGGGTCCCAGAATTTGAGCAGAAAGATTATCTTCATGATGCTGTAGCTCAGTCTTTATCTGCCACCCCTTCAGCACACAATAGCAAGGTAAATTAATTTTTACAACTTTTTTTTTTTTTTAAACGGAGAAAATTGCAGTCTTTTAGAAGGGATGAGAAGTGGTGGCAACAGTTCTGCTTGGGATAAAATAGGAGTGAGGAGGGACTCAAGATATGACTACTACTACTACAGAATCTTTCTGCTTCCTTGCACACAAGAGGAAATGTAAAAAAAGAAAAGATGGGAGAACAAGGACAGTTCTGTCTGTGGGTTAGCTTTTTTATTGCAGTTTGCAAACTGGAAAAGACTGCAGAACTAACACCAACTCTTCACATATCCTGAGCCCTGACAAGCTTTAAGCAACTTAAAATAACTTAAGCATATAGCTGCCTATATGCTCAGAGACATATATACTTATCAAGGAGGTTAGGTTTAATTATAAAAAAACTTAAAACCAGTAAAGGAAAAAGACCTGAAGGCCACAGATCCCAGCATTTGGTATTTCAGGTCACTAACTGTCAGATCCTGTAAGGGTGGTGGCAGCACCAGGGTCCACTCAGTCCAGCGTGGTCAAGCTGCTCCTTCCAGATGGAACAGACAAAGACCCAGTGGTGGGCAAACGGTGAGGGTGAGACAGTTGTGACACTGAAGTGTTTCCTTTGATAATTTTTTTTTTTGCCAGCATAACAATTTCCTATCTGAGTGGCATGAGTGTGGGTTTGGGTTTCTTTGGCCTTTTTTTTTTTAATCGAGGATGACTAACAGGCAGAATTCATCAGCCATCTTACTCATTTCATCCAGACAAACCTAGATTCCCTACTCAGCATTTTTGGTCCATTAACCTCCCATTCTATTGCCTTGTAATTATTGTATATGCTAAGAGCACACTCAGGGCTAATTTACTAAGTTTTGTGGACTTCTGTAAATGCTGATTTGGAACAGGCTAAGTAGTCACAGCTTCTAAGCGAGAAACACAGCATATAACAGCTGAAGTCTAGCACTGTGTGTACTCATGTACTTACCCAGGATAATATAGGAAAGAATGGCACAGGGAGTTTTCTCTTTCCAGATGGAACAGCCTCTAGTGTTGGGCTAGTGCTTTTCGGGGATGAGCAAGGCAGCAGAGCAACTGGTTTGGCACTAGTAAGGATTTAAGTAAAACAAACACATTCTTCTTGTGAAGTCACTGCAATGAACTGGTATTTGCCCAATAAAATATTCAGTAAAAATATCCTGGTCCACATCTAGCTTAGCCTTTTTTTTTTTTTCAGAAATGTACAGGTATACAGAGGTGTGAACATACTTTCATATTGCTGGCATCTTCTGTTTCTTCATGTGGACTTTCCATTCACTGGTGCATCTGCAAACAGGCTAGTTTTCCTGCTTAAAAACACGTCATTAATACTCCATCTCATCAAAAGAAGATTTTAGTGCCCTCAAAATATGAAACAATAAAGATGTATTAACAAAACAAATAACTGGTAGCTGACCATACTTTCCTATCCATTACTCATGGAAGCTATTAGGACCAACCTGGATGAAAGATAAAGTCATAATTAACTTGACATTAACCGCAGTGCATTAGATATTATGTCTATAAATACCATTAAGGTTACTCAGAATTTGAAAGTTCGGAATATCCCTTCCTGCAGATGCTGTTAAAAAACAGATCCAGCATGTCTGTGGTTGAGATAAATCAGCAGATTGCAATGAAGCACTTACTTCTCTTACTCAGAGAGGAACTCCCTTTGGTTTCTGCTCTGAGTATCTTGCAACAAAGCTTCAACCCATAGTTACTTTTGTCACAAATATAACAAGCAAGCAGATGTGACCATCGAGGTGACAGTGTGCAATTTTTTCCAGATTTCTTAAATTACAGGATGATCATGAGAACATTTAGTTTATTATCAACTACATAAGCTATATCTTCTAGTATTGAATTATCCATGCCTGTTATAAATGCCAGAAGTTTTTATCTTGAAATATTTGTTGCCTTCTTGGTGCTATATGATACATGGTCTCCTGGATTAAAAAACAGCCAACCTGAAACCCACAAGACAGAGAAACTACCACAGAAGTCCTGTATCAGTGAAACTTTTTGAATAGCCCTCCATACAAATAAAGATGCAACATGCAGTGCACAGTTTACTTAGTTTATTTTTTAAAGTTCTGTCAGAAATATTGCTGTGCACTACTACAAAATATATTAAATTATTGATCAATACATCAAAGGGAATAGAAGTACTTTCCTTTTGTTCAAACATAAACCAATATAAACCTTTAACATTGAACCCAGAATAATCTTTAAAATCCATCATAAATGTATTTATTCTGTCACCATCTCTGGTTTCATCAGCAAGTTTAATTCATTGATAGCAAACATGACCAGACATATCATGAGACCACTTAAAAAACAAGTCTATACATCTCACATTATCTGAGCTCCCACATATACATCACACATATTATTTTTAGTAAAATAATTTTCCCTGCCCTGCAGGTGAAGACATTCAGAGGCAAAAAGATAACATATTTGTAATATATTATCACTGGTAAATTTGTGCCGTAGCAGCTTTGCAAATACACATATTAAGTGGGTGACTCAGGACACATTAAAGACAACAGAAATTTGGAAAAGAAGCTAAGCCACTTTTTAAATCACCTTGAGATCCAGTGATGCTGGAGTTACAGAACTAAAGAACTCCATTGCTGAATGAATTACACAGGAAATGGGTTAAATTCCCATTCTTCTTCAGTTTTGTTTTAGAGACAACTCTCAATGCTGCATACCTTTCTGCTTTCATTTAAACAGTTCTAGCAATTATACCTCAATCTACCATGGTAAAACAAGTTCTCAAAAGAAGAGATTTGGAGAAAGGGGAAAGAGGAAAATGGAGCAAGTACATGAATATTATGAATAAATATTTCATTAACATTTACAAAGTGTTTTTATGACAATAAGATCTAACTGATACTTAGCAAATTAGCACTGAAAGTCTCTCATGTAAAACTCTGTCATTACAGTAATTTGACATCACTCAGAGTTCTAGTGGGTAATATAAAAATACAAAACCAGTAGAATAGCAGCAGTGAATAAAGCATTCATATTACTGTGGCCAATGCAGTACTATACATGCAGTAGCCTTCTATTCCCTATTGGCTTGTGCTATTGTATTAACCTGAATCACTTAAAACTCTGCCACCAAACTGAGTTTCCTCCTCAGAGGCAAAGCACATCCGATCTTGCAGATATGGCTCAAAGTAAAAATTCCATTCAGAATGCAAATCTTCAAAAGCAAAGGAAGTGTTAATGCACTTAGTGGGTCTTGGGTATAACCAATGTGAACACAGAGCAAGGACATTTTTATTATTACCACTAGGGCTGAGAAAGGACCTGGGGCAGGAAGAAGCTCTCTAATTACAAGTGTTTCTTCTGACTGCCCCCCACCCTCCGAAAAAAAAGAGAAGAGGGGAAAAAAGGAGAGAATGGCAGTTTTTGAGCATCTTGAAAAAAATAAGTATAACTAACATAGCTTGAAAATGGAGAACTAGTGTACAGCACCTTCTGTATACAGTGGGTCTGTGCACTGCTATGTACATTAACAGCTCTTGGTTAAGAATGGTTTAACTGGACATTCTCTAACTGAAGACACTGAAACAATAAAGCTAATAGAATGAGGCTATTCATCAAGACTACTTAAGAAGCTTAAGCCCACAGTTTTAAAGCAAGGATCTTTTCCTATTTTGAGTAATATATGCTCACCCCTCCCCTAATCACAGAGAACACACTGAAGTTGTCAATGACCAACTGCATTTACCATTAGCCAGGAAGTTCATGTTTCAGCAGTGACAACTGCTGATTGAGGGATTGAACACAATCCCTCATCTAATAGGTTCTATCTCCAGAAGAAGTTTTACTCATCTGGATATGATGAATGTGGTAGCTTGGGTCCAGGAACTTTTACATCTCATGCAGTCAGGCAGAGTATCCTCCCAAATCAATATGCTACAGTAGTCTTTCTTTACTCTTGTATGTATGCGTATGTATTAAGCATATGCCCTTTCCCCACTGATGATACTCATGGTATTGCTTTGATGAGGCCAAATAGCTGGAATACTCTTTACTATTTTTTAAGTGGCAGTCTTTAGGTTGCTTCACTAGCATGGATGAATAATACACACATGCTTATGTATCATTTAGTTCTTTCTGCTGTATCAGAATATCTGTTTAGGTTATGGGGTGAACAAAACTTTTTTCTTCCCTCCTTTAAAGACAAGATTCAGAACTTTATCAGCACCATGATAAGTTAAAATTTTAAGCACCAGTGAAATTGAACTACTCAGCTTTGACTGGTCAAAACTAACATTTATGTGGCATACAGTCAGTACAGAAAATAATAATACACGCAACATTAGGAAGCTCATGAATCCCTGACATAGTGAATCTAGTGTTTGATAAATGAGTAACTATGGAAGCCAGATTTTCTTCCTAAGAGCAAACAGGACTGCAATTTTTCCTCACACTGTTGAACTAGCAGGCTTTCCTTCCTCTCCAAATTGCTGAGAGTGGCCCAGCTTCTATTGTTTAAAGGGACAGGAAATACCCACAACAGTTGGATGTTGATATGGCCAGCTGCCCACTGAGAATTCATAGGAGGTGACATAGGTCATATGTCACGCACAACACCAAGAGATCACTCAAATAGAAGCAGGTCACAAGTTCAGCTTTGGTACAAATTCAGGTTTCAACAACAGCAAAACACATCCTGCATCACCCTATATAGTTACATCCCTTTGCTCATGTATCCGCTCATAAGCTGAAAAATGTTCAGCACTAGGGGGTACATCAGCACAAAGGTATTTCATTCAAATGCTAAACTTTTATATCTCTTGTCAATTGTGATTGACACTCTGGGCCTAGAGCACACACTTATAGAAAGATTTATCCAAGTAAAGAGAATTAGGGAGGTACTTTCAGACCATATTACAAATATTTCTTCAGTGAACTCAGCTCATAGTCGTTTAGCCTTCTCCACAACACTACCACACGTCTTTTGGAAATACTAACATCAACTGTACATCAACATGCCACTTCCTGAAGCTAACTCCAAAGAAGGGAAGGGCCAAAGCATACCTGAACCCTAGGTGACGTGAGCAAAGTCTTGACTTCAGATTTCAAGAAAAGCATAACCAATGCAAAATTCTAGATAAGTCAATATAGAAACTGTCTCAACTTTCCCAAGCTCTGTAAAAAACAAACAAAAAAATTCCTCATCTTTATTAATTTAGCTATTTCCCTGTTACAGTATCTATTCTGAGGCACTAGGGTGAAAAGACTTACAGGACTTCTCAACATGACTTACATTTTACCAGAGACGTACAGGTTCTGCAACAGGATTTTCCTTTAGGCAGTTAAGTTTTGGTTAACAACACTTCATTTAGTCAGCTTGCTACAAAAGTAGCTTATTATTTTAATAGAGAACCATACCAAATATTTAAATACATGACCTCATACAGAAAAAAATAAACCAGCAACAAGAAAGTTCCATTCAGGTGAAGATCAACTATGTTGGTAACTATGATCTTTTACAAACACAGCCTATATTTACAATGAAGCACTCTTATAACCTGTGGTGGAAGAACATAACTAGTGGCTCCATTCCTCTGGATAAGACTTACAGGCTACATAGGTCCATCCGTACTGCGAGCCTGAAATCCTTCTCTGCGGACACTGTTCAAATCTAGACGTGTTAGAACCTCACAGCGCACCAGAAGTGTATCATCCTTTATGAAGGTTCTTTGTTTCAAATTTTGCAGGTGCATGAAAGTCACATAACCAAAACCTTTTGGATTGCGGTGAACTGTCGGTCTCTGGAAGGCCAGTAACTCTGGCTTGGCTTCCATTACTTCTTCATGATTCTGCCTTTCTGGGCCTTCTGATTGATCCAAAATAGAAAGTCGTATCGTGCCTTGGAAAGGCCATGGCAGATGGCTGTCATATTCTCCTTGCATAGTGTGGACAAACAGAGATATAAAATTAGCACAGCGCTGAGCATTCGGTAACTGGATATGCAGGCGCAAACACAGCTTGTACCCAGGCTTTCCAGTATAGAAGCCAGGGCTGTGCATCACAACAGGTCTCTCTTCTTCCTGGGCTTTCTGAAGTCCGCTGAAGTTCTCAATCTTCCAGATATAAATACCATTACATTGCTGGGCCTCCATTTCAGTGATCTTTCCCTCCAAACTTCGGATAGTACGTTTGAGTTCTGCCATGTGAGTGTTCTGAGTCTCCATTTTAGCAATGAGTTCCCTGATTTGGTGATCTTGTCTTACCAGACGACCTTCCAACTGCTGAATAGTTTCTTTGAAGTTTTCAACTTCTGGATTACAATCGTATGTGGCACGTGACACGTGTGAGAAGAGGGCAGGCTCAAAGGGTAGGCCATTGATGAAGGGTACAGGATTTGTAGCAGTGACACTGATATTTTGAAAACTCTGAGCCATCATTCTCATGTGAACCTGAGTGAACTCCTGCATATGTCGTGCCAGTTCATTCCTTTGCATCTAGAATTTAAGAGATGTAGCATTAGGAACATATCAAATGTAACCAGAAATCACATTTTAAACCTGCACTTCAAATGGAGGCAATTTTGAGTAAAAGTCATGAGGTATTTCAGTAGTACATACAATGAGAAATAGAAACAGTGTATTTCAAACTGTGCACCTGAAAGTAAAAACAAGATATGAAGAAATATGGAGTATTTTATACTGAAAACATTCTTGATAAATATTCCAAAGGCAAGCATTATGTGTATATTCAGGGTTACTTTCTTGTTAATGAGCATTCATGATAAAAAGATTCAGGTTTCATAGAAGTAATTATTTCCCTATTAAAGCATCATTAATTATGGTGTACACTTTCAATAACACTGTTCAACTCAAAAAAAGGTGTAGTGAAAGACTGTTAGCGATAAACATACATTTATTATTTTTTTCTGTGCTTTAAATTAGTACTGTATTCCCTTCATTGATTTGCTACAATGTTCTGTTGTACCAAATGGTGTATGAAAATTGATGTGGAAACAATGAAGGGGAAAGATCCATTTTTACAAAGAGGTAGTAAACAACTAGAAATAAGAGTATCCAGTTTAATAACTTTAGAATTTAATAAAATTGGTTTTCTTCATGGAACTCTAAGAGCCACAAGTGTATTTGGCCACAACTTTGGAAGAAATGCTGGAAGCTACTTTATTGATGTGAGAGCTGAGAAAACAGTCAGTCATGGATTAATAAAAGCAAGTTCATCAAGCAAATAGTCCACAGTTTTTAAATTTGAAAAGCCAATTTTGAAAACATGTAGTTGTTGATATCAAAAGAAAAAAAGACAAACCCACAAATCACTGAGGATTTGGGCTGGTGAATGAGACAAGAATAGGAAAACGCATTAAAAAAGCCCCAGACAAATGCCTGCAGAAGGTCTGCAACTTATGATTCTGATAAAAGGTTTACCTTTTCAGGACATCCAAAGGCACTATAAAAACATGGCACTGGGGCAGTAGGACAATCATTGTTGTAATGGTTAGGCATCTAAAACAAATGAGATTTGTTATTACTTTTTCATCAAGAGTATGCTTTTATAACATCCAAAAAGGATACAGCTGGATGGATTCTGAACTGGTACCTAAAGTCAGATCAGTTTATACCTACATAATTTCTCAAAGGAATATGGAAGTTTTGAACAAAAATATTAGCTGATGATAAAAATTCTACATCCTACTACTACGTCCTTTAACAATTCATTGACTTTGTTCTTACATCAGGCATCAGAAAGCATTTGAGTTTCCTTGCTAGACCAAACACCTTTCACTGCTAGCCTATCCTCAAGCTAGATCACAGTCCATTTCTTTCCTTTCTGAAGAACTGCTTGCACATACTCAAGGTATTTCTCTTCATTACCCTCTTCCTCAAAACATGTAAGTTACTTCAATTTTCTTGTAGTTTCCAGATCCAGCCATCTCACTGCTCTGGACCCACCCTATCCACCCCCATCTCAAAAGCATGACAACTTCAGCTGATACTTTATGAGCCCTAAACAGAGCAAAGGATAATTCTAGGTTTCACAGGCAAAATACCTGTTTATATAACCCCGTATGCTTGCCTTGTTTAAATATCATGATGAAGCAGAACACAAGTTTAATACAGGTCAGCCATTAAATCTAAACCATTAGCAAATTCAGCATTCTCTGTTCCCCATTTCTGCAGTTGATTATCCTACCTAACAACACATTTTTGCCTTTGTCATTACTAAGCTCAATCCTGCTTTTCAGAGTATTTGGGCAATTTGACATGATCATTCAATATCATTTGACATGATATTCAACGTAGTTGCCATCCCATTCAAACAAGGATAGGCTGCATATCAAATAACATTTATCATTTTTCTGTCAATGAAGTTATTATTGACTAGAAGAAATAATAATGGCTATTACAATAGTAATGGACAAGCAGAATTCTGATCAGCATCTGCAGTTTCACAGTGAACTACTTACAGCTACTTCCCAACAGTGGCTTTCCAATTACAAATACTCTCACTCTCTGCCCATTTTTTAACCTCCATTCAACATAAAAAACATGCAGCATGTCCCCTGTCAAGAAGCAGTACAGCTAAATAATGTGATGTGCAGCCAAAAATCCTACAGAGGTCTTACCAGACTGCAACTGCAAGCTGGAACAGCATTTAAAAGAGTACTACACCTGTACTGGACATTTTCACAGAGAGACAGGTAGAGATTTATTAGCTAGTAGACAAACTGTTTCTCCAAGTTTAAATTCATATTAAAGAAGCAATGTAAATACAGAATACAAAAATCTGACTGAGATTAAACACAGAAGGTGGTAGTCTCTTACCTGCTCCCTGATTAGCACTGTGTTGCAATATTCACAAAACACGTTGGCAAGTGGGCAGGTTTGGTCATGAAGCTTAGTGATCAAGTAGAAAAAGAGAGGAAAGAAAGAATCAATAAAGTTACAAAATTTAAGAGAGGCCTAATCACCTCTGATCAAACATCAAATTTTTATTTACATTTCAAATTTTGCATTTACCTGTATGCAACTGCGAAACAAAGTCACTCCCCTTACCCTGAACAGTATGTTTTCTATTACTGTTTTTTCCTGGACTTATACAGGAGCTTCATAGAGTTGAAGATATTTTATTTCCTAAAGTTCTTATGCTCCAAAGAAGTCTGAATTTAACCAGAAGTTTCTAAAATACACGTTCAATTGCAGTGGAACTATATTAAAGATTTTTTTTTTATTGTTGAACTATACAAGGTACTTTTGTTTGACAATTCACAATATGAATTTCATAAAATTTAACAGTCCTTGAGATAAAACACATCTATACAGAGATAAAGAAAAGGAAACAGAAAGAGGAAAATACTATCCTCAGTATTGCATGAGTAAAAAAATGCAGAACCAGGAAAAGAATTCAGAAATTATCGTGGTCTTGTGTGTTAGCAGAGATCCCCAAAAGATTTATCTCCTGCTATATCCGTTCTCCCAGGCATAAAATGTAAAGCAAATGTAAATACTGCCTTTTGTATTCATTTGGCAGTAGATACAGGCCTCTCTGGTGGCCAAAAATCAATGGTTCTTTCACAAGTCTCCTCAGACCACAAGGTTCCCAATAAGTTTGCATTTAAACACAATCTCTCCCCATCTTTTCCTGTTCTAGGCTAATATCCTGAGTTTGTACCTTCTCACCTCTGCAGCAGCAGACAGTGCTCTTCTAGACCAAAAACTTTGTTGCCTTTTTTTTTTTAAACTGATATTCTATTTACAAGCAAACCCATGTGAATGAAGATCGAAAAACTGAGACTGCTGCTAAGTACCTCTTTATCTTCATAGGCCATAGATGTGGCACAGTTTGGGCAACACACTTGACGCCTCGGACACTCCTGGGTCATGTGCTCTTTCAAGTGGTTCTTCTGGAAGGTTCCTTGGCACTGTGGACATTCCACAGTGGAAAATTCACACTGTAACTGGTGTTCCTGCAAAAGGACAGAAGATGGATGATACTACAAACAGGTACTATCATCTCATCTGTTTTCAAGAGAAAGCACAGTACAAGACAAACAAATCACAATCTTTCCTTCATGCAAAGAAATCCTTATGCTCTTATGCTGACTTAGTAGCCCATTACTGTCCCATTACTAAGATCAGGGCTTCACGTATTCAGAGCTTTAAGAAGGCTCTCAGGTAAAAATTTAGTTTTATATTTATCCTTTCAACTGCAAATATTATTTTGCAAAGTAATTATTTCAACTAACATATGTAGCTACTTTGAGGGAATATTAAACTAACTTTAAAAAACTTGTGTGAAGTACAGATAGAACTGATCAAAAGACAAACATGAAAGATACCAAACAGAAAGCTGCATTAGTATAATTTTCATGCACTACGATGTTCACTTGAGAATAACCTACCTACAATTAAAGACTCATCAAAACCAAACACGTGCAGTTATAGTCTTGAAAGAACAATGCATTGAATCAGCATAAATGAGTACCAGGTATGACCATCTATTTTAAGTTATTTTGAATTTCTACTTGTTCATGAAAACCAGGTTCCACGTTTTCAATACTAATTCTCACCTCTAAGTGCCTCAGCTCCATCTTCATACTGCAGCCCTTGTTGGGACACTTCACCATTAACGAAAGGATCTCCCGTTTAGCAAAGTTGTCAGGAAAAAGTTGATTTTCAAGTAGAATTTCGTTGTCTACTGGACATTTGTGACCTGCATCTCTATAATGCAGAAAACCAAGGAAAAAGATATTCTAATATTTCTAAGAGATTTCCAAGCCTTTATTTTAAAATATTTTTACACTAGTAAGATATTAGTGGCCAAGTTAAGACACAGTAAGAAAGTCTTTGAAAACAATGGCATTTATGTGGTAATGACCAGAAAGTACGCAACGTACACTAGAAAAGTTGACAATACACAGTTTCACTAGAGGTGACAGCCCTTTTCTAACTCAATATGTTTTTTTTGTACAAATGCCGTGTTAGGTACTCTGGAAACAAACTTGAGGAGGATATAAAAAAAACTAAGAACTTACAGTCCTGTTTGTGTGAATACTTCACATAGCTCAAACATCAAAGTATGTTTCACATGCTATTTCAAAACAATTCTTTAAACATTCTTGGACTTTCTCTAATTTTGTTCACACTTTATAAACATCCAAGGTGACCGTAGCTGAGAGAAAAAGTAAAATTTTCTTTTCTTCCAGATTTACTTCATCTATTTGTCATTATTTCTCATATAGCTCATTTTGCTGGTTTTGTTGTACAACCATTTGAACAGTTGGTTATCCTTCAATTTATTTATTTATACAGCAAATAAGAGTGAAAAAATTCCAGACATGAAAATTACTAGTAACTATGAAAATTACACTGGCTTTGGAACTGAGTGTTGCATCTGAAGCCATTTTAACAGCAAACAGACTGGAAGTGCTAACTGGCAAAAGTTTGGAACGTGACGGTGGAACATGGATGCATGCAACTTGCACGAGGTAACTAAAGTTCCAGTTCATCAGGTTCTGTCTATCTGCATTTAAACACAAAAATAATTAGAAACGGACTAAAAAAAGGGATCGCCTCCATCAAATTTTTCAGTATCAGCTCATTCTGAAAGCAGAAGGCCAACATATTGATTCACAATTAAGTAAGGCAGTTAAAAAGGCATGAGGGATCAAAGCTCTGAGCTGAAATGCTAATGGAAACAGCAATAAAATGGAAAAATACATGAGGCAGAAAAATGTCAGAGACCACTTGTGGTGCAAGGATCAAAGGCCAGATCGTTGTCACTGCTTGCACGCATGAGGGGAAGGAGAACCTAGAGGGCTGTGGAGACCAGGAGGGAATTTATGTTCTTTGTTGGAAAAGGAAATAATTGCTCAGCAACTCGACTAGCAATGCGCTAGAGGAAGTGGAGGTAAAGCTGAGACCTCAAAAAGAGGCAATGAACTTCCTTTCACAGGTTTTACTTGTAAGAGCTAGCTCACCACATGCCTGGTAGTCATACTCCCAAACAAGTGGAAGAAAATACCCAGCTTGCCATTTTGTTTCAGAGCTCCCTGAGCTATGATCAGTGTGCTGATCTTTGCACAACCCAGAAATGTTCTCTCACTTCGCAACCTACAGGAAATCAGTTTTCACAGGTATAACTTGGTTACAAACACCCTGTTTAGTAGAGTACAAAGATCGCCCAGTAAGCCTGCTGATAAGACAGCAGCTTTATTTCTACACAGAAAAGCTAATCATGTATAATAACAGCCAACAACAGAATAATGTAAAATAATGATTACCAGTTCTCCAGTTTAAATAATAGCAGACAAAGGGTAAAATAAGAATGCATGGCAATTTTCCAATGTAGGAAAGTATAGTAAACAAAGAGCAATAACTGACTGTAGCATATTAAACAGGCTTCAAATATTACTTATAAGTATGAGGATTGGGCTTAAAATGCTGCTTAGATGCACGGGCAGGCAAAGACATTGCCATACATCTCCTATCACAAAACTGAGTTTATGCACCGCAGTTCTAAATTACATTACAGTGAAGGATTTCCTGTGCTAGAATTATTTATCACATAGGACTCTGCCACCCACAACAGTACCTGTAAAACAACAACCATCTGCTACAAAGTACAATGAATATTCCTATAATTTTCACTGAAATTAAAATGCAGGTATAAAGAGTAAAGCCAGAATAATTTTGTTTGCAGAAAAAGCCCTCTTCGTGATTTTAACAGCTGAGTGGCTTAGCCTAGAAGTTGAAACAGTTGGCATACACTTTAACTGCAGCCATGCCAGCTGCTTGACAGACTGCTAGTACCCAAAGCTTTCCCTGCTGCCCCTTGTCAGCTCACAATTCTGCTTTTCCGATAAACAGAGGTTCTGGTATTTGGCAAGCTCTACAACAAACCCTAAGTCAGCTTTGACAAAAGATACAGGAGAAGAAAGACTAGAGTGAAATTTAATTACCTACTGCACCTGAACTTAGTTCTTCTAAAATTTCTAATTGAGTATTTTGTTTACAGTAACATTTGTAAAACAGTATTGGTAGTTACTTAGATAGATAAGCTTCTCCTCTACCGCGACTTAAAGCACTTCAAAGCATTTCAGACAGCTTTATTTAAAAAGATGCCAAGACTTTCTGGGAGGCAAACATTTACTGTGATCAAATACATCAGGTCTAATCATGTCCCTCACACTGTAAGCTTTAAGAGTCCAGTTTTTAAAAGGTTTTCAATTTTTTTTTTCTAGTTGCAGCCACAACTTCAACATGAACTATAACTGCTTGTCTAAGTTACAAGAAGCGATTACTCAAGAAACGCTTGTACATCCTTCATAATTTAAATTTCTTAATCTCTGTGTTCACTTGAGCTAAACAGTGGGGAAGTGAGAAATAAACAGGAAAAATTTTTTCCTGATCAAATAAAGGTTGTGACAATTACTTAATGAAAAAAACCAGTACAGAGAATGTAAAAATCACTTTCCATTTTCATTTTTGTTCCATAGAAGCTCCTCAATGACATCAATCAATATGGTACTGTGGACAGCACATACTCCAAATCGATATTGTTCTGCAGACACTACATAATCCAAATCAATAGCTTGATCCATGGATACCAATTAAGCATGCATTCAGCCCTTCAGGGATTCAGGGAGGTCTGGCACTTTATGCTGTCTGCTCTGTTTTCACAAGCATTCATTCAAACTGCACTCCAAAGACAGATTTCATTGGGGAATGAGGGAAAACTTTTACTATCAATGAAACAACTGAAATATTACAGCGATGATCTATAGTCTCCAAGGAAAAAAATGCTTTCGACCTGTGTTTAGTATTCACTGAAACAGTCAGCACTATTTAGAGAAATGAAGTAAAATAAGCAAAGGGTGTAAAAGAAGCAAAAGCTTCTGGCCATTGAAACTTTGGAGATCTAAAACTTTGAGCAGAGCAAATGCTCTGTTAATTTAAAAAGGAAGAGAAACCACTTCCCATGCCTGGGGTTTAAGAAGGAAATTTATCTTCCTGCTAGGAGATGATGTGTTCTGAGCTTGGGTTCACTGTAGTTTCTTATTCAGTCCTGTAAATTCTAACCAATGACTGTAACTGTGCAGCTCACCAGCAGAAGCATAAGGATTAGAAAACAAGATCACTTTAGCTTGTAAAGATCTGAAAGACTGGAAATGAGACACCCATTTTTGGTAATTTTTAGTCATTTTCCCCTCAGTTTTCAACGTAGGAATTCTGTTGTCTTTGAAATGATTGCTGAGTAGACATTTCTAAAGCTCACTATATTTAAGTACTGATTTACCTTCAGAATCTATAGACATCATAATCTCAAGAGAAGATTCAAAGATTTATTTTCTTTCTTCCAGAAATACCCATGTTAAAGAATATAAAACTGCTACTGCCAACAAACAGAGCAAACTCAGAGAGAGCAAGTAAGGAATTTCAAAATTTAGTGGCCTTTACCATTACAACTGTCTTGTAATGCCTACAAGCATTCATGAAATTATGTACATTAACCTCTTGAAAGAATTTGGGTTGGAATGTGCAAAGCAAAGGCCAGAAAGTGAAGCCCACTGCTTGTGCCTAAGGAATTGGATTACAGTCAAAGCTAACAAGTTCAGGGGCTTTTTGCCTTCTTCCATGCACGTGGGTAACATGTATACCACCAAGGGATGCAGTTGGGTGCAGTTGCTTCTGCAGAATCCACAGGTGAGTCACTTGTCATGGGTGAACACTGGTGGTGTTCTGCATTTTCTGGATCCTTTTCTGAGAAATATTGATGAAACTGATGTTAACAGGAACTGTGCTGCAAATGCACACAAATTTCTGTGCTAGCTAGAAAGAATCCACTATCATAAGTAGGGAGTGCATATTAAATTTGTCTTCTCATTCTCAGCTCCAACACTTCCCCCTCCTCGATCCAAAAGGTATGCTATGAAAAAATACAGTAGCATTAGATACAACAGCGGCAGAATCCCAGAATTTTTTAGGCTGTAAAAAAGAATCCAAGTCCAATCTCTGACTGATCACCACTTCATCAACTAGACCATGGCACTCAGTGCCATGTCCAGTCATTTCTTGAACAATGCCAGAGATGGTGACTCCACCACCTCTCCAGGCAGTCTGTTCCGATGCTTAACAACCCTTTCCACAAAGAAATTCTTCCTGAGAATTTACATAGTCGAAGTTACAGAGAAGCCCACAAAACATACAAAACACTGTATTTAGAGAACATCACTGCTGGCATACTATTCATTTAGTGAGCCACAAATAATGGACAATGGAGAAAAAGAAATGGAATAGAACTACGGACAAATGGTATGAAAAACCAATCAAGAAAGCACTGTCCTTTTTTCATGCTAAAAACAAATGCCAACGAGAAACACGGTAACATTAAAAACAGTTTAATGATCTTTATACAAGTGTGCAAAGTAAGGTTAGAAATGAACCAATTAAAGGTATAGATTCCCACCAAAGTGACATTTGAGCTAAGTGAGCAATTGATAAGAAAAAAATTTGGCTTATGCTGAGAAGGAAAAATCCTACAGCATAATATCTAGCCTTCTATCAATGTGATCCAGTACTCACTGACACATGTGGGACATGTGCACTCTCTGCCCTCCTTGCTCTTTCATCCATTTTTATAAGCCCAGCCTGGTCTTGCCTTTGTACCTTGTTCCCACTCCTTCATATGCCACTTGGTTTCCTGTCTCAATGATTTTTTCAAGACTATTTCCTCATCACATTCTTTCTTCCAGCTCAACAACAAAGCAGCTAATTTCAAGTGAAGAACTGAAAGCATGAGTTGCCTTATCTGCACCAAGAAACCATGTTGTCTATAGTTTCCCGTAGTTATTAAAGGAAACAATCCTAGGCAAAATACAGATTTCATAATCCTGGACAAAAAATAATCCTGGACTTTATTTGGAGGATTTGGCTCCTTTAAATAATAATTAAAAAGAAAAAGTTTAATCAATCAAGTTTTTAGATTCATAACCTGGATAAATTTGTATAAATGGTAAAATCTAAAGCTCATGAAACCCCCAAACTCATGACATTTTGTCCATATATAGTGTTTATTAGAAAGCATCTTTAATGAATTATAAATTTCCAGAGTTCTATTAGCACTCATTGGTAATGGACCCTTGGCCAGTTCTAATTAGTTTACATTGACCTTAAACTGTTCTGGTAAGTGACTTTCTTCTTAAAAGCAGCTTCCATAAATGTTTTTTTACCTTATTGATTTGACAATGCAGCCTTTGCAGAAACGGTGTCCGCATGGTGTCTGCACAGCCTCCCGAAGAGCCATCAAACAGATTGGACATTCATATTTACTTTCCAAGGGCGGATCAAACTCCACATCATATCCCTGTGTTTCTTCTGTGAAAGAACTTGGAGGGTTTCCAGTCCCACTGCTGACACTTGTGCCGTCTTCTTTGGCTCCAGCGCTGCAGGCACTGGCCATGGCTGCACAGCAGCCGCTTTCCACGTCTCGGGCTCCACAACTGCTATCACTGTGTAGCAAGCTCATAGTAGCTAATCAAGTGCTACACAGAAATGCACTGCAAGACGAAAAAAAGATGTATTAATTTAAAATATTCAAATACCTTCCTTTCAAGTCAAGAGCAAAATTTATTTCTGACCAGAAACACTGGAACAGTTACAGATTTGGTTCTACTCGAAATCACTGGTTTGGTTTTCTCCCAGTTTCCGTTATCTTTCTAACTTATCTTGTGATATATAGGTAAGAACACTGCATCCAGTCAGTATAGTTCGAACAAACACACACCCCTTTCTGTAATCTCTTTCATCTAACTACCTGATTTCCGTAAAAAGAGGAATACTCTTTGTCCTTGCTATGTCTACTGAAAGCATCTCTTTACCCCTTCCACATTATTTACTTCAAAGGCATTCAAATAGACTTTGCATGAAAAAATGCTGTACAGAATCATGTTTTATTGGGCGACAATAGCTCAATTCCATATTTTCCTTGCAGTATATATATCTGTTATTTAACATTTTCTGTCTACAGCAATTCACAGTATAGGTTTCAAATCAATTTAGGTGCAGGTCCACAAATAAAATACAAGTCCAAGTACCCAAACCAAGCAGATCCTCTGCTGCAATGAAATTCAAATATACAGCACTGCTGATAACATTTTAGAACTGCCAACAGGACTTTCAATGGGATAAGAAGCTACACATGAGATAAGGATAATAATTCCACAGCTCAAAAGCTATCCACAAATTACTAGCACTCAGAGTTCTTGCTCTCCTTTGCCTCTTCTAGTCTAGCTGGCAGGGAGGACAACGGACATGATTGTAAGAACAGAAGATACAAGTCACCTTTCCCTGAAGAGCAGTGAATGGCATACTAAAGCCTGTTTTTAAAACACTGCTCATCAAGCAGGTTGAACTCATAGGTATCCCCAAACAGATGGTCAGTGTTTCTACACTGAAGGAAGGAGCTTTAAAAAAAAGATCTAAACAAATATAAGTTCTAGATGTCCAAGAAATTTTCCTCTGCCTTGATTTTGTAATGGTCATAACCATTTTCTCAGAATCCTACTGTGGTTAGTTTTCTATAAATGAAATTTCTTTGAAAAACAGGAGATTACCACCAGTTTCAAGGCAGTATGAGTAATCTGAGGGTTATGGAGCCAGGCATGCAAAACAAGTCCACTAACCTCAGATTTGACTGGCTTTTGCACAGCAGTATAGGCAAAGTCTTTTGTAATGTTCACTTACTGAGTTCGCTGTAATACCATTGCATCATTTAAAATATATTAGGGATGCAAATGTAATCAAGAGCTAAAGTATAAGGATTGTTCATCTGCATCACAACTGCAGACGGTGGGGTCAGCAGAATGAATAGGGCTACCTTGAGCACAAGCTCACAAAAGTAAAAATTTTCCTGCCTTTATCAGAATTTGAATATCACAATTCATTTTTACAAAATGTTCATGGATAGGAGGAGGACAGACAGGTAGTTTTACTTGGGTATTTATTATATGACACCTGAAGATTACATCAATAGAAATATTAATCACACAAGGTCTCAACTAGCATTTACTGGGAATGTATTTTGAACACATGCAACATCACAGAAATGTGCTTTAGGCCATCTACATGATAAACAGCTGGCAATACTGTCCATGCTAATACTGCATGAGCTTTTTTTCCCCAGCTATCCAGATCTTAAAAAAAAAAAAAGAAAAAAAAAAAAAAGGCAGATCTACTGAACAAAACCAAACAGGCAAAGTTACCATATTTAGGTCAGCTACAGTCAGAATCAAAACAGAACTTTTATTTTGTTCTGTAAATATGTAACTTTCCATATTGTTGAGATATGTAGAGGTATGAGAAGTATTTGAAGATCAGCGTTCTTGACATTTCCAAAATACCATTAAGGTACAGAGCCTCAAAGCGCAGTTTGACAGCTTTGACTTGTAGTGTACAGGTCAGCAATGCTCACTTTATGCAGAAATAACTCTACAGCAGAGCTGCCTGGAACTGCACTCAAGGAGAGGTGTTCACTTCTACTGTTCTCCACTCCAATGTATTATCCCTATACATTATCTACCCACAACAGGTTTTATTAATCAAGGCTCCTAAGCACAACAGCAATACACACTAAACACCAAGTACATTCTCACCAGCAGCTTCAGCCAGGTCATGATCAATTTAATCCCATGAAGGGAGCAACTCTCCCAATGACTTAGAATGGAAGCAGAAGAATCAATGTTTATAAAGATGCCTTGTAACAGATTTTTTTTTTTTAGAGTGCCATCAGTAGATCTTTCTGGAGGAAAAAACCCAACTTGCTTCCATTGTTAAACTAATATAACTTATTTAGCAACTGCTGCAGAGGATGTTTAGTCCACATATTATGAAAAATCACAGGAATCAAACTGGGCCAATGGAGTGGGAATGTTGGTATGCAGCATATTAGAATCTACTGGCCAGCCTAGGACTGAAAAATTCACATAAATCTAAGCCACAAGGGTATATTTACTGAGACTAAGAAAGGGAAGAGGAACATATATCCCTTTAGTGATGTCACAAAGGAATTCAGGAAGTCGCAGAGAGAAAAATATAATAACTTTACCCAAATTCAGTTCTCACATTAATTGAAAAGAAGTGTGTGACTCTTCTCTTGGGCTGTTACTAAGAAAAAACCCATACTATTTCAAATATTGCTCTTATAAGGAAGAAAACAGGATCTGAGTCGGTATAATCTCACTAGCTGAACGCTTTTTGAACTTTTTGAACACTAGCTGAACTCTTTACCCCCTTATATTGTTTCTACAGAAACAGCAGTATGTCCATTCAGTTTACAGAAAAAAACTCCTATACCAGAGTCATTTTAATGAATGAGTCACTGCAACCAGTCAACATCCCAGACGCACACAAAAATCCCCTTATTCAGTGATATACTCCACTTCTACATAAAGCTTTTTGTCAGCACATGACCGAGTGGTTCATAAAAAAAGAAGTGCAAATATTATTGGCTCTTTTTAAATTGGGAAATTCAGGCACAAAGAGGCAACTTAAACAAGGTGATTTAAAAGCCAGATTTTAAACTTTGTTCCTGTTTTCTCTAAGACAGGATTCCTCCTACTACTCTTACCCATTTCATCTTATCTGTGAAGGAAGTCTTTCCTCCACACGTATTTATAGGTGTGGGGCAAGGCACAATTTTTCAAATAAAAATGCATACTGCTGTTACTCCGACCACTAACCGAGGTCTGATTACTCCAGCATAGTTTAAAACAATTCCTCTGTGAGTTCTAACTACTATAGTAGGAATTAGTTCTGTTTCTTGTGGCAGTTACTTTACCCTCCAAGAGCAGGAACACAGATTCAATCTTGAACAGAGCAGTGCTAGTGCAAAACTGACTACAGAAAAGTATACTTTGAATGTTTAATGATAGGTGTTTTCCCCAATGAAGGTGGAGCAGACAGTTTGTGAGCCTACTGAAGCAGTTTTTCATGTTCTTCCCTTGGGGAATTTAAAAAATGCTTTGGCTGGAAGAGGATGGATTTTAAAATTCAAACTAATATATATCCCAAAACTATACTAACATCTCCCAAAACCCACATCATTCTTCCTATTGATAATAGTTGGTATTCTTCCTCTGTGCCAAACAGAACTGAGTCAAATGCAAGCACAACAATATCCAGGTATTAACTTACACCTTGTGTATACCACAGCCTTTACAACTAATCCTTTGTTCTAATGTTACTAGTTTAATACATTAAACACTTTGCTAGACTGCTCTCTAAACCTTTTTTGTTTGCCCAACAGCCAGCTTTCAGATCCAGGAACAACAGAAATTAAACTAGATCATTATATGGTAATTCTTGTTTTTGCTAGAGTGAAGTTTCTCAGGCAGAGAAAGCCTTAAACTGTGTTTGGTAATGTGCCTGAAGTACCCTCTTCTAAAGCTAGGAAGTCCTATCACGCCTGATGGGTAGAGAGATAATGGGCTTTAGCTTGCACGGGAGGTACCCAGTCCTTGGGCTAGCAAAGGCTGATTTCACTCTCCAAGGCAACAGCTGTATTGTTTGACAATAGAAAGGGAGGTGCTTTCCAGGCCAAATGGTAATGGTCAGAACTTGTCTGATCATTACCTCTGCTGCAGAAATGTGGGAATGCCCTAAAGATCAAGCTGTCATGCCCCAGAAAAGACAGTTAAGACTACAGGGAGTCCCCATACTACTCTTCCAACTTCAAACCATAATGAACCCTTTCTTCACTAAATAACCCGTGCTATGTTGCTATCTACACTGCTGCATTACAAAGTGATTAGGCTGATGTGAGCTAGCACACTCAAACCAGAAGAGCAAACTCCTGCAAGAATAATGTACCTTATGATTGACAAAACAATGATTTCACAACAGAATTTAAACTGCCCATATTTTAAATTAACGCATGCAACAAAACTGTCTACTCTGATTTGTCAAGTCCCATAGTATATGGTGCTTAGGTAGAACTTTTACAGATTTTCATGCTCCAGAGAGCCACGGGATTAATTCAGAAATTCCTCTAAATGAAAAAATATTGCTGGTATCAGAAGATATCTTCAGACTGCCTGGAAAATCACATTATCATTAGAGTAATAAGGAGGAAATAAAATTAGGCATTTTATCCTATTTATACTGAAATATGAAACAATACCTTTGAGCATTTGGCAAAGGTGAAGGAATACTGTACAGAGAAAGTATCACTTTCCATAAGATAAAAAACTTTTAATATTAATCATTAAGTACTGAATACAATTAATTTCCACATGCCCTTTCCTAGAAAATTCACACTGATTAGCCATATAAATAAGGAAATCAATACAGAGGACTACTCCAAATCCTTTTTCTTACTTGAAGTTCACAAACATAATTAATTTGCTTGCAGCCTGGCCAGCAGATATCCAGAAGGGGAAATGCCTTGAGCACCACACCAACAGAAAAACTGGCCAAACTCCTCTCTTTTCGTCTTTTCTCCCACTGAGAACAGTTTTTTATGTATAGATTTCTGGGTCATGAGATTGACGGACCAGTGGAGTGACTTTGGATAATTTTATGGAGCAATACTTGCAACACTTATTCCCAGGCATAATAATTAATGGTCTACTGACAACTGATAAGCACCATGTGTTTCCATTATGAGGTTTGTAACTATCATCACTGTGGCCTCATCCAGGCAGAACATATGAAATTATGCAAATTCCTTTTAATTAATACCATAAAACACTTTCATTTAAAAGCTATCAAATGTCTAGACAAGCCAAAGCAATAAGAGATTTGGGCAGAACTTGTAACTGCAAAAAACAAATTCTGGTTTCTTATAAAAGTCTGCAAGCATGCTGCAAATATTTTGTTGAGGTAGCAATTTTTTTTTTTTCTAATAGCAGTACCCGCTAAGACTTTCAAGTCTTTTGGATAACCACTATACTTAACATTCTAACATGCGAACATGAAGACTTCACAGAAGAATTTTTGTTTGAGGCAAATAGAATTGAACAACATTCAGAGCTCATTAGACACTATCAAGAGCTCCTGATGCTGAAGCAGAGCAGCTCTTGGGAGTTTTGAAATTTTCCAGGTGATTTCTTTTTATTTGGAGAGAATGCTGTCAGGCTCTAATCACATACGTATTTTCATGCTGAATGTTACTTAGGAAACTAAATGGTGGCACACTCAGTTACATTCATATTTTATCCTACTTAGGTATGTCAAAACAAATTTCATTTTAGTGAGCAGTGGAAGCGTACTATACTGTATTTAACACCAAAATATTCCATGGGTTTTCCCATAACCAAAAAAGAAACCCAAGCCAAAATCCCCCAAACCTTTCTTCGGTTTATTAACTTCTAGATACAATCCATTGAGAATTGTTGAGAATAACAATATAAGGAAAGCATTGTTATTGAGAAGAACAATACTATTTAATTCTTTACTTTGGCAGTGACTCTGCTCTTTGGCCTCTGTTCTCCCTTTGCTCTCCCTACACCAAGAACACACTGAGATATGCATTGTGCCTTTCTACATCCCTCAAAAGATCTGAAGAGACTTTAAGGTGCTGCCTAATGGGGACAAAGTAAACACCAGGGCAGAAAGCACTTCAAGAGGCAGGGAGAAGCATGGCTATGAACAAATGTCATTTATGTTAGGTACAGTCTCAGGGCTAGATTTAATTACCATCTACCTCTACAAGCTTGTATCTGGCATTAGTAAAACAATCTGAGACTGGTAAAACAAACAGTGAATTAAGCAGACATTCTGAAACAATTAAAACATTTCTCCTTTTCAGTCCACCTTATATTTACTTTCATTGTCTTTTTGACATGCTTTATACCCAGAATCTTTTATCACCAGTTTTCACAGACTGGATCTAAAACCTTTTTGTATTTGCTTAGCTAATCTAAAAAAGCTATTTCTGTCTTGACAGGTTGCCATTCAATGGAGTCTGACTGAGCTTCACAAATCTTCACCTGCTGGGAAAAGCTGAAGGTAATGTGGAGTATGCAGAAGAATTATACCCAAAGCAATATCTACAAAATAATACAAAAACTAATACAGCTTGTTTTATCAGCATGTTTTTTCCTTCTTTTACTATAAGGACTAGTTCTATGGCCTTTTCACACAATGGAAAGGCAAAACAGTTTGCTTGCAAGTGTTAACACAGTTGGTGAACACAGCATAAAATGCATGGGAGATGTTCCCCCATTCCTTTTCCTACCTGTCCCTCACCGAAACTTCAAATCAACCCTGTATTTATCACTCAGTCAATGGTATCTAAGACACAAAAACCACACAGCTCATAGTTCTGCAGCATGCAGAACTTGTCAGAGGCAAACACGAAGAAATATTTTCGGCAAGCTTTAACTACTAGGTATAAGGGATATAATTAGAACATTTTCCTCCCACCTACACTGAGATTTCCGTTTAAGTACGAAAAGACTCGGCATGACCTATCTAAACCAGACGAAATTGATGGAAAGTACTACTGAAGTCGTAATTTATTACTCGTGTTAATTATCGTTAAATATAAAATACTGCCAGTCTCTACTAGAAAACAGAGCTGTCGGTTTTAGAATAGTAACCCATCTTGATAATTATCCCTTAACGTGTTACCGAAGAATTTACTTTGTATCTTCACTTCACTTGGGAAAAACAGAGCCCACGTTAAGCTGATGTGCTCGAGACAAGGGGGACCACAACTCGAGAGCCACGGGCTGCTCACGCTCCCACCGCAGTGCCATGGGGAGCTAAGAGGCAACACAAGGTCATTTCAGCCAGGCTCCCAGCCAGGTAAACCAGTGTATCTCGGAGCCCGCGCTGGCCGGTCTCAGATCGTGGCACACTTTCAGTTCCGGAGCAGCGCAGGCCGGCGCCTCAGCCCCATCACCGCCCTGCCCTACCGCAGGCACCCCCGGCCCTGCTCCGAGCCCCGAGCCCGCTCTCGGGGAAGGGGCCGCAGAGCTCCGCGGGGCTGGGCGGGCGCAGGCTCCGCTCCGAGCCGGCAGCCCCGGCCCGGCGGGGGAAACGCTCCGTGCCGGGCGCCGCCACAAGCCCGCGCCGGCCGGACTCCCGCCCGGCGCACCGGCCGGCCCTCGCTTCCACGTACAGCCGCCGGGCCCGCCGCAGCCCCGCCCTCGCCGCCCCCCGCGGCCCGCCCGGACTCACACCCGACCCGCGGCGATCCCCGCCCGCCGCCGCTTCCGCTTCTCCTCGGGAGGCGTCGGAGCGGCGGCTGAAGCGAGCGGGGGCCGCCCGAGGCGCCACGGCCCGCTGCAGCGCCTCCTGCCGCCGCGGAGGGGACGCGACACGGGGGGGGGGGGGGCGGGGCCGCCTCGCCAGGGCGGCGGGAGGGCAGTGCCGCCGTCATCCCGCCCCTTAAAAAGAAATAAAACCGTCACCAGCGGTGTTTGTGTGAGCATCGAATCTTTATGCTCCGCCGGCCTTTACTACGCTGCTGAGGCTCCTGTGAACAGCCATCAGGATGCTTTTCTGGGCTCCGTTGTGAACGCTGTTAAAAATGAGGCACTGAAAGCTGGAGAGGGTGGGGGTGGTGTGTGCGTAAAGGGCTCGGGATACGCAAAAAAGCCGTTTCTCTGTGTTAAACAAATTCTTATCAGAAATAATTTCCTCTCTCAACCTCAGCTGGCCCTTGGGAACCCCTGCAGGCACTGAGGCCGGGTGCGCTCCTCCCTCGGGGCGAGCGCTGGGGGGAACCTCTCCCGGGGGTTTGGACAGCGGCCAGTTGTGAGTGAAATACCGGCACAGTGTGAACACACAGACATCTTCATTTCCTTAGAAACAAACGAGAGGAATTCGATTGTTTGCATCGGAGAGTTTTCTTGGCAAGAATCTCATATTAACGCACATTTAAATCAAAAAAAACAACTGCTGTTCCCAGCGTTTGGGAGGATATAAGCTGGGGGTGGAGGGATTGTGAAACCACTTTTTCAGTGGTTTTCAGTGTCTCTGTCCACACGCCACAGTCCTTGGGAGCTGGAAATCAGTGGCCGGTGCCATCGCTACAGTGCCTGTCTCCCTCCGAGTGTTGAGCTCTCAGACTGCAGGATGCTGCTGGAGCCAAGGTGCATCCCAGGCACTAACGCACCCCTCCGAGCACTGTTTGTGTCCAGAACATATTTACGTTTCTTGTTAGGATCTGCCAGGAAGTTAAGAGTAAGGGCGGAGAGAGATATCTGGGCCATTACATAGGGCTCCAAAATATCACAATAAAGAAGGAATGATATTAAGAGTAAATAAACCAATAAATACTTTGTGGACCCTCTCCTGGACAACTAGCTGAATTTCAGAGCTATCCTTTTTCTCCTGCCCAGTGATCAAACTGCATGCTACTTTCATTAGCTGTAAAACGAGGAAATTTACCATTATGGGGCTTTGTAAAACAAATATCCTTAGATGGAGGGTTTTCCATGACTAAAAAAATACTACTAATTGGCAAGGTGCCCAGAGCACTGCTGTCCAACCTATTTTAATTGAGAATTCAAGGAACTTATCTGGAGTTTTTATTCCAAGTTTAAATTAAATGCTTTTATTGAGAAGTTTCCAAATCTGTATGGCTTAGGCCCCTGGTCATATATTAATGCCCATGCTGTAAGCGAAAGCAATGCAAAAATGCTTTTCTCCACTCGGTGGTGCCAGTGGCACAGGAAAATCATTTTCCAGCACTAGATCTGTGCAGCTGAAATTGTATGAGCAATTATGCTCATATGGACATAAACCACATCCAAAGCTGTAGCAATTTGAGATAAATTAAAATCTTTAGTTGCCTGCTGTATCCCTACAAGACAATATTTTTTCAAGGTGATTTCCTGGCTACTTGAAAGTAAAGCACTTGGTTAAGCTTATGTATGCTCATGTGGTTCCTTTGATAAAGAAGCTGATGCCTGTACAGTGCAGTTTTGCATGCGAACTCGAGCTCCTGGGGGAATGGTAGAGGTAGCCAGCTACCTGGGTGAAGTTCTGAATAAGTACCCCAGAGGGCGAGATTTGCTAAACTTCTCAAAGAGCCCTGAAATTCCTTAATGCTAACAATGTGTATTGTCAGGGAGTGGTGCCTGCCATTTCAAGATAAGAGAGGAATTCAGTATGTGACTGCAGAGAGTGATTTTGATTGATATCTGGTATTGCAGTCCGATCTGATATTTTTCTGAAAAGGTCTCTCCAAATGCTAGGGAGTGAATAGTAAAAATAGGCAGGTTGATAGGAAGTCCAGGCAAAACAATTGAAGAGCTAAGCTCAAGCCCTAGCCAGCTAATATTCTCAGAGGTATATAAATGCCTCAGACATTACATCCTTCTCCCACTCTGCCTTGGCCTGGAATGATATCTATGACTTCTTTTCCACCTTATCCTGACAATCCCATTCAGATGGTTTTGGTTGGGATTTATTTCATATTAGGGTTTTGCGTGTATTAGAATCTAAGCAAGGATATGAGGGTTTGATACCTGAACTTTTTTTACTTTCTCCATGCATTGCATATTCCATACATTATTTTCTTTCTCTATACATTATTTGCTCTGGCATGAATCATTACACTAGTTAGTAGGAACTGTTGGTCTCCCATGTGGCACAAACACTCAGGACTAATCACTTCTCCAAGACATCATCTTATGGGAATTGATGGCACTATGGGCACAGACCCCGACGCTTGGGGTTCCAAGTGTCTGAACCAACTTTATTGAGAACAACGGCATCTTATATGGGCAGTTCAAAAAGTAATAAACCATCCTCAGCCAATCACATCCAAGGAGCATGTGCGATAGAGCATCAGGAACTACATTTCCCAGAGTGCCCCTCGGCAGTATTCCTGTGACACTAACCACCACAGAGAATGACTTGGAGAAGAGTGTCTAGAAAGCTACGTGGTGGAAAAGAACCCGGAGGTGCTCGACAGCCAGCTGAACATGAACCAGCAGTGTGCCCAGGAGGCCAAGAAGGCCAATGGCACCCTGGCTTGTATGAGAAATTGTGTGGCCAGCAGGGCCAGGGCAGTGATTGCCTCTCTGTAGTCAGCATTTGGGAGGTCTCACCTCAAGCCTGTGTTCAGTTTTGGGCCCCTCACTGCAACAAAGATGCTGAGGTGCTGGAGTGTGTCCAGAGAAGGGCAACTGAGCTGGCGAAGGGTCTGGAGCACAATTCTGTGAGGAGCAGCTGAGAGAGCTGGGGTTTTTTAGCCTGGAGAAAAGGAAGCTCAAGGGAGACCTTACTGCTCTCTGCAAATATCTTCCTTTCAAGGAGGTTGTACCAAGGTGGGGGTTGCTCTACAGAGGAAATGGCTCACCTCAAGTTGCACCAGGGGAGGTTTAGATTGGATATTAGGAAAAATTTCTTCATGAGAAGGGCTGAACAAGTGTTGGAACAGGCTGCCCAGGGAAGTGGTTGAGTCATCATAGCTGTGGGTATTTAAAAGACATGTTGACATGGCACTTAGGGACATGATTTAGTGGTGGACTTGGTAGTGTTAGGTTTGCAGTTGAACTTGATGATCTTAAGGGTCTTTTCCAACCCAAAAGATTCTATGATTCTAAAAATTGAAAGCGTTGTAACATCAGAGTGGATAATAGAGTGGGGATCCTCTCATCTCTTTTAGATATAGCAAATGTCAAACAGTACAATTTTGCTGATTTTTCTTCTGGCTGACATCAGATGCTTTCAGGTAGGAGGCACACTAACTGGGAGATCCTGACCCGCAATCAAAGCCCAATGGCCTGCCTCAGCCAATTTCTCAGGGAAGACAGTGCAAGTCGAAAATGGGTTTGAGTCCTGCAGGATCACAGAGTCTCCCGAGAAAGAAAAATGCTTGGGTGTTTATGTAGTTATGCAACTATTGCAAATTCCTACTTCTGGAGTGTGAACTTATGTTCACATTTGAAAGGACTTGATGGATCACTAGAATTTTCACACAATTTTATGTGTGGAGACTGAAAACTTTCAGGGTGCTGTTGTATGAAAAAATTTGGTTTCTTTCCACTTTGAGTCAGTTTTTAAGACGGTTGCTCTGTGGAAACTAAGCCTGAGTCTTCTTGGGCTTCTCCAGGAAAGACACTCTACTGGCCACTGTTTGTAGCCATGTATGGCCTATACCTGGTTAAGTATCTAACAGTTACTCAATATGTATATAGCTAACTTCCATATTATTGATTTGTCCTCCCTGCCCAGGGCCTTCAAGGCCCCAGACATACACCACCAAAGAGGCAATATCCATGAAAATTAAATACTGGTATCAGGAGAAACACATTTTGTGATCCCTGTTGTTAATTCACCCTTGGCTTGGCTGCTGTTGACCTGAGGAAGTGGGACATTGATCTTCAATGAAATAGCTTTGATGTGCAACACCAGTGTGGCCAGAGACTAGGTTCTGCTCTCTAAGAGTTAACAGTGAAGAAATCAGCTATGAAACTATAAAGAAGAAAGCCAAATGCAAATCTTTGTGTTAAAAAACAGTGCAGGTGCTCCTCAGAGAGTGTCTGCATACTTATCTCAGAGCTCAGGAGTCTCACACAAGATGACCTTGTTTATGTGAATTTTGTGGTTAAGCCTCATAAATTGCCAGGTGCCACCTGGATTTGAGAGTTCTGTGTTGTGTTTAGTTCAAGTAACCTGTGGTTAGCACCAGGGTCATACTGGGAGCTCAGAGGGACAGGGATAAGTGAGATAAACAGCACTGCGTTGTCTTTAAAAAGCAGAGGGAACACAGAAAGAGTGACAGCATGCATGAGAGAGCAAACAAGCTTGACATTTGGAACAAACTGGGCAGACATAGCAGCAGCTCTACCAACTGACAGCAAGCTGAAGGTAGGCTAGTAGTATTAATGACAGCATCCCAGATGCTTGTAGGACATGCTAGTGTTGGTTCCTTTTCCTGGTGTAATGTGCAGATCAAGATTTTATTTTATACATGCTTTGTCACTTTGGAGGTTGTTCTGTTCATTTTGGAGAGACTTTCTATAAAGCAAGGTCTTCCTTGATGTGAACAAAAGTGTAGCAAACTTGCTTGTCTTCAGAAGTGTATGAAATACTGTGATCTGGGGAGAAAAGGGATTTCTTTTCCCTTTTCAAGATAAAAGGAGGCAATACTGAACACAGCTGTTTGACTCAATTAAATAACCGTGGCAGGAGATTCATGCCTGGGGTTCCCTCCATAAGAATCCGAGTGAGAAAAAAGATGTGACCCTCAACTAGAATAACAGAACACAGGCAAATTTAGCATGAGTAGCAGGAAATATTCCTAGCACTGGAAATATTTCTAGCTCTCCTAAGGGAGCTGCTGAATTCAACATTGCCTGGGAGCCAGGCAATTCAAAGCGTTTGATGAGTAGCCTGTTGTCAACAATTAACTACTGCAGAAGGTGAAGATCACATGACCTGAGAGGGCTTCTTTGTCATTCATTTCTTCCAGAACATGTTCAATGAAAGAGAGAAGAAAAAGAATGTTTAAACTTTTCCTTAGCAGGAGTAAACCCTGTCTGATTCATTTGAGCTGGTGACTAATAACAAGGGTCAGGTCATGGGTTTGGAGATGAGTATGGCACTACAGTGGCACTTACTCAAAGAGTTACAAGAGTAAAGAAAGTATTAAATATTTTGCTCTAAATGTGCTGGCTGTTTCTTTACAATGACTTAGATACCACCCAGAAGAGGAATTGCTCGTGATTTAAGAGATTCTGAAGGTGCTGTTGTGGATGGTGAAATGACACAAAATGGCATAGGGTGCTATGTAGAATAAAAGGATCTGTGAACAGTATAGGGCAACCAGCTATTCAATTACTCTGCAAGTGGTAGGAACACAGAACTGTTCAGGGGCAAATGGGTTGCTGCTCAGTGGATAAATTTGACCAAGTCAGTCACAGGATGCAGCCAAGACAGTGAGGCAGTAGTAATGCTCTGAATACATCTGTGCACAGCTGCACATCACAGAACTACGAACAACAGAATACAAGCAAGCATGTTGCTGGGCTGGATTGGTGGTGGACAGCAGGGGACTGCAGTGCAGACAGAGATATTTAGTAGCACAGGCAGCTGGACGGACCAATGTGTGCAGATGGGGGCAGTCGTATGGGCAGCTTGTTCTCAGTGGGATGGAATGAAGAGAAGCTGGGAAGAAAACAGACCTAAATTTTAGTTGCCAAGGCCTAATGAAAGATTTTGAAGTAAATCTCAGCTCTTCAGGAAAGAACTAAGCATACCGATATGTCATTCTGGATGTGGAACTTAATTAATTCATGCAGTCCCTTTCCCAATGGACTCTGAAAGGCTGTGCTGAAATGATGCTTTATCAAAAGGTTATAAATGAAATAATCTCAGAAACACCCTGGGCATCATCACTTTGGACCATGACTTGGATGTATTTCTTTATGAAGGACGCTTCCTGAAAAGACACTGAACTAAGGTTTCTAGCAAGTTATGTGGATTGCTACGTGATGATATAATCTGTTAAAGCAACCACAGCCATACCCATGTGATTTCTAGTTCTAGTACATTGTCTTAATATGCAGTTTTCCTCATTTTTATTACACCAATTGGATCAGTAAAAACAAAATAAATCAGAAAACATAATTGAATTTTCTCTATACTGTTTGTTTACTTTGTGCACTTTTCACAGCCAGGTAATGAAAAATAGGTTAGTTACTCTTGTTGTTGTTTCTACATGATTTGATTTTCTGAGACTGATGCAGTAGCAAAAAGTTTCAGTGTTTGAGGTGAAAGTCTGGTATTTACTTTTATACACACTATATTTCCATGGAAACCACATTGATACTACTTTTGGTTGCACCTCTATGAAAGCTAAAATTTGGGTCAAATTTAAACAGACATTTTCAGCTTTCCAGTACCAGTAATCCTTACAGAGAGAGTTCTCAGCAGGGTACTTAAACAGATGAGTAGTGTACAATCTATAAATATTTTCTCTACATCAAATTGCAGCCAGTATACATTTCCATATCTCCTTTAGAGTTCAGGGAACTGTAGTGCTTTGCAGCAATAGATGATACACTCTTCCTGCTTTAATGGAGCTACTCACATTCATTAAGCACAGGCTAAAGCACCTTACAAAACTGGAACCTTAATAAAGTTTGCACTGGGATTGAGTAGTATGTGCTGCCCATGTGGAATGGCATGTATTAGACACTTCAGACCAGATTCAGAACAAGCAGTGTGAGAGGAATGGTCTTGCTGATTTAGATAATACAGCACGAGACAGACAATATTGTACCTTTCAGACACCAATGGAGTTCAGTTTCACATAAAAAAATCATCAACTTTCAGAATTTAATTCTGTTGTCTGCAATAGCTTTACTTACGGTAAGTTCGGTCAGGCATAAGAAGGAAGGGGGCAGATTTAGATATTTGTACCAGATTGGTGATCTAATAGACACTTAATGCATCAGGATCAAAGTCAAAACGCAACTGGGTACTTATCTGAGATATTGAATGGTCAACATTGTTGGAGCCTCTCAGTTCAGTAGGTGTCTTGGATGAGTAACTCACTTTCAAAGCATTTCTCAGGTAAAGTGATTAGAACTGTTCTATTAAAACCCATAGCATTTTTGTTAATTTGGAAAATAAGCTAACCTGCATCTTTCTATTTCTCAGGTGATCTGGTTTCTGTCAGATTGAAGATGTCAGTAGCATCCCAAATGGGTCTACCTGAAGAAATTCAGCATCCATATAAAAAATTTTCTGAATGGAAATTCAAGCTCTTTAAAGTGCGATCATCTGAAAAAATGCCCTCTGATGACAGGCAGCACATAAACAAAGATCAGGCAGAAGGGATTGCTTCTTCAAACAAAGAAATCATACTGCATAAAGATGAAACAGTGTCAAGAGATGAAAAGATGGAGTTAATGACCAATAGGCAGGCACTTGAGAAAGAGGCCCATGACATGAAAACACGAGACAATAGAGCTCATCAGAACAATCTGAAGCAACTTTGTCGCATCTGTGGAGTTTCATTTAAAACTGATTGCTACAAGAGAACTCATCCAGTGCATGGGCCGGTGGATGATGAAACTCTGTGTCTTCTGAGAAAGAAAGAAAAAAAAGCAACCTCTTGGCCAGATCTTATTGCTAAGGTTTTCAAGATTGATGTGCGAGGGGATGTTGATACTATCCATCCCACTCGGTTTTGTCACAACTGTTGGAGTATTATCCATAGAAAATACAGTAATACCCTATGTGAGGTATATTTTCCTAGGAACAGCACGATGGAGTGGCAACCTCACTCCCCAAACTGTGATGTATGCCATACTACCAGTCGAGGGGTCAAGAGAAAAAGCCAACCATCAAGTGTACAACAAGGCAAACGTGTGAAGACCATTGTGGAACGTGCTCGACTAAACAGAGGCGTAAAGAACCAGGTACAGATAAACAACAAAAATTTAATGAAAGAGATTGTCAATTGCAAGAATATACATCTCAGCACCAAGCTGCTTGCAGTTGATTACCCAGTAGATTTCATTAAATCAATTTCTTGCCAGATTTGTGAGCATATTTTGGCAGATCCAGTGGAAACAACATGCAGACACTTGTTTTGCAGAACTTGCATCCTTAAATGTATCAAGGTTATGGGCAGCTATTGCCCCTCCTGCTGGTATCCTTGCTTCCCTACTGATCTGGTAACCCCAGTGAAATCCTTCCTGAACATCCTTGATAGCCTGGGTATAAGATGCCCTGTAAAGGAATGTGATGAAGAGATTTTGCATGGAAAATATGGCCAACACCTCTCCAGCCACAAGGAGATGAAAGATAGAGAGCTCTATAGCTACATAAATAAAGGTGGCCGACCAAGGCAGCATCTCCTATCTTTGACAAGGAGAGCTCAGAAACATCGTCTAAGGGAACTGAAACGTCAAGTCAAGGCTTTTGCTGAGAAAGAAGAGGGTGGTGATATAAAGGCTGTATGCATGACTTTGTTCCTTCTAGCTTTAAGAGCAAAAAATGAACACAGAAAAGCAGATGAATTGGAGGCTATAATGCAAGGGAGGGGATCTGGACTTCATCCTGCTGTCTGTCTGGCAATCCGAGTCAACACATTTCTCAGCTGTAGCCAGTACCATAAAATGTATAGAACTGTAAAAGCTGTCACTGGGAGGCAGATCTTCCAACCCTTGCATGCTCTTCGCACTGCTGAGAAAGCCCTCCTACCAGGTTATCACCCATTTGAATGGAAACCTCCCTTGAAAAATGTATCCACTAATACAGAGGTAGGAATTATAGACGGTCTATCAGGATTGCCACTCTCAGTTGATGACTACCCAGTAGACACAATTGCAAAGAGATTTCGATATGATGCAGCCTTGGTTTGTGCCTTAAAGGACATGGAGGAGGAGATCTTGGAAGGCATGAAAGCAAAACATCTGGACGACTATTTGAATGGTCCCTTCACCGTGGTAATAAAAGAGTCCTGTGATGGAATGGGAGATGTCAGTGAGAAGCATGGAAGCGGGCCTGCTGTCCCAGAGAAGGCTGTTCGCTTTTCTTTCACAGTTATGAACATTGCTATAGCACATGGGAATGAAAGCAAGAGGATCTTTGAGGAAGTAAAGCCAAATTCAGAGTTGTGTTGCAAGCCCTTGTGCCTTATGCTGGCTGACGAATCAGATCATGAAACTCTAACGGCAATCCTGAGCCCCCTCATAGCAGAAAGAGAGGCTATGAAAAACAGTGAACTGCTACTTGAAATGGGAGGCATCCTGAGAACATTCAGATTTGTCTTTAGGGGTACAGGATATGATGAGAAACTTGTGCGGGAAGTGGAAGGGCTGGAGGCCTCAGGTTCCACTTACATTTGTACCCTGTGTGATGCAACCCGCTTGGAGGCATCCCAGAATTTGGTCTTCCACTCCATAACCAGGAGCCATGCTGAAAATCTGGAGCGATATGAAATATGGAGGTCCAACCCATATCACGAATCTGTTGATGAGCTCCGTGACAGAGTGAAAGGTGTTTCAGCCAAACCTTTTATTGAGACCGTTCCCTCCATAGATGCATTGCACTGTGACATTGGCAATGCAACAGAGTTCTACAGGATTTTCCAGATGGAGATTGGTGAACTTTACAAGAATCCTGATGTGTCTAAAGAGGAGAGGAAGAGGTGGCAGTTGACTCTTGACAAACACCTCAGGAAGAAGATGAACTTGAAGCCTATGATGAAGATGAGTGGAAATTTTGCTAGAAAGCTCATGTCCAAAGAGGCAGTAGAGGCAGTATGTGAATTAATAAAGTGTGAGGAAAGGCATGAAGCCCTAAAAGAACTAATGGACCTCTATCTGAAGATGAAGCCAGTGTGGCGATCCTCATGCCCTACCAAGGAGTGCCCAGAACTGCTGTGCCAGTATAGCTACAATTCACAGCGTTTTGCTGAGCTCTTATCTACAAAGTTCAAGTACAGATATGAAGGCAAGATTACAAATTATTTCCACAAAACACTTGCTCATGTTCCTGAAATCATTGAAAGAGATGGATCCATAGGGGCCTGGGCAAGTGAAGGAAATGAGTCTGGAAACAAACTGTTTAGGAGGTTCCGAAAAATGAATGCCAGGCAGTCCAAATTCTATGAGATGGAGGATGTCTTGAAACATCACTGGCTATATACCTCTAAGTACCTCCAGAAGTTCATGAATGCTCATAAAACATTAAAAAACCAGAGCTTCACCATTGATTCAGAGGATAGTTTAGGTGACTCCTTGCCAGTGGAGGTCTTGGGAAAAAATGATTCAGCAGTACTCTAAATGTAAACCACCTTTGGTGTTTGGTTTGTAATGATGTCTTTCTGCAAGGAAGCAGATTCTTTTTCAGATCTGCAGAGGTACAGGGAAGTCTGAAATGATCATTTTTACACTCCCTATCAAAGGTGCTGAGAGGAGTTTAATAAACGCCATGCCTGTTGGGAGTTTCCAAGAGACAATGCACTGGTGCATTTACTAGTTGTTAAATTACATGAAAGCAGAAACAAATTGCAAAGAAGGGTCTCTGTTTTGTTTTGGTCTTGGAGTGTTGTTTCTAAGTGATAAAATCAAAGTAGACAAGGTTTTATAGAGAGTATTATTTTGGAAGGAATACGATTCTGGAGAGTTAAGACAGTTGCTGAAAAAGGGAGCATGGCTGTTTGTTCTGTTTTACTTTTTAGAGCTATTTTGCTATTTACTTTTCAAGAGGGTTTGATTATTTTATTGATGGTTCTTTGGTTTTTATAAGTAAGGATTCGTCAGTAAGACACTTGGATAATTGATTTGGCATAAAGTTCAGTTATTTTTGTATAAAATACTGACTAAAGATGCAAACTTTGATCTCACGTATTCTAAAAATATTATTTAACATATATGTTGTAGTACTGCTTAGGAGCAGATGGTGATATCGCCATGCTAATTTACTATATGAAGATATAGGAAAGGTAACTGAAGTTTTTAAAATATATTTTTATCATAGCCTCTTTACTCTAAAATGCAGACTTGTTCTCGTAAGTCAGGATTTACAGTGCCTTGTGGTTATCTCATTATACAAAGCACATTCAAGCTCTGCTGTGTAGCTTACTGCTTCATGAGCATTTTAGATTTCTATGGTTACTTCAGTATATAGTACAATTTGTATTAGTATAGTTATATTGAATGAATTCTTGGCCTCACTGAAGTCACCAGTAAATCATCATTAATACCAGCAGGCCCACAGTTTCACCAAGTGACTTTAGTCACAGCAGTCCCATTTGTCAGAAGATGTTTATTACTTTGATAAGATAGATGACAGTAGGATATTTCACTGACTGCTGCTGATGTACTCCAACTGTATCTGACAGGGAGCTTTTTCACACCTGGGATATAACACACTCACAGCCTCATTTTCCAAATATGTGAAAGTGGAATTATATCTATTTACCTCAAAGATAGTTGCATTCATGACTAGTTAAAAAGTAATAAACTGTCTTGAAATTTCTGCATAACATATTTTACACTATTACTCAGTGTTTAGTTGGTATTTATCTCTCTGAAGTGATATTTAGTATATTCATATACTAAAATTATATGGCTTTAATTCAATTACATATTCATGAAACATACTCAAGTACCTCAGATGCCCCAAAATCATCTGGCCTTTCAGATTTGCATCTGTAGCTAAGATATTACTCTAATTGGAGTAATATTTCTGAAACAAGATTAAATGCGGAAATAATCAAAGTGTGGATCTAAAAGAATCTACCTTTTTTTTTTTATTTTGATGTGGCAGAAGTTGGTTCCTGAGTGTAAGTGAACAACAAACTTAAAAGAATTAATGGTCTGAGGTTTGTTTCATAGTAAAGTTTCTTTGAGGGTCTGGCATTTACCATTTATGGACAATGAAAAATAGAGTTAAGTGTTAGTAATTAATACAAATATTAGTGTTATTCTAATTATGCCTTTCTTTTGGTTTTTATTAATTAAAATAATATTTTACAAGTGTTCTGTAATTTAGGATTTTGGTTTAACATGGTTTCTTTAAACATAGTATAAATGTCAAACCTGCATTTAGAAACACAATGTCAAAACCTGCAGTTGGAAATAATGCCTTTTTTCTTAGCAGTCATAAGGACTACAACATCTTTTGTATGGTGTACCCTGTATATCTGTATATCTGTACTTACTGACTGTTCATTTCTAGATTAATTTTTAAAAAAAATTTCTTTGAAAACAAATATTTCTCATATAGCATAACAACTAGTTTTACGTAAGTATCATTCTTTACCAATAAATGTAGATCACAAATACATCTGTTTCCCATGGAGTATAAATATGAAGAAGAAAGAAAATCTTTTAGCAGTAAATGCAGATACAGTTTTCATTTTTGGTCAACATATATTTTATTATACAGATAGTTGCACACTTTTCTTTTTTCTCTTTATGTGTATTTGGGACAACTGTATTACCTTATGTTTTATCCTTGACTTTGCTTGAATAAATTAGGGGTTTGTTTAACAATCTCAACTAATTTCATGGTGATTTTCACTCCATTTAAGTGGTGTATATAATTTTTGTTGCCTTTTGCATAGGAATGAATTTCACCCCCATGTAATCCAAACTTGTCCATTACAATGAATATGTATTGTGGAATGACAGACCAGACTTTGTTAATTTTGCACATGTAATTTCAGTGACTCTGTTAACATTTTCAAATTCCAAATTCAATTTAACAGGCTGCTGATGTAACAGCAAGTGATTTGTCTCACTATCTTTAACAGGGTTGAGTAAGTTTTATCCTTACATGTATGATTTCTTAAGACAAGCCTTATATCCTGGGGTAACTCATCAGACTGAGCAAAACCTGGATGGGGATAGAGAAATGCAGTGGGACGTGAAAGTATTCTTTTCTGAAATATTATTAAGCCATAAAGACACATTTCACATTCTACCAGCTCTGGGCAGGATAGCTGACACAGAGAAGTACTACTATTTTTTTTTCTTTTCTGTTTTTTTAGATTTGAGTCTAGTTTAATCTTCTATTTCGCCATTGTTGACATCTTCTGTAAATCAGTTGAGAATTTTGAGCTCATTAGAACAAACAGTACTGAAAGGGTAGGTACCGTCAAGTACAAGCTTTTGTAAACAGAGCTAAAATAACAATGCTGCATGCACTGAGCCATGCATGGGAGGGCAAACAAATCCTGACTGCAGACAGGTGCATCATTTGGTTATGCAGCCTATTGTTAAGCTTTCTGATTTTGAAGAGGCTTTAGAAATATGGAGACACTTCTATTCATGGTATTCTTTCAAACTTCCACATTTTCTTTTTTACATTAATAATTGGTACAAATCCTTCAGTAATTCATGGTAAATAATTACCGTCTTGTTATGAAATTGTATTGGCTGTAGTTTTTATACAATCACATGATGTTTCTTGTTTTGTTTTATTCGAGGGCTTTGTATTGTGAATTGACATGTTATAAAATGATGTGAACTATGTTAGAAGCCATGATCTTTGTATCATATTTTTTTTCTCACAGGAATAATTCTATTGCCTTAAAGCAAATCAACTTTGACTTTTAGTCTGGTAGTTCAGACACAAACTCTAGATATTTACAGCATCCTAATTTCTGATTACATTGAGTTCTTTGCTTTGTCTCACTGATGGTTTCATAATTTTACTTTTTCTTAATGTATTACAGTTTCCTAATTAATTTCCTAATTCAGTTTAAAATAAAGGTCTTATAAATATTTACGCTTCTGACTTCTGATTTCTTAACAGTTTTTCAATGATGCACATAATTTCATGGTATCAGTCTTACTTTTCATTCAGATTCTGGATGTTTTTCATAGTTAGGCTGTTCTAATACCCAGAGGCTGTGATTCCAGCCCTGTTCTGGAATTCACTAAATTAACACAAATGAAGATTCCTCTGTGAGTCTCAGCAGTACTTTCAGCACCCTTCCTCACAGGCAACTGTGTGACAGAAAAATAACTGATATAAATCCAGTTTTATTTAGTCTGTAAATGGCTTTTTCTTCATTTAAAAATACCACCCCAGATTTTATCTAAAATCAGCCTTGCACTGTTATCTACATGATGAAACATTAAGTCTCTTTACTGGTTTCTGTGCATCCTTTTCATCAAATTTTGACTCCTTGTCAGAGACCGAACTGTAAAGATTACTTCCAATCTACCTTTCAGTTCATTATTTGAAGTTAACCTTTATTCTACTTCAGAAAAATCTTTCTTTCTTCCTTATAATGATATTTCTGGGTTAAAAGATTTATGTAAACAAACTGGTTTGGATGGAACTAATGATGAGCAAATTAAGCTACCTGATTTCTTTGTGTAATCAGATAATTAGACATCTCATATCTGCACTTTATGTCACCAACATATTTTTTTCATCTGACCTCAAATAAAAAAAATGTTGGATGGAAAAAATCAGAACTCATATAAAACAAAAAAACAAGCCTGAGAGAGTTTTCTGGTAATGATTTAACTCCGTTACTCCTAAATCTGTAATAACTGACTGAATTTTCCTTTCCATGTATTCCTGTTGGGATCAGATGAAGAATAATGAGGCCTGTCCCTGCTCTTCTTCAGAGTGCTGTTTTAGAGGACTGAATATGGTATAATTTTCCAACAGCTGACCAGCTGCAACTCTGTTTCCTTAAGTGTTTAGGGAGCTTTTCTACTTTTGCATCAAGCTTAATATTGTTCATGATCCAAAAAGACATATTAGGAAGGATTTATTTAGCACCTTTTCTAGCAGCATCAGGAGAGAGGTCAAGAGGTGTGTTTTCAATGCCCAGCTCTTCCTCTGGAGATGGGCACTCTGAGCAAGTGGACAAGGAAATATGTGCACATCTGTGGCAGTGGCCAGTGCCCTGTTTTTCCTGTGTATGTATATGGATATGGATATGCGTATAGAAACCAGAAAGTTTATAAGGTTATTGCCTTGCTTTTTTCAAATTAAAAATGGGCTCTGGTGTCACAGTTTTCGAAGTAGAGACAACAATTGGAGTTTGATTTTCAGAGGCTCAAGGCTTTCCCAAAAGTTCAGTCTTGTTTGAAACGGAATAGAATAGGAAATCAAATATGGAGGGAGGTATAGCCACCAATCATTAAAAAAAAAAGAGAAGTAAGGCAATCCTTTTGTCTTTAATACATAGGGTCTAGGAGTAAATAACTTTACAGATTCCATTTCAATCTGAATTCAATATTTTCCTTTTGCTTTAGGCTCCCAGTTGCATTATTTCCACTCATTCTAATGGTCTATTGGTACAGTGAGTCACTCTGAACTACGACACATGCTTTGGAGCTACCACTAAAGTTTGTGCTGTGCCTTTGCTGTACATTAATCAGGTACTTCAAGGTCCAAGCACCTTTCAATACTAGTAAAATCCATATATTATTCTCATAAAAGCTGATAATAGCAGTACGGTATTACTAAAATCTATCTGGGAACCATGATGCTGTATATTGTGGTTACAAAACACACAGGTCAGTTGAATGCAGATACAATAGAGATTTATTTCTGCACTCAAATCTACTTCATTTTATCTGCTAATTCAAACCTGCCTGAGCAAGAAACATCTTGTATTGATTAGCTGGTTTTGAAGACAATGAATGCTTTTAAAGTACATGACTCAGTAAATTAAGTACTTTCTGCAGTCTTGAATGCTATGTCAAGTGTCTTCTTTACAGGCTGAAGTTCATATATCTCTTTATGTTCGAGTGCTTTCAAGTGTTTTATATTTTACTTACAACTTCCTCTTTCTGCAGTAACTACAGTCTCTGAACTGTGATTTAATGCTGTTTGCACAGCCCTTCACTGTGAGGCTGGGACATGGTTTAGCCAAGCAATTTCTCCCTCCTACTCAAATAAACCACACATTTTAAGAAAGCACAGCTCAAATATATAATACACTAATGTTATGGGCCCAATGAGGTATAACATAAAGTCTGAGTGAGAGTTGTTCTTTCATAGCCACAGTGTTAAAGGACAATAACTCAGGTAACAACTGAAAGGGGCTGCAATGTGTGCTTGTGCTTGCCACATGCTGAGTGTACCTGCTCTCAGCTCCCAGGGGCTCAAGGAGTCACTGAACCTGCACGAGGCAGTTCCGGAAATTCAGAGTAGCTCCCAACACACTGCAACCACAACACCAGTGCCCGAGTCACCAGGCTTTATCTCAGGCTGAACGTCACTTCTGCTAAGGCAGTGTCAAGCTTTACCTCAAGAAAATGTTTCCATCCTTTCGTCTGCACTAGCAGACAAATTTGTCACACAATATGCTGTCTGTGGAATTTGAGATAATGACAGTAACTGGGAGAAATAACAGGCAAAAACTCAGACTGGATATTGCCCAGGAGTTCAATAACTGTGAGGAGTCCTGTTATTGTAAAATGGCAAAGTGATAAGGGGTGGAGTTTTGTTGTGGGAGTATATTGTCACTCTTTGTTGGTGTCGTGATGATGTGGATTTTTTTTTGTTTTGTTGATGTAAATAAGTCCATGATGAACATGCATGACAATTCAGCTCACTAACACCTCTGACTAACCTACAAAAGGGGATGTTGCCAAACATCATTGGTTTGAAGGGACTTTACATGGGCATGATATTAATTTCCTCCTTGGAAAAACATATAGCACTATATACTCTGAGCTTATGTAAAGTAGCATGACAAAGGAAATGGGAAGTTGGCATTGAAATCTATGAATTAATACTCATATCAAAATATTGAGAAGGGAGTCAGGGTGATATACTTCCCATTTACAAGCTCAACCCAAACCATCACCTCCCTCAGCACATGAAAAGGTTGGAAATGGAAATTTTGTACAGTTGCCTTTTACTTTTCTCTGCTGTTGACTGGAGTTGGTAAGGTTTTAAGGGGAGTACTGTGGATATACATCCACGTTGATAGGAACACTGTGCTACACAGGCTGCTTTGTAAAGGAGTGGCTGCTCAGGGTCTGCACATAGTGATCAAATACCTGACAGCTGCTGCTGCTCCTGTTTTTCTTTTTTATTCAGGGATCCAGCGTGAGAGTTGGACTGTGAATACTGTGCTATTATTGTTGGCTCACAAATGGTGAGCTGATGGTATTGATTTTCTGAAAAGATGTTTGGAGCAGTAATAAAAATAAAAGTCAAGAGTGATGAGGCTTTACAAATAGCCAATAAAAGAATCCCCCAAAAAACTTATTAAACTCTTGGGCTATTCAACCTTGACAATGTCCTTTTCAATCTGAATTTAATCTTCTCCTCATGCTTTGAACAGCCAACAGCATTTGTTTCTACGCTCACAAATGCTCCACTGGCCCAAAGGATCACTTTCAGCTACAGCTTGCACTTCTAAGCTTTCACACTCTACAGAGTTTACTCTGGGAAAGCAGAGAGGGAAATGGGTAGTGTAGGACCTGAGTAAATGATAAAAGTCCTCTTCATCAGAAGGAACTACTTCTAAAGTCGGTGGGAGTTCCAGCATGGAGTGTCTGTGAAGCTAGACCCCTTATTAGGCTTCATGTGGTTCTCCCAAGCATACATGCTGTCCTTTTGTAAACTTGAGGATTTACAATGTTTGATTTCCCCATGAGTAGGTGAAAAAATACAGTCATTTTTATTAAAAACTTTATTAGGTTACTAGATTTTTTAAAATACAAACACAAAGCAGTTGATGAGCACACTACCTTTAAAAAGAAATTTGATTTATACTGTGAGATGATATTCCTCAACTGTAGGCAAAACTGACATATGATCATTCAATACCTCTCAAAATAAAAAATTAATTATCCAGCATTAAATGCTCCACATGTAAGCTTTCCATAATGGAGTTCCCTGAAGAAAACTGACCTTCAATGTCTGAATATTTCATTATTTCTGACACAAGGGACTTATTCCACTACTTTTGTTTAAGACCAGAGTAATTAGTCTCATTTTATTTCATTACACCAACAAAAAATTGGACTAATGCAGCTATAAATTAGGTGAAATATTTCTAGAACTACTAAGATAAAAAAGTAAAATGGGTAACATAATGTTCTTTATGGACAGATGCTAACAGTACTAAGTACATGGGATAATGTCTCATCCTACCAGCAGTTGCATTAAGCTTACTGGGGTGTAAGTTATAGCATAAAATACAGCATACAGTTACCAGTATCTGACTGTGTGTTTGCACAATTCCCTCTATGAAGGGGTTCCTATCTGGAGATTACAAAAATACACATAAGAGACAGAATAAATTAATGAGCTTTGAAATGTAAGAGAAACACTGAGATAATTGAAATAACAAGATCTCTCCAAGCTCCAATAACCCACCCTGCTTCAACCATTACTGTCTTTGACTGTGATTTCTTTTTCTCCCAGGTGAATTCAAATCAGCAGTGTAAATCTACTCAAACAGTCTCCGAAGAAAGGACTTTTTTGTGGACGTTGCTAACTTCATGGTTTTCTTTTTGCGCAATGGTTTCATGGGTTGCTTTTTCAGGTGCACCACCTTTGGGGGAGTTTGTAGCCCTTTATTAAGGTCAATGTGCTTGTTGCAGAAGTACTTGACATTTGCTTCGGAGAGATATAGAAGCATGGTCTCTGAGAGATCCATACATTGCGCATGGACCCAGTGGCCAGTCCCGCTGGAACACAGGATCATTGCAGGCTTGTTGAGTTCTGTCGAATAGAAAGGGACCCAGGAGTTAATGTCAATATTGCAACTGGCACAGCAGGTGATCCAGTAGCCCGTTTCTGACTCATCTTCTTCATCATCCTCATTGTAAGTGTCAGTATCATCAATGTCAAAGCTACTGGCTTCAGCACTAAAACAAAACTCCTCCGAGTCTTCAAATGGAGTGGAATCTCCAGGGTCTTCGCTTGATGTCTGACTGCAAATTTGTGTTGTCAATTCTTCTTCCTTGTCCTCTTCTTCTCGTTTGCATCTCAAAATGTAGAAGTAGTTTGCATCTGAGATTAACTGTTTGTTGGCCCCTGGAATGCCCAGCAATACAGACCCTTTGCCCATATCACAGCCAAACCATATTCTGCAGTGTTTAATATCTGGTGTCCACTCTGGGCTCTCCCTTTTAACAATCTTTATCTTACTGTCTTCCAGAACTATGGTGTTACACACCAACCGTTTCTCGTTGTCAGAGTGGTAGCCACCGACAAGGACAAATTCAGTATCACTGATTTGAGTCACTATAGCACTTGACACTGATATCCCCCCTGGCAAGATGGTGCAGGTCACAGATGGGCTGCCCAGTGGGAGATCAACTTTTAGCTTGTACAAGTTGGGGCACCTGGTGTTATTTTGAAGTGAATGGCCTCCCAAAATGTAGATCGTATCATCTCTGGCGATTGAAACGTGGAAAGAAAGTCCATCTTGAAGCTCTGGAAGCATGTATGATGTGCAGCATCCAAACTCAAAATCAACAAGAAACACAGATGGCAAACAGTCAACTACGCTGTTCCATTTTTCAGTGGTTCTTTGTGCAAGAGGAGTATACGATCTCCCTCCAAATATAGCACTCATGCTTTTTCCCCGACTATGAACTACACTAATTGTATGCCCATATCTACCTTCAGGGACATCTCCACCCAGGTCTTTCTCAATGCATTGGAACGTCATTTTCTTGCTATTTTTGCTTACCAGACTTATAAAGTAAATCTTATCAGAGAGGTCATTGTTAGGTGTTTTACCACCATGGATGATATACTGGTACTCATCAGACTTTGCATTGCTTCTGAGTGTGCAAAGAGCAGGGTAGCGGAGAGGGGGAAGGTAACATGAGTCTTTGGAGAAGGCGGCAGGTTTCATTTTGAGCTCATTCTGCTTTATATCGAGGAGGAAAACACCAGTGGGGCAGGATCTCTTTGGCCATCCTTTCTGCCCAAAAAAGAAAACATGCCCATCAAAATTCAGGAGAGAGAAGCCTGGCTGAAGCAAGGATGAGTTACTGACGGCTGATAGCATCTGCAGTGACATTTCATCTGTCGACTGGGCCATATTTTGCCTTCGAAAAGAAAAAAAAAACAAACAAAAGAAACAGATCAAACATGTATTATACCCTATGAGAATTATTTAACAGTACTTGAATAAATCGTATTAAAATCGCGCTTCAGCTCACACTTTAAGAACTGAAAAGACACCCTTTCCTGGGACTCAAGAGATGAGTCAAACATGAGCTGTGTGCCAGTTATGCGGGATTTTCTACAAATTATGGCCTTTTGGCACGGAAATCACCGATGCGCCGCCAGCGCTACGCTTGGGCGATCCCCGGGACGGGCGCGGCCGCTCCCATGGGAACGCGGCCCCGCGGGATGCTGGGGTCGGGAGTTCTCGTTGGGCTGCCCGGCTCGGGGCCGCTCCGCTCGGCTCGGGGCTGCACGGCCGCCAGTTGGCTCAGCCCGGGCGTGGGGCATCTGGCCGGCGGGGTGAGCGGGCGGCGGCGGGTGAGTGTGGCGCGGGGCCGGGCGCTCTGCTGGCGGCGGGATTCGGCTCCGGGGCGCCGGGGGCGGAGGGAGCAGCCCGGCGATGCCGAAAGCCGGGCTGTTCCTGCCCCTTGGTTGTCCCGCGGCGGGAGGGGGTACCACGCTGGAACCGCCCGGGGAAGGGGCCCGGATCCCCGGCCTGGGCGCCCGGGAGCCGCGTCTGCCCGCGGCACCCCCCATCCCGCGTCCCGAGCGGCTCCGGTTCGCCCGGAGCGGCAGGAGATCGGGGGACTCCTGCACATCCAGGTCCCTGGCCAGGAACATGCCCCAGTGCCCTGTGGCCAGTGGGCTGAAGTGCGTGCACAGCCGATGCAAACTTCAGTTACACGGTTTGCAGGGTTACAAGGGGGAGAAAAAAATAAAAGTCAAGATTTTTTGGATACATTTAGAAGCGGTGATGCCCGCTCTGTTTCTAACCGTGCAGGTATCCCTGAAGCGGCAGAGGCTGTTAGTGCCAGAGTGAATCACACTTGTGCTGAACAGTCCACTCAGAGATCTGGGTGGCTTGCGAGTCTCCTTGCGGTATGTTTTCGATGTGTGGTCGAATTCTTTATCTTTCACGTTTACTATTTGCTCATGCTTTCACGAGTAGGTTTCAAGGGGTATCTTTTATAAACCTGTTTGTTCAAAAACCTAAAAGAGTTCATGTAGTCAGCCTGGGTAATAACACTGAAAGAGTTTTGGAGAGCACAGATACCAGGGAGGGAAATAACTGGCCTATTCATTAACACTGTCCTGTGGTGACAGCAGAGACGTGCCTTTTAGTAAATGTCCAAGTTCTCTGTCCCAGCCTTTGCCAAATCCCCAAAATTTAAAGGTGTGAACTAAATATTAGGAAAAAACCCTAAATCCTTCTACATTTTAAAATGTAATTCCTTGTTTTGAAATCTTTAGAATTCATATTGTCCTTGTTCCTGCTTTTCATTTTGCTGTAATAACAAAAACAAGACACAGAGGATTTCTTTTTTAAGGAAGGATCAGTATCTTCTGGTTATGTGACATCAGATCTCGGGGAATCGGGAACAACATTGCATACAGGAAGAGTCACTGTAAAAACATGGGAACTGATGACACTGACTACATCAAATTGCCATGTTGTACCATATTCCTGCACTGCCTGCCCGCAAACTGGTATGCAAACTGCTGTGCTAAAATATGGATCTGCAATGGAATGCTTTCAAAAGTGAGATGTGCTTAGGCCAGAGCACATAGACGGAGTAGGTATAGCCGTTACTGAGTCCATTTGAAAAACAATCCATGGAATAGCTGTCTTACAAAATTGGATGTTGTGGAATCATCCAAAGATTATGGTCAAGTTCTGTTCACTGTGCCAGTCCTAATGCCTCTTCCCTGAAGGTAGTAGTTTTTTCTACATTTAGGTTCCTTTTCAGAAGTACTGCACTGTAAGATCAGTTATAAGTTAATTAAATTAGTGAACCCTGTTCTGAGCATGTCAGTACACACAGCAGGTTTTGTTCTTATTATGCATGAAGAAAGATTTGCCAGGTTATTTACCTTCAGGTGATATGCTAAACAGGAATCTCTGCTGCTTGTTCCTTACAAGGATTCAAAAATGGTGTCAGAGAAGCTTGCACTAAATTGGGTTTACTGGATTAGATGTCCTTTGTCTCTTCTTTCATGTTGGTTAGTTACTTCTTTGTTTTTACAGGATCTTTAGAAAAGTAAAATGTCCTCCATACTGAAGATGCCTTAAGAAAATTAGTGTTCTTTATGATCAAATTAGTGTTCTTTATTGTGTAACACTACTGTTCTACATTTGATTGCTGGTTTATATTTGAAGTCTAAGATCAGTGAAAATTATTAAAAAGTGAGATTGATAGATACAAGTAAATAAACACACTTAAACACACTTCCTCCTTGTCATCTCGTAATATTTCTTGAACTTTACATAAGCAAGCAGTTCAGTCAGTAACAGAGAGAATATTTATCTGAGATTTTTGACAGACATGGCTTCTTAGGCACTTGCTGGAGTTGCTTTGGCTTTCTGTGTTTTTTTCATGCTAATTACAGTGTGTTAACACAGCGTGGTTGCTCTTTGGCTATGCTGACCTCCACCTCTAACGTTCCAATACCACTGGTTCCTTTGGGCTTGTCTGACCCTGAACAGCTTCAGGGAACCCAAAAGGTAAAACTCTAACCTCATAACCACAGAGTTTAAAGTGTTTTTGGTGGTTTTATGCTCAAAACTGTGTCACTGTGGAGTCGGATTAGCATTAGAGTTAGTGCAGAGGGAAACAGATGCCTTTGTTGTGGTGCAACACAAGTTACTGGGGAAAAGACACTACAAGAAGATAAATAAATAGAGAAGGGTGGAATTACCAGTTATGGTGACTTGAGTCATGCTTCATCATATTTGGTGTTTTTATAAAAGGTAAAGCTGCAAGGATTATACAAATATATGAGAATCTCAGCATTACTATTGTAACGCCTGTATTTGAGAAGCAGTAGAGACCCGAGTTAAAAGCTAAGCTAACAGAAAGAAGAAAACTAATATTCTTCCCTGTTTTATTTTAAAATCAAACAGTATTTTGAGCAGGTTTTTTGGGGTAATAGTTGTTTGTATGGCAAGATGACAATACAAGGAATTCAGATTTAGGTAGGTTCATTGGCAGATACATTTACAGAAGGATCAAATGAAGAGAGAAGGTGCTTTTTAAAAACACTAGCTAATGTAATTTGAAATTTGCTTAGTATGGAAATAGATGGATATTGTTACAATTTTGTGTGGTGTATCATTTCAGAACTATAGTAAGTGTTCACGGAGAACAGGATGAATGTCTTTTAGAAACAAGGGTTAGGATTCAGTCACCCGAACATCAAGTGACGTTTCATATACCTTTGGATATTCTTCCTTGCCTTCTAGCTTCTGCTATGGAAGACAAGTTTCCCATTGGTTCTGTGTCCCAGGTCCTATAAATCTAGGGTTTATAAAATGTCACTAGATTACAACGTTTAGGCACTGAGTCACTCCCAAGCTTATTGTCCTTTTTGGCTCCATGTAGAAATTGTTTACCTGTGTGCTTTGCCTGTTACCTGATTAGGCAACAAAAACATTCTAATCAGGAGAACAATGAATAATCAGTGCTGCTGTTTGGTGTGACATCTCATATTTTTTAACGTTAAAAGTAACGTATTTTTAATAATTTCACGGTAATTTGAATGCTGGCAAATAATGAATGATGAATGAGTTGACCTTATGAACTGTAGCAAACCCAAAGAACCTTTTTTCATTTACATAAAGATAAGATATTTGAGCAGTTCTGATTGGACACTGAGAGAATGGATTGCAGGATAGCATGGAATCTTAGTTGGTATATGCCCATTGCTGACCATTAAATTCATTAGTTTGCAAGTATTTTTAATTTGACATGAACACAAATATTTATGGTAGGATTAAATTTATTTGGCAGTATTGTATTCTTTTTCTCTGACTGATCTGCTTTTTCATTTCCAAAATGGAGAAGCATACCCCTAAAAAGCAAGTACTGTTTCCAAATTCTCTACAATCAAAATCATATCCAGACACTCAGAGAGCTCTGAAGTCCTCCATAAACAATCTTAAGGAAGGAGGTTTTTTATATAGTATTTCTCCAAACATATACTGAGTGTATCAACCAAGTTTGCTTTGGGCAAAACAGTAATTTAGACATACCTGGCTGATAGTGGTTTTTTGCGTCCTCCGAAATCTTTCTGTGTAATTGGGATTCAAATGTGAGCAGTTTGAGGAATCTTCTCTGACAGCGCAGGGGGCTCGTGGCAAAGAGAGACAGCCTGATGGAGGGGAATCTATCTGCTTAATTTGCAGATATACTCCTGAGAACTCGGTCTGCTGTGGCTAACAGGCTGTGACTGTTTTTTTTTCTTTCCTCTCTTGTCTTTAGATGGCACAACAAGAAACCCACCAGCCTCCAGAAGCTTTAACTCTTTGCAGTAGAACAAGATTAGAGTGACAGAAGATGTCTCTTAGTTAGATTGTAAATGTCCGCAGCATACGCTTCTTTAGGGTTTAATTTTTTGTACTGTTAAACCTGTCAACCTCGTGATCTTTTTTGGAATATTTCAGTCCTATTTTAAAACGTAATTTAAAGTAAATTTTGAGTTAAAAGAAAAAATAATTTTTATAGCTAGTAAAAGAAAACAACTCTTGCTGATTGGCATATTGCTTCTTTCCCCAGGAGTGCTCTACCCCGAGTAAGCAATGACATTGAAACAGAGCAAAGTAAATGACAAATGCATGCAATTCAGTGAGTGAGGGCTGACTGAAAGTCCAACTTGAAGTCCACTAAAGTAATTAGAAATGTCTTTTTTTTCTACTTCAGTGGCCTTCTGATCAGACCTTAAAAGACTAATAAAACTTTGCACCCTTCTGTGGCATTTTTCATCAGTTTCACAATGCTTTTCTCCAACAAAAAGTAATTAGACTCTGTGAAGTCCTCTGGGAACATGTCCTTTCAACAGCTAGCAGTGCTGGGGCACAGAGGATAAGCTGCTTGCATAACATAGCACAACAAATAAACAGAGAAACCGTGAAAACAATTCACTCTTCATAGCTCCCTGCTTTTGTTTTCCTGGCCCTACTTCACCCACTCCTGAGTTACAACATCTGCTGCACAGTATTTTTGAAATATCTCAACTCCCATTTGAAACTGCTGTGAGAATAGAAATAGAAGGAAATGGAATTTGATTAGTACAGCAAAGCAAACATACCAAATGTTTGTGAAAATTGTCTTGAGACTTTGAATAACTGTAATGCAGATAGGATGTGGTGATGTTTCTCATCTGAAATACAGCAGTGCTAAGGCACTGTGCTCTGTAGCATCCATATAGGCTTTTTACTTCTTTACTGAAAAAAGATGAAAGGAGACTGTACTGCAGAGTTGAATGCTGAAGAACTTTGCCCAAATTTAAAGGCATTCAGATCACATTTATTTTCAGTAGGGCCTAGATAATCTTGACAGCTTCTTTTCTAAGTGTTTGACATAGTCTGACCTTTGTTTGGGTCTGTGATCAAAGATGTACTGGAAAAAAAAGATACAAATGTTTAAGTGAAAAATCCAACCCCCAAATTGTGTCACATTAATATTTTACATTCATTTTACTCTCTTTCTGCCAGTTGATGTGCCTTATCTTTAGAAATTCTTTTTCCAATTACTGTGGTTGAGAAGATGGAGAAATTAATATTTGTTGGTTACAGCATGTCAGTTTTGGATGAGGACATGATCTGTCCAAGCTGGTCTCTGTAACTGTAATGACGAAGTGCTTTAGAAAAGCTGCAGCAAGTAGCTTCAGAATAATGTACTTACAAGGTAGGAAAACCGTGTTCAAAACTGTCCAGGTCATAGCAAGAACATCTTGGATTTGTATCCCGAATTCAACTAGCAGAGAACCCATGTGAAAATGAATAAATAAACTTTTCCTTCCCAAATTCTATTTTAATAACATTGACATAGGTAGTATGTTTTCAGCAGATTGCTCTCTGTTATGGAAATGCTTTGTTTCACTTGATTTTCTACAATTAATTTCTTAAAATAATATGTAGTTTGCATCTTCTTCATCTCAAATCATTCCAAATTGCATTGAGATATTTCTAGGCTTTTCAACATATTTTCTACCAGTGAAACAGAGTCATCTCTGAGCTGGAATGTAGGTGGCTTCCTGTGGGTTGCAGTAATGCATTCCAGCTCAGCAGGGAAAGAGAAGGCTGCCTTACTCATTTGTGTAGGGTTTGCCAGCCAGAATGCAAATATGCTGGATATTTAGCCGGGACACCCAGGCTGAAACCTGTGAAAAAGGGCATGGGGAGTACAGCATCCTACAGTCTTCAATTTTCTGTCTCATCTAAAAGCAACAGTAAACAGTATTTAAGATGTGAGGGAGAGGGTTTTATTTGGAGGTCTTATCTAAAATAGCTGATTGAATCCAACTGTGCGTTGACTGTCAAATCCAGGATGATCATCTTCCAGGGTGCAGTGGCTACTGTGGTTTGGAGGAAACATTACCCTTGCCATAGGCCTCTAGATGGTCTTTAAAGGGTGCAGTGCTTTTGAAGCCATTGAAATTCATTAAAAAAACTTCTGCTCAGGTGTGGGACTGATATATTAGCACTGAAATCAAACAGGATGAATGTGCTTGTTTACAATTAAAGCCCTTAGATGTAAAAGCTCATATGAGCTGGGCACAAGAAGCATATGTTTTTGTCCATCACAGAGGTTGGCTCTCAGGCTCAGTAATGCACTTAGGCAAGCAGATGCAGCTCCCATCCACACAAATTGCTGTTGCATTAAGTGTGTACCCTTAAGGCCTCCTGCGGAATGCAATGGCAAACATCCAGTTGATTTTAACGGGATTAGCTGTTGTAGATCACATTGAATTGAGAGATGCTGGAAGGAACCTCATCTGAAAGGTTTTCTCCTTTGCAATTGAAACTTTTAGTTTGTTCCCTTAGTTCAGTTGACCTACACCTGCTCATGGGCACAGCTTGCTGCTGTTGGGTTCGCTCCAGGAGCTCTGCCTCCCACAGGTGGTGTGGGTAGCAGGGAGGAGGAGGGAGGAAAGTAAGGCAGGACAATAGGGCAGGGAGGGCTTTGTTTTGCAACTGTAGCTTTGCAGATGTCTAGACAAGAAGGAAACGGTTGGCTGTCTTCAGGAAAAAGGGTAACCTTCCTCTGCTGACTGACTGAAAATGTTTTATGTCTTTCTTGAGCAGGAATTGAGGTTAGCTCAGTTGGTGAAAACTTGGTGCTAATAACTACAAGGTCACGGGTTCAATCCCCTATGTGCGCCATCCAGCTCTTGTTGGACTCAATAGTCCTTGTGGGTCCCTTCCAACTCAGAATATTCTGTACATTTCCAGAATCACTCCTTTCCCTTTACCCTCTTTTAAAGCACCACCCTGGGATGTTTGTTAAGGTAGCAGTCCGTATCTAACAACAAGAATTTGTTAAGGACAGGCTGGAATTCCAGCTCTGCCTGCCTCTTTGCACCATGGGAGCTGATGATCTACACTCCAGGCTCTGGCTCTAGCTGTGGGGAGTGTAGGAGTGCCCTGGTAACATCTGCGTTTGTTAGTGAGGAGGAAGCACAGCTTTCTGGGCCATTTGTGAGGAGTGTTCCTAATGAGGCTGTGCTTTCACAGTTGCATAAACAACTATGATAGGCTGCCAAAAGGGCAATCCTGCATCCTTCCCTTTTTCCCACTGCATGTTCCCACTGTCTGCTTGTACAGGCACGATCATATAGCTGTAAGGCAGATCAGGAAATGTGTATTTAAAACAATTTATGCATTTGCTCAGTTTTGCTTCAGGTTTTATATTGGAAGTTTATATTGTCTGGCCAAGAAATGGACTGGAATGAAAAACCTAAGGGTGAAGAGGAAGAGAAGGTGGTGGTGGCTTTTTTGGGAGGAGCCAGGATCTAGATAAGCTTAAATTGATTCTTACGGCACTCATCTGATACAGGCTTATTCTTTTTGCAAAGGTACTATCTCATTCTTCATTGCTGTAAGAATATTGTAGCAAATCCATACTCCTCTAGAGTCTGATGATGATGATCTCATTCTTCATTGCTGTAAGAATATTGTAGCAAATCCATACTCCTCTAGAGTCTTCATCACTAACTAATGTGGTAAACAGCAGTGAGACAGCAAGGAGTGGAAATCACATAATTTTGCTCCAAAATTAACTAGTTTGCTCTTGCAGGTTGAGTTTACTTTAGTAACAATAAAGGACCTAACAATATGGGACCTAGGTCATTTATTTTGTGTGACTAAACCAGTTTTCTTGAGCAAGCTTTACACAAGTATTCTAGTGCATATATTACGTGGGATGACCTCTCCAGTACCGTTGCCTAGAGGGCAGAGTGGGATGTTACAGGGTTTTTTGTAGGAGACATCATGCTGTTACATAGCTTCTGGAACAGGTTGGAGGGGACTCTAATGTCCTGAATCATAGTGTGCTTTCTCATTGTCCTTAGTAAACAGGAAGCATCTCTGTTTTTGTACTTGGTCTCCTGACAGTTTATTACACTCTTAAGACTTGCCTGTACATCTGCGGTATTGCCAAACTATGTGAGAAGCCAACCCTCAGGGACAATTTCTGCATTAGCAGCCCACCTCATCACTATGACAGCTACTATGAGCTAGTTGCTGAACTAGCCAGCCCAAGAGAGTCCCCAGAATCAGGATCTTCAAGTAGACTGACTTGTAAAACCTTTATGGATGAGAGATGTTTCAGAAATGCTTGTCGCTTAGGGTTACTTTTATGAGAGGTTACTTAGATCTGAAAAATGTAAAGACCCCTTTGAAAAAAGCTGGTTGTGACAGGTATAATTACTGTGATAGTTTTATAGGGGAAAAAGGATTGAGCAGGTACTCTGGTAACAGACTGTAAGATTTAAAATAATGTCTTTGTGTTTAGTCTCATTTTTGCAGACATAGATTACACAATCTTGATAACAGGTGTACCTAGTGGGTATTTTTCATGAACCTGTGAGTGATCGATAATAAAACTTTATGAATAACCCTATTTTTTAAAATTGAGAGTGAATTCTGGGAGAGCAAATTCGTAGCTTGAAAACCTGACTTGAGCCTATGCCAGAAATGCTAGTGAGATATTTTTTTCCCAGAAAAATAAAATTAGAGAAGATTTTACTGAGTTTGTAGAGAGGATTAGCTTACTGCTCCTTCCATTTAAAAATTCAGAATCTTGATTTTTTTTCATTGCCTTTATTATATTTAAGAGAAACATAATAAAGCACTTGAAAATGCAGCATAAACCAGGAAGCCTATATTTCACCACATTTTGTATTGTTTAATAGAACTAATCACTGCATAATTGAAATCATGCTAATATTCACTTGACCTGCCTCTGTGATTCAATACAGGGCCCTCTGATTTGTTCTAAACTGCTGGAAAGAAGACTGCATTTTGAGAAATAAAATTGATTTTGCACTATCTGCTGATGATCATCAAGGCTTAATGAACAATTACCTCAAGAAACCTCATTAAAGTTACTTGGGTGGATGAGCAGGAGTGAAATGCAAAAGGAGAAAACATAGTTGCTGTTTGAATGCAAGAATGATATTTGACTCTAAAACTATCCAAAGCCAACATAGGGAAAGGATCAGATATTCTTACCTTACTTGCCTTGAAACCTCCAAGTTAGTTTGATGCCTTTTGGGAAAAATAGGGTAAGTTTTTGATTTTAATAATAGCTACTCTCTAGCAGAACAATGCAGTCATTTCATTCCTAGTGGTGTCATTGTATCCACTTTATAAATTGTGGGGATTCCAATCCGTTAGTGTACATTTTTTTCATGACTATTTAAAGAACTCATTGCCTTGAGGCTGTGAATTGTGTGATTGCTGAAGCCCTTTACTTATGTAGAATTTACCGGTGAGCTCCTTAGCACACGTGAGTCTTCTTGTTATCCTGGTTTCAGCTGTTCACATCAGAAAGCTTCTCTGCAACTGACACAGCGTGGTATTCATTTAAGAGAGACTCGGGAATAAAGTAGGTGGGAGGCAGCAGAAAAGCAAAATGAAATTAAAAATACCAAAACCTTGGTAGGTTGAGATAAGTTTTTGAACACTATTGTACCGTTCATTCTAACCATATGTTCAGTTTCAGGGATAGTAGATGTTCTCCAAATACCATCCTCTATGCTTGCTTTCATTTAGGGTGATGCTATAGCGCCCTGAGGTTCTTCAAACTAATTGAAAACGGGGGACAGGTAGTTTCAGCTGCCAGTCTCTCCTCTCTATTGTTTGAGTGAATGGCTGTTTTTCTGACAGAACCTAAGCTGTCATTAGGACCTAGCTGATTTTTCTGCTCCATGAGGAGATGATTCTGTAGACCTCAATAACAGCTGTGCAAGGGAAAATCTGGAGTGAAGTTTCCTAAGTTCTGTAGGAAGTAGAGGCTGCACGGCAGAGTAAGAATTGAGATGTGTAATTTTGGTGCCACCTGATCTGGGTGCTCAATCTCAGGCTGCTGATCCAGTGGTTGTAAAGCATGGTATTCACTGAGAAAACTGTCTCAGCTTGGTTAAGGATACAACTATTCCCCCAAACTGCATATTAATTTTCTAGTTTCCTAGAGCATTTTAGGATGAAGTAATCTAAGCTTTATTGTCAGCCCTCCACTGATCTGTTTTCAAGTCATTTAAACTCCTGGTGCCCCTTTTTTTTTAATCTGTTATTGGGAATAATATTTGTTTGCTTTTCCTCATGGGAGTATTGTTAAGTTTATTTCATTAGTGTTTATAAGGGGCTTGGAGATCCTAGACACCAGATGCCGAAGAAAAACAAAAGTTTGTTATTAACATTTTCTTAATTAAATATATATATATAATTTTACAGTAGCCTTACAAATCACTGTGTTATTTCATATAATGAAATTACCTTAAACAATGATTTTAATAATTTAACCATAATGATGAATAGAAGACATTGCTTCCCTCTCAAACCACTGTAATACATAAATCACTCTGAGAGTCTGGTGAATTATATTCTGCTTAGTCAGTCCACAGAGAGATTAATGCTGATTTGATTTTTGTAAAACATCAGAAAACTTAAACTTTAGGTCATGTGGATATGCGTGTATTTTTATATCTTCAGAACATTAGTCTTCCTTACAAGCACGCAATCCAACAAAACTAGAGTTTTATATTTGAAATTATCCTTCATTTTCCTGCTGGGGTCTGAACAATTCTTTTTAGATCTTATATAACTTTAAAATCATGTTGGCAGCTTTTCCTTAGTGTAGTTGATTTGAAGTTTTACTGAAGAATTAAGCTTTCATCCTCAAAATCCACTTCTTAATGCTATGTTAAATCAAGAGAGGAAACAGAGGAACACAGGCAAATCAAACACTTAGTGTATAATGCATTTTTGCATCTTGATCATGTTTATGTATGCAAACTGATAATTTGCATTTTTTATTTAAGTTACTACTCTGTGAGACAGTGTGCCTGTTATGTGTGTCCATGCCCTCACCTATGTTTTTCTGCTTACAGTAGTGTGGACCCATGTGTATCAAAAATTAATAGTATAAGTAACTGTTTAGGATCACACAGCTTTTATAAGTAAGGGTCAAGGTTAACTTCAGCAAACTTCACCGTGAGCTCTTTCAGGGCCGTTACTTCCTGTAGAGTCTGGTTAAGTGATGAAGATCAGCTGGAAAGCTGTTGCCGTGTTACTCTCAAGTCAGAAAAGCCTCTGTGGGTTTCCCTTAGCTCTCATCATTTGTTCCCTTCTCGAGAGTGGTCCTCCCCTGGGGCTGCCCCTTTCCACCATACTCCCCTGTCCTGTGTGTTGTCTCAGCATACACACACATGCCACCGTGATTTAACATGCTGTTCAAAATCTGGGTTAGTGGCTCTGATGGTACAGTGAGCAGTGCATCTGGAGAATGATGGATTCAGTCCAAGTTTTGAATGTACAGATGTCTCAGTTGTTAAACGCAACATGCTAGTGAGTGTTGTTGCTGTTTCTGTACAGAAGGCAGGGGTTAAAAGACTGAACAACTTAAAATGAGGGAATGAACACCACTGAGAGAAGATGGCACTTCTGTGACCCATATTACCTGAGGTCTTAAATTCCAGGCATAGACAATTGAAGTTTCTCCCTTTGTACTTAAAATTTCTCTGTCTGCTTGAATTTTTTGGGATCTGTGTAAAGTTCCACTGACAAGATCAGAACTTCACTAGGAGAGAAGAAAAATTTGACTTTCTGCTGCCCATCTATGTGAATTAGGGACTCTTCAGTTGATTTGTTTTTTGCCTGCAGATACATATGGCTCTTCTCTTTCTATTGCAGAAGCAGCCTACTAAAGCAAATCCACCTGTTCGACTCTCAAGGTGAGGATCATGGGAGAACAACTGTTAGAGAACAGCATCCTTGATCAATTTATTAATAGCCATGAGCAGTCACATGAAGAGTTTCTAAATACATTCACCTGTCTTTTGAAAGGTATGTAACTTCCCAAATCTCCCCTTAGAAATCACAGACAGAAGGGAAGGTAAAAGGAGAAGCAGTAGTATCTAGTGTTTTTCTGCTTCTTACTTGCTTTGTGACCTTAGGCAAATCCTTGTGATGCTTTTGTTTCTCCGCTCAGCAGTGGGAACCCTAAGGACAACTTTCCTTAGATTGGTTCACAGACTGCTAAGGTAGGTCTGTACTGGTGGGTAACCACGTTTTGCTTGCTTTAGGGTGGTGAGGGAATTATCCTATGGAAGGATAGATGTTTCATAAGTACATCCTGCACTGTTTTGCTTGAAAAGTTTCCATAAGAGAAGAACCTAATTAAAGTACTTAATAGTATGAGATGGCCGAGGTTAGGGGTTTGCAAAACTTTCACAGGTTTACTAACACTAGCCTGCTGTGCTATGCCTGCGTGTTTGCCTTCTACAATGTGATTGCCTTCTGGGATTAAACAACTACCTGGAGGGATGAGGGGAGAGCAGTGGATGTTGCCTACCTCAACTTCAGCAAGGCCTTCGACATCATCTCTCACAAAATCCTTGTAGACAAATTCAGGAAGTGTGGATTGGAGGAGTGGGCACTGAGGGGAATTGAGAACTGGTGGAACGGCAGAGCTCAGATGGTCATATTCAGTGACACAGGGTCTAGTTGGAGGCCTGTCACTAATGGTGTCCCCCAGGATACAGTACTGGTACCAGTCTTGTTTAACTTATTCATTAATGACTTGGATGAAGGGGCAGATGCGTCCTCAGCAAGTGTACTGACAACACAAAGGTGGGAGGAGTGACTGATAACCCAGAGAGCTGTGCTGCCGTTCAGAAGAACCTTGACAGGTTGGAGAGATGGCAGAGCAGAACAAAGGCAAGTGCAGGGTCCTGCATGTGGGAAAGAATAACCCCAAGCACCAGTACAGGCTGGGGGCCAACCTGCTGGAAAGCAGCTCTCTGGGGAAGGACCTGGGGGTCCTGGTGGAAAACAAACTGTCAATGAATCAGCAGTGTGCTCTTGTGGCCAAGAAAACCAGTGGTGCACTAAGAAGAGCATTGCCAACAGATTGAGGGAGTGATCCTGTCCCTCTAGTCAGCTCTGGTGAGGCTGCATCTGAAGTACTGTGTCCAGTTCTGGACTCCTCAGTGCAAAAGAGACATGGAGCTCCTGGTGTGGGTCCAGCAAGGGGCGACAGAGATGACTGAGGAACTGGAGCATCTCACTTAGGACAGGCTGAGGGAGCTGGGCCTGTCTAGCATCATGAAGAGATGACTGAGAGGGGACCTCATCAATGTATATAAGTATCTGAAGGGAAGATGTCAGGAAGATGGAACCAGGCTCTTCTCATTGGTGCCAAGCAATAGGATAAGAGGTAATAGGCAGAAACTGATGCACAGGAAGTTCCACCTGAATATGAGGAAGAAGTTCTTTACTGTGCGGGTGACTGAGCACTGGAACAGACTGGCCAGAGAGGTTGTGGTGTCTCCCTCACTGGAGATACTCAGATTCTATCTGGATGCAATCCTGCGGACTGTGCTCTAGGATGACCCTGTTTGAGCAGGGAGGTTGGACCAGATGACCCACTGTGGTCTCTTCCAACCTAATCCAACTGTATCCATTCTGTGCCGACCTAATAGGTAACTTGGATGAAGGCACATCAGATTAGATGATTGGGCTGAAAAGGTCTCATGCTCTGCAGATGAAATAAAAGGTGGTGCTTAACCTTGATCTCAGCATTGCTTAATTACAGGATTGGAATTCTGTAGCTCAGGTTTATTTCTTTTAGCCATTTTAAGTCCGGTGCCGTAAAAATAAATACAAGCTACCCACAAATCTCTTTACCACCACTTTGCACTAAAAATGATGTTCTCATATTATTGCAGAAGCACTGTATTTTTCAATTACATCATGTGGCATGCTCCATTGATTGGCATTCAGAGGTCTGTCCTGTCCTTGTCCTTCAGGCAGAACTAAGTGTCAGTCACAGGCACTGAACAGAAAACCTTTGAGGGGGGGGGGGGGGTTGAAGCTGCCACAGAAATAATCTTTTGGCAACTTTCTGTCTCTCCTCCCTATGAAAAATAGAAGAGCAAGGAGACACTGGGAAATGAGATAAGAAGATTGAAAATCCAGTTGTGGTCTTATGTATGATTGATACACTGGGGATAGCTGCTATTGTAGAAGCATGCTGCTTATCATGGTGCTACTTGCAGAAAGCTTCATGTGTTTCAGTCACTTTCATTGTCACTATAGCATTTGCCACTAAAATTGTATAAAAGGTAGAGCTTTACCTGAATCAAATGCTTAGAAATGCAGGTATGATGGTATAAACTAAACAGCTCAGCTTGTTTTCCTCCTACCTTCATTTTCCTTTAAAAATACCCAAGGTGCTAGTTTGCATTATGAACTAATGACCTGCAAAAATTCCACTTAAAGCATAAGGCATTTTAGCATCAGAACAGTGCAAAATATTTTATAAAATATCACATTGTCAGTTTCTTAATTTTGCATTTGAAAAATAGTCATTTGACTTTATTTTTTTTTTTTTAAAGCAACTTACCTGGTAATAGAATCCAGAAGTTTTCACTTTGGTATAATGAGATCAGATATTTACTGTGGAGATATATTTGTGGTTACTGTCAGGCAAAAAATCTTACTATTTTCAGATTACCTCTCTAAATTTTGCCTTGATAATGGTATTGACCCCCACACCAAATCTTTGTACAATGAGCATTAATGTGAGAATTTGCAGTTCTACCTAATTAGATATGGAGATATGGAGATAGCTATTTGTATACACAAATAACCAAGCATAAATATATAGGAGGTCTTTAAAAAAAATCCTTGGAAAACATTGTCATCTGATAAATTTTTGTTTGTCATAACATTGGAAACAGAAGATCCCCCCACAAAACTAATTGGATCCTATTGATTTCACAGGGTAACAGATTTATAGAAGGTGATTTTCACTTGCTTATGAATTTGTCCTAGGTCTGTATTTGGGATTGCAAGGATATTTTCCCCAGCATCTCCTAAGAATGTGATGCCCTAACAATTGTTTAATTTTTCTTCATAAATTACATTTGCACACAGTAAAACTGTAAAGAATATATCTTGATATAAAGACCCAAGCATCCTTGACTGTTCTGGCCTAGCTTAAAAGAGCTAAATAGCCTGGAGTGACCTGCTGTGAACACATTAGGATCTTCTGCTTAGAGAATAGTTTCATTCTTATAAATATGGGAAAGAGTGTAAACGAATTTTTACATTCCTGACTTCCATTTGACTTTTCATGAATTGCTAATATCCTAATCAAGAAAATCACAGTTTTAGAATGTTTTTTTGGTATTTGAATGCGTGACCCTTGACTACTTCCATTCTTCCTTGTTCTATATTTGAAAAGATATTCTCTTAGTTCATATAGAACAAGATCTGGAGTCAAAATAAGTCCTTCTAAATTCTGTATAATAGATATCATGACATGTGTATGGTGTAACTATCACACAGATAAGTTATAACTTAGTTCGACCATAAAATTATATCTTTGATATGGGAATTTAAACTTCTTGATTAAATTTCCAAAAAATCCCAATGATTTTGTTCCTTAAATTGTGCTTGCTGCAGTGAGAGAATGAGAGTTCATAGACTAATTGATAAGTAAATCCTATAGTAAGACTTTTACATCTACAGATCTGATGGAACATGGATAAACATACATAAATGTATTTTTAAAAGTCTGACCTCAGCATTTAAAACATATATGCTCCAACAGAACATGACTTATATATCTTGAATACATAATATTTAAAAAGCACTTCCTCCATAAGTGGAAAATTTTTAACCCTCTTTTTATTGATTCTGTAATGGATGGACAGTTGAGGGCTAGGTTAAGATTCTAGTTAAGTCTCTTATTTTTCCTACTTATACCATCCAAAGTGTGCTTTTTGTCATATGGATAATAACAAGGTGAATAGATAGGTGAAAGGGCTGGTGAATCCTTGGGAATATAATTTAGCAATTAAAGCACAGATTCAGAAAGATGAAATTTTTCATGCTCGCATTTTTCAAGCTTTGCAGAAGTTTTGCATCTGGAAAAAAAAAGACCTCCTCTTGTGGGAAGTCAGAGCAAAGATACTGGTAAGACGAATAAGTGTTTTAGTCATTTATTTTAATACATTAATTTGTGCTGTTCTTAGAATCCCTAAACCCCCTTATGCTTATGCCAAGTTATATATTTACTTTTGTTAGTTTATTCTTTTAGTTTTGAGTATAAAAATAACCTGAAGATAAAACAGTCAACTGGCTTTTGTCTTGAGACTGTACAACTCCACTATGTTTTTTAAGTACGGAGAAAAATTTTAAGACTGATTTATTGATCGTGCAGTTGAAGAAACCTCAGAAGAGCTGGATTTACAAAAAAATGGATGATTCAGATTTCTGTAGATGTGGTCAATGAGCGGTATCTTCAGAACTACACATTTCCTAGAACAACTTTGGAGAACATCTCATGAAAATACACCCAACCCTACTTTCAAAAAAATTCCCACAGAGTACAAAAGAGTTCAAATCATAGGAAGAGTGTTTGAAATCTGGTGGAGAGAACTATGATGTCCAAAATTAGAAGGCAGCATCTGCTCATTTTTCTAAACTCAGAGGAAGAATGGGAAATTAACTGGAGCATAAAATATCTCATTTGACCATCTGAAAAAAAACTACAGAAAAAACCCCAAATCCTCCAGGCTTCAAATTCTTCATCTAGATTTTAAGTTACTCCTCTCCCACTTCTGAAAATACAGGATTCTGGATCAGTCAGCTGCACAGAAAAATGCTGCCATTAATAAAATTCTTACCCAAACCCAAGTTTAAATTTGTATTTTTTTCCATAGTCTTGGGCAGTTGACCACTGAAATTAAATTAATTCCATTCCTGCTGTTCATTTTACTCTGTTTCATATACCTCACACTGCCTGGCAGTGCATTGAAGTCCAAGGACTTTGATCAGACCCATCTAAGCAAACGAAACCTTGGATATAAACTTCATAGCTTCAGTGCTGTTGTTTTGGTGCTTCTATGCCAAACAAACTGTCAAGTGGAGGAAGTTTGAAAGTGACTGACCACTTCTCTGCTTCCAGGTGGCCTGCAAGAGCCATTTTCTGTGTTGTGATCAACATCCAGCGAAAGCTGGGGACTGTATTCAATTCACAGTCCATTTGATGGTAGCTCTCTGCTGCTTTTTTTCATTAACCACATTCAGGAAAAACAAAAGCTTTCAACTTCCTGTATAAGTGTCAGTGGAGGCACTTTACAAATGTGAGTCTTCACAGCAGAAAGCATAGCAGAAAACTATATAAGAAATGACAGTAAATTCACTTTAATTTTAAAAATGGACCAATAGGACAATGCTAACCCCAAGTGAAATTTCAGCCTATGAGTGTATTTTCCAATAAAAGCAACTAGACAGTTCAATAAAACTAATTAAATTAATCTGTCATCCCCATGGAACTTAAACAGGGCATGAAATAGGGGAACAGCATCAATTCAGAGCTTTTTATTGATGTGTTGTGTTGGAGCATTTGATAGAATTGGTTGGGAGACAAAATTTGCAATTTTCTATTGATCATAAATTCAGTACCTATCTCTGTGTAACCTTTATTCAATATAGTATAAAATCAAACATCATACAGAGCCCCTAAATGTCGGAAAAAACCCAGACGTAGAGATGCAAATTTAATAGATTATGTTTGAAATAATAATGGCTGATCTGTTTTATGGATATTTTTTGTCCTGGTATTTGCTGTGCAAGATACTTCATCTCCATTGTATAGACAGAAAAAAAATATGCCTAAAAAAAGGGAAATGACTTGTGTTCATTGCACAGTAGCTCACTGGCAGCAACAGATAAGGACAGAGGCACTCAGACTCCTGGAAACTTGGTCAGCCCTTCAATAATAGTGCTTCCCTGATAGCAGTTTTGGGTTTTTTTTCTGTGATGTCTTTATTAGTAAACAATTTCTAAAGACTGTTTCAGATAAAAGAAAAAAAGCATTTTCATTCTCTTGTATAACTTAGATTTTCTAGAATATAGGAAGGGGAAATGTTTTGTGATTTTGCTGTCGATAGCTTGATAAAGGTTCCATCATATAGTGACATATTGGCAGTGATTGAATTCTGTAGTACTATAAAAAGCAGTAACAGAGTAAACTCTTGCTGTACCTCATCACCTTGTCTTGAAAGGCATCGAAGTGTGCTAAATGCAGCTGTTGGCTTAGTTTCATGTCATTGCAATGAGGTGAGGAAGCTGTCTTTTACAGATGTGGAAATGACACAGAGCAAATAATGTCAGAGATCAGAGCTATATATAGTGACTTAACAGGACAATCAGGAAACAGAAATCAAGTGACTTCGCTTCCAATTTGGTGCTGAACTCTTTATAGAATTGAGTGCTTTTCTGTGTTCAGTATAAAATCAAATACAATTGCCTAATTTCAAGAAAGTAGGTATTTGCCTTTAAAAAAAAAAACAACAACCAAAACCAGACCTTTTAAGGATGCTTTAATGTTGTGATTATTATGTCTAAAATCAAGTATTTTCCTGGGCTCTCTGACATTTTATTAGTTTGTTCCCACCTACTGTAATCTTTTTATGATATTATTTGTTAAGAAAGGAATAATTTGTATGGAGATGTCAGATGCTTTTAATTATATACAATTCACTTGTTTCTTACAGCGCTTGTCTACTTGCCTACTAGTGCTGAATTCTTCTAGGATGCAAGTACACAGAAAGTTTTCATAATTGATTCTGCCCTGATTTCTTAGTATATCTCCTGCTCTTTTAAAGTGCTCCCCACATATGTATTTAATGTAGTTCCTTGTGCTGAGAATGACTTTAAGGACATTTGTGGTTTCTTTGACTGTAAAAAAAAATAAAAAAGCAAGTCTAACAAATGCAGTGCTTATTTAAGAAATAAACTCAAATACATTCTGTTTTTCTTAGCTAAGCTTCAAAGTATGGCTTAGTGTAGCCAAAAATCAGAAGTCTGGAGCTCTTATATATTGAAATAGTATTCTCCAATTAGTTACTGTCTAATTTAAAGCTCTTTTAAACTGTCCCTGAAATGGAATTTATGAAATATAACAGTATTTGCATTCTGCAAAGTACAGTGTAGATTTTCTGAAGCTACTGGAAGCAGGCCTACCTTTATCAACTGGAAAAAGTGTTACAGCTTTTATATCCTCATACTCTCTCAAATTATAGTTACAAAATACTATCAGTTGTACAGCCTCTGCCTTTACAAAGCTGTGCTTTTCCCCCTACCACATAAACACTCTTGTTAGAACTAGAAATCTGCTCTAGTATGTTGGCATTGCTTGGTGGTGATAGATATCACTTGATCCCTGGTGTATACTAAGAGGTGTAGCTCCCTTAATAGGACTGTACTGGTTAATATCCACTGAGGATCTGTTCTAGTGTTTCTCCCATGGTTTTCTGAATTCTTTTTAAGATTATTTTTCATCTTCCTCTGTTGGAAGAAGCGGGATTTTGCTCATGAAGGCTACTGAAATTATCAAGTAACTGACTACATTAGTGTTCAAATGGAGAAGGTATCCAGCAAAAACACTGTTGAACTGTGGAAGAATCATACTTATTTTTAAATGATCAGTTGGTGTGAATGAGGTATAAACAAGAAATATTGCCCCTTTTCTAACACTGAGACTATTTAAAGCACAACAGAGACATAGATATTGATACAGATAAACACTATATAAAACCAGAACATAGGTTCCATTTAGTAAAAAGGGAGAGAGACTGATACAGTAAAAGAACAGTTAAACTTTTGAAAATTAGGAGTTCAGTTGGTTTTAGAGAAGTATTAACTCTAGTACATTAAGTTAGAGCAGGCATGTGAGCATGGCTGAAATATACTTGAGAGTAGCAGTCATTCATCTTTCCCCTGAAGGAGCACACACAAGAAAAGTCCTTTCCTAAATGATTTTTAAACATAGTAAGTATTCAAAAATAACAACCAAAAGTAACAATTAGGACCCTTTTAGGTGAGAAATAGTCCCACTGAAATTACTAGTCCCGCTCCATGGACTTATCCTAGCTGAGGACATGGTGTAGTGAGATATCCTTAAAAAATTGGCATAACTTCGAAAAAAATTCAAGGCCATATTACTGATTATAGTAAAAATGACCTTTTTTGAAGGAAAAAACCCCCTAAACAATACTTTCTGCAGATTAATTGTTATTTAATTTGTTATTTAATCAGGATAAGATCAAAGAGCTTAGACAAAAAGGCTGCACCAGCTGAATTTTTGTGTTACAAACATTAACTTGCACACTCAGGCAAGTATTTTAGTCAAGTTATTTTCTTTGCTGTATAGATCAAGTTTGACAGAGGAGTTCTGCTTCCTCAGTGCTACTGTGAGATCACTGTCATTGAAATTAGTGAGGATTTTGGTGGAGTAAGATTGGAATGGGATTTACAGGAACGCAGGTAGTTAGGGGATAGCCAATTCAAGTGCTGAGGGTGGGCAGATATGACACAGTATCTATATTGCATTGCCTGCTTCTTTGGGTGGCAGCAGGAGGCTGTGCCCTAAGACTCTTAAAATAGGACTATGTGATGAAATGCTCTTACTTATGGACAGACATATAGAACCTTAATACTGAAATCCTCCGGGTACTTACTGTATGGGATACTTCAAGTTTTTGTGATGAAAACTTGGACAAACTGCATTGATTTACAGAGATTTATGCGTATAAATACACAGAAACAGTAAGATATCTGGAGAACATAGAATGGCTTTTTTAGGCTAAGTAACTTCAAAACACTTTGCTCTATTCTCAGCAGGAGAACATACAAGCAGAGGGAGGCTGGAAGCTTTGGTTGGATTACTGCAGAAAATCTGGGGGCTGCTTTGATTGTGTTATCAAAAATTGATAGAAGGCTTTAAAAATTGTCTTCCCAGCAAATTGGATTTTAAGCCTTGAAATTTCGTTTTTTTACCTTTTACAGCTTGTCATTTAGGGTAGATGGACTCAGCGCGGTACAACGGTTTACATAGTTACAAATAGGTAAATACAGGACCTTCTACAGTATTTTACCACCTTGTGAACATGTCAAAGTGATATTTTATGGAAACATTTCAGTGACAGTCTTTATTCTTGTTTTAAAATGTGGTTGTTTGCTGATGATGGGTTTGAAGAATGGAGATAGTGAATGAACATGAAATTTGTACTTGTGACCTCTGTTCAAGACAGTTATTATGCTACTCTGATTAAAATTGTTCTTTGTTCAGGAGTCCTGTACAAAGTCACTGTAGTATTTGAATCCCAGGTTTTTCATCAAAGCATAACTTGGAAGGGATTTAAGGGATTCACAGGCCTTCTGCTGGCCCTCAGTCCAGGATTTGAAGATAAAAAAGTAAGTTGGAACTTATAGTAGTAGCTTTCCTGTATGTTTTTTTTGTTGTTGTTTTATAGTTAAGGGGTCTGTTTATAATTCTCAACCAGTTTTTGTTTTTGGAATGAATTAATTCAATTGAAAAAAAGGTGGGAGATATTTAGTAGTTTGTATTGTTTTGTGCAGTGTGTTATCCCAAGCCAGATTTTCTATGTTATGTTACTGATTGCTCTGTCTGGTCTGGCTTTGACATGTTTCAGACCATGAGACTTTTATCATTCTTCTGGGACTACTATGTCATCTAACAGATTACACTGACAGTAAGTTTTTCCTGAAAATACAGGTAGCTCTCTTCTCTGCTTTTGTGATATGTGAATCCAATATTCTTTGAAAGATGTGAGTGATCAGTGGACATTTTCAAAAGATTCCCTTCCAAATTGGAAGACAAAGAGAATTTTAAGCAATATCGAGGATAGATAGCAGGAGAGAAAATAATTTATCAAGCTTCATATACTTTCTGATACAAACGTGTTTCTGAAGTGTGCGCCATACTCTTTGGTGACACACCATTATGATGGATACTTCCCTTGAGAGACTCAGATATACTTTTCTAGAGACCTAAGTTGGCTTCTTACTTCATTTTTAAGATACAGACAGTAAATTGTCTAAAAAGTGAGACAAAATCTGTCTGCAGGATGAATATGTGAATCTTTCCATCATTTCAACTTTCTTCCTCTGCTACATTGTTGTGTTTGTATCCCTTATTTTTGATTTAAGTCACATGTTGTGAAGGCCGGTGTTCTACAAAAGGATCTTGGCAGGTTGAGAGCTGTGACTGTGAATAATGAGTCAATTATCACTTAGTCAGGGGAAAGGCAGAGTGATTCGCTTGCTGGCTTGAATGTGATCCTTCCTTCTTCCCCTTTTTCAGAGACAGGAACAGAAATGGTTGAAATTCAGAACACTAGCAAAGAAATACATCTGTGATATTTGTCTGCTACTACAGATTGTAGTTTCCTTAACTTTATAATAACTTATGTGTGTTGTTTTTAATAATATTTTGTAAGATCATGACTGTTATCTGTTTCAAGGGAGCCAGTTAAGTGATACATGCATTGGGAAGCTGTAGGAGTCAGTAATTACTTTGGACATCTGAAGGTGGATCTCACTGGTCCTGAGGCACCGTGCTTGAGGCTAGCAACATAATGTTTAATTTACCTCCCCCCCTTTAATTTATATGGCATGGCCTCATTATGCTCATGGTTGCATAGTTGATATTCTGTCTGCAGACTTGCTTTTAACAACTGCTTTGGGTTGCTTAGGCATTTTTTTTCTGAATTTTTCTTCACTTGCGGTCATTAATCTAGTATCACATTGCAGTTGGAATGTTTCATCAAAAGTAATGTTTAATATTCTGTAACCAAATAACTCTGCAATGGCCTTAACCAGAAAAAGGTTTCTGACAAAAGTTTATGACTGATCTCTTAGTAAAAGGGATAATGCTTCTAGTTGTAGTCTGGGAGTTGGTAAATGGCACATAAAGACTATGAATGCACTTGATTTCTTACCAGCTCATTTAATCTATCTAGCTTTTTAGCTGTGACAATAGCTCAGCTGTCCAGAAAATATATAACCTAATAAAGGAAGTTTGTCAGCTCATATGTACTGCCTAATTATAACTGCCCAACTATGTGTCATAGGTCTTTTGATGCTAAAAATGATATTTTCTTTGGAAAATTCAGAACCTGTATTTTCAAGAAGAATGATCTGATTTATATCCCAGAAGAATGACCACAGTGGTATCCAAAATAAGCACGGGCTAGTACAGGAATATCATGTTTGTTCAGAGTCTGTCATCTGTATGAATTATGTTGCTGATCATTCCAGTGATGATTTCTTTTGTCTCTCTGTTGGTCTGGCTGACAAAATTGTATGGCTTCTGGAAGCTTTTTATCATTTCTTATACATAAATGCTCCTGGTGTGGACAGGGAGGATACTGGGTCCTCAGTCCCTCGTTACTCTATTGGTCTGCAGATGTTTGGCTGCAGTAATTCACCAATATACACTTACCTTAAAATACACTAATATCCTTTCATGTCTTGTCAGTCTTTAAGATAAAACTTGCAAGTTCTTTGTATAAAACAGGATGTCCATCCATGCTTTACTACTACAGTAACAAAAAATTGAAGCTTTTTGAGATAGCCATTTAGTTCTTCCTATGAAGTAGGGTGACTGTAAAAGTCTCTTCAAATAGTGGGTAATGATTTTAGCAGTCAAGAATTTAAAAGAGGGTTTCTTGTCTAATGCTGCTTCATTTCCATAGCTTGAAAAAGAGAGTGTGTAGGAGGAAGAGATTGCTCATATGTACTGCTGTATCCAAATATTGTTTTAGGAAAGTACTTGCTAAAAAAGTAGTGAGAAGCCACATGTCACAGAGTCCTGGGATTTAGGAATTATTCAGAGAATCCATCTGTGATGTGAACATTAAAATCTGTTTGCTAGATTGCTCTGGTCTGGTGCAATTTTCTTTCTGTGAACCTTACTTTATATAAGAGTGTGGACTTCAGGTTATACCCAGTCTGCCAGTCCTTTCTGTGTGTCACAGTAACGGCAGCACAGAGCTGTCCCAGGGTATTAAGAATTCTGCCGTATGGCTCAGTGTAGTAACCCCAAGGGCATCATTAGTACTCTCCACAAGAATTACTTCAATGCTTGTAACATATAATTATGCTTTAGAAATGCACTACAGTGTTTCTTGTTGTTGCAAAGCGGATTTTTTAAACCAAACCCAAAAAACTTAATTGAATGAGCATTTGTTTTTCATTAAGAGAATATGGTGTGAAGTTTTTTTGAACTGATTGTCCTGTAGCTGCTTCATATTTGATAATGGGACTTTTAAAAGAAAAAGTACTGCTTTTTTATTTTGGCCATGATTACTATATTTTTTGCCATGTTGAAGGGAAAAAACCCAATTATACAGCGTGGATTTGGAAATCCATACATCCATGCACATACTTGTCTGTAAGCAGCTCCTAGATCCAGCCAATACTGTTGACATTTCATTTGATGATCACCTAGATGTAACCTAAGTCTTTGTGCCCTGGGGCCCTGGCTGGTTGGACAGTCAGAAGCTCTTATAGTTGTCTTAATTTTGCTGTTGTTGTCCAAGGAGTTGTTAAAGGTCTGAAAGATGTCAAAAATTATCATTGAAATACTCAGTTCTGTTTCTGAATACTTCCCTGTTTTCATTGAGGACTCAATTAGCCACTATTGATGTATAAAATAAGCCCAAGAGAAGTTATTCTGATCTTCTGTAAATACACTGTCAAAACGTTTTTCCAGTCTGTCTTTCAAGACCAAAGGAATTTCTTAAGGGAACAAACCCTGCTTGAACATCTATATTTGTTCTTTAATTTCTGGGCCTAAACTTTTGGCAATGAAGTATCACTGGCATACTGCTGTTTGTTAGTCTGATCCCAATAAAAAAGTATTTAGTTGCAAAATTTTCCCCTCAGATTGCTGAGCATTCTATAGCTGTTAAACACTGAAAGCAACACTGTGTAAAGAAATGAGGTGTTTTACTAACTAAAGACACAGGAGTTGAATTATAGGACCTGTCAGTTCATCTCATCACACAGCCCTGGACTGGTGGACGAGTGGTGGAGGTTCTAGTGGTGGTGTCCGTGGACACCCAGGAGCTCTGTGAATGCTGACCCTGGAGCAGCCAGTATCAGTACCAGCTCTGAGAAGAACTGCCAAAGCTCACTTCTGTACTAGACAACATGGGCATTTGTTTTTGTGGTTGTGAGGTTCACATGTGAACCAAGATACTGATGTAGAAAGTGTAAGAATTACTCCATTTGTGGCCCAGATCATCTCTGTACTGTGATCAACATCAGAGCCCTTTCTTGTGCTTGGTCAGAAGATACATCATTGATTAGTTATCTCCTTGACAAGTCAAGTGATTTTGTAAGCACAGATCCCATGTAAGCATCATTGATGGACTTTTACAATTAGAGTTATAAGTGTTGGGAGTGCAGTTGCCATTGGACTGGTGTATAGTAGTGTCTCAAAGAAGAGACTCTTCATATATATTGGTGTTTGCAGTGTCAGATGAAGACATGGGCACACATGTTATGTGCCATTTTGTCCAGAATTGAGAGAGAATTTAAGTAAAGTTTTAGAATAAAAGCTAAGGTATAATTCTACTGTCTTGCTTTTTTGGGTATTTCAGCTCTTGGTTGGTTTTATAAATTTTTCTGTACATTGCATAAGCTTTTGAGAGAATTAAATCTTCAGTATGGAGGAATAGGTGATACTCTATGCACTTGAAGTTCAAACTGAATATTCGGTTTTATGATAAGGGCTGCAAAATACTTGTTTATGTTGCACATGGAAGCTCTGAGCATGAGAGGAAAAGTGAATGTGTAAAATAAGTCAATATTAGATCTAAGGAAATACATGTTTTTCTTTTTCTTGGGTAGTGCTTTATGTTATCTGACCTGGTGTGATTCTCCTTGCAAAGAAAGAGGAGAAGACAATTCAAGGAAATCAAGTGGACTACTTAAGAAAAATATTTTTTACTTCTGAATTATCAGACAGAAATAAACAGAATGGCTCACCTGAAAGAAGCAAAGAAATGTGGGTATCTCTTCCATCACAGATGCCAAATGAGGATAAGGTAAGGAGTTACAACTGTCCAAGTGGACAGGCACCACATTCAAAGAGATGAAAATATGAAGAGATACAGTGTTCAAATGTTAGAGGCTAGTGGTATTTATCTGATTTGAGGCAAATATTTAAAATACTATGTAAGTGTTTAATGCTTAGAGAGGCACCTGCAGGGATCGTGTTTGGCAGTGGCATTTTCCTTGCTGAAGAGCTGCCATAATCCGACTATTAAATAAGGTACCCTGCAATGAGCCATGTGATGCTTTTGCCGAAGATTGCTGTTAGCAGTAGAGGTTGGCAAAAAGGAAAATAAATCTTGAGAGTATGGATGCCAGCACCTAGAGATTTATTTTGTTTCTTGTAGATTTTGGAAGCATGGAGTTCTTTGTTACCGAAGCTGGATTACTTCAGATGCCTGAAGTAATGCCTAAGTAAACAGTAGGCAGACCAGAGGCATTTTTAGTCTTCTGAAACATATGAGATTAGGGATTTAACGTGTAGAGACAGGAAAACAACAGACATCATCTGGAGAGAGTGAGATGGAAATCTGAGTCAACTTGTTAAGAACTTCTACCCTCCTACCTGAACAAAGTGACAAAGCTGTGATCTAGTCTGTTCTCAAAATTTCCCTTCATTAAAGTTTTTATTAAAATAGAAGTAGCAGGTCCTTTTGTGCAATAAACAGAGCAACACACTTAGGGGTCTTCAAATGGTGGGCCTGCCAGGCCTCAGTCAGAGCACAAAATGCCATTTTTCCTCCCCACTAGGACTATTCCACTTGAGGTGGAATCAAGCAAGGCTTTTAAAACAATCACATTCTGTCAGTTAATTGTGTAATAATAATGACAAGATTCTTTTTAACATTTTTTTTGTGAAGAATTGTGTTGCTTCATTGGGATAGTCTGTCTTTGGGTCTCTTGAATTGTCTTTCTGCCCCGTAAAGCAATGTGTGAATTCCAGTATCCTTTTTGTAATAGAACATCTTAATGCTTGTCTTTGTATCTAAGGAAAAAGGCTTCAGACATGGCTGCAGATTTTTGCCACATTTGCAGTTTAAGAAACAAATACAGTGATAGTAGAATGCATTAGAAAAATTGCTAGTGTAGTAGCAGGAGGAGGCTGTCATGGGGTAAATTGACCACTGTGATCTTTAAGCCTGCCCTGAGGAAAGGAAAGAGGGGAAAAAACTGCTATTGAAAACAGTGCTACTCCTCTAAATGCTGCTTTTTAGGCATGTTATGGTTACTTGCATTGTTGTTTCAATTGATTCAGTCTGGTCCTGTGTAGGTTTTCAGGGAAATACCCGCATCCGTTTTATTTTCAGAAGCATTGCATTCACTTCTTAAAAATTTTTATATACAACATATATAAAGCTGTCTGAACACAATCCTGAGTAATGTGTTCTAGGGGACACTGCTTGAGTAGGGAAGTTAGACAAGGTGACCTCCAGTGGTCCCTTCCAACCTTACCTATTCTGTGATTCTGTGAACTGTATGTGTAAATCAGAACAAACTTTGACTTACTTTGGTTCTGGTTTGTGCATGTAGGTATTTCTGCCTATCTACCTGCAGAAAATGATGAATGAGAGATGGAAAGCTGGTAGATCAGAGGGAAAGATTCTCAGTCTGTCTGAAAGAGGTGGGGTTTTCTTTGATTTTTTTCAGAGTGGAGATTATGATCAGAACATGACTGATTTTTGCTTTATTAACTTATAAATTACTTGCAATTTGTTGATGTATTTATTTCCCATCTGTGGGAAAGAACAATGAGAGAAATCCAAAATTTTTCAAATATTAGTGAGTATGTACTTTTAGAGTGTAAAGGTTATGTAACTCTTGATGAGAATGTTGTCAAACCAGGTTGGAAAAAATTATCTAAGAGCACTTCTAATTACTTCATAGGAACACAGCAGACAACTCAGTGCATATAGTAAATCCTCCATGGTAACACGACTTACATATAGGCTGGCAAAGGCCTTTCACCCTGTGCGTCTATTCAAAGTGATACTTGAAATGACAAATGCCTTTTCTTGTGGTACCTTTTAGATGGTTTAGACTGTTTTCAAGGAACATCAGTCTAAAAAAACAGTAGAGCAATGTCCCAGATGAAATACTAGAAACTTAATTATTCTTAGCTTTTTTACTTCCCAATCAGTTCACCATTAATGTCAAAGCAGAAGGATCAAGCTCTAGTTTGCCTACAGCATGTACTGTCTCTGTGCCATATGATGTGAACTTGCAAAATTGCATAGTAACTTATCATTTATCTTTTTCCTATGAAAATATTTTACTTCTCCATCTTTCCACTGAGTTCCTGAAAAAGTTGCTGTACAGCTTGAGCTTCTTTCCCATCACTTACATTGATATGCGGCAATTTTGGCAGCAATTCTTTGCCTATACCTAAAAGTATTTCCTTTGGTTTACACATTTCAAAGAAAATTCATATTCTTTCTTAGAAAAATGCAAGGGAGAATGGAGAAGATGAAGCAGACAATTTAGTGCATTTTTGCTTTGCTCTAGGTTGTACTAAAAGGAATGGAATTAATACATTTTAATCTATTTTGGAATTTGGGTTTTTTACAGCAAGTGGACAAGTACTTAGATTGGGAAGATATAGACTCAGATGAAGAGACATGCAGTGGTAGGTTTCCTCTCTCCATATTCACTGTCATTTTCTGTCTTTGAATGCAAGTGTATCCACATGATTAAAGAGTATGAACATGAACATGTTTCTTTGAATGCAAGAGTATGAACATTAATTAAAGAACTGTTTCTTCTCTAAAAGTGATGATATTCCTCAGTTCTTCTATTGCCAGAAAATTCCCCACATTGCCCCAATTCCCCAAATTAAAGTACTAATTTCCTCACTCTTAAGAGGTAATGAGAAAATAAATAAAAAGGAATTAAACTGTGTCCTTGTGAACAGTTATTTTTGTCAAGATTTTTAGAAGTGCAGAACACTTCTTGTTAGCAACATTTCTGCATTTTTCTGCACTTCTGTTTTGTATTGAAATTATTTTGATTAAAGAAGTTTTTTAGACAGCAATTGGGTGCTAAGAGACAGTTCTGTAAAGTGGAAGTATTTAATGAAAATGTTGTCCCTACCTATTAAAATGATTCCATCCAGGGCTTAAAATAGATGAGACTAACTTTGAATTCACAGTGAAGTTCTTTAAGAGTTCCAATTATGAGTGTTTTGAGTTGTGTTGAATTGTTGAATATGTCTATAATAATTTTAACTCTCCCGCCTCTGAAAAATAAATGAAATGTTAATGTCTATAGTTGTTTGTCTATCATTAGTCCTTGTGTGGTTTTTATTGCCACCAGAATTGATACTCTTTTAATGTTTAAATTAATTTTCCTCATCTATATGTGTGATTGTGTAAAGAAACCAAGCCACACAGATTAAGGGATTTGCCTGAGGTCACTGACAGAAGCTGCTACCGAGCAGGACTTTGATCCTTGGTTTCTTACTTGTTGCTTTTTGGTTGGTCTGTCCACTCTTACAGTAAAGATTTGATTAGTCTTTCTGTATATGCAGAATTCCTATGAAGTCAGAGGGCTTAGAGACTTCTAGTATCTCATAAGAAAATAATAAACCTAATAAACATAAGTCAAGTTTACAGCAAATATTCTTACTTCAACCTGGACATTTCAGAAAGGAGGTAGGAAGACAGCAGTGCTGTATCAGGTACAGACATCAAAGATTTCTCTTGAGTGCAGTGTTCATATGTGCCCATTTTTCCCTTCATAGACCATTGTTCTGTGTTTATGCCTTAAATTCTAGTAATATCTATTAAAAAGACACTGGAGCTTACTGGTGTAAGCATAAAAATTTCACTTGTGTCATAATGAAATGATAATTGTCTATATCTAGTTCATTAAAGTATGGTTAGATAGTGTGAGTTCCAAACAGGCCCCAAATTGGTTGCTGAGAATTAAGCTCAACACTAAAATACTGAGTGGAACTGTGAGGAAAGAAGGGCTCTGCTAGTGCTTGGGGTTAGCTCGTCACATTCAGAATGATGACAGACCTTGCCTTTATCCAGCTTTTGGGTCATTTCTGTGTATTTGTGTGTGTGCAAGAGTAAATATCAATCACATACGTTTAGAAACCCCTAGTAAAACACACTTCATTTGAGGCAGACTTGCCTTAGTGCAGAAAGAAACTGTATCAACAAGACTCATCACAACATTAAGCATTTAGATTGCATTTTACAGCATGGAAACACTGCCGAGCCAGAAACTTATTATTCCTTTTAAACTCTGTAAGGAAAGCGAACAGCATCAAAATTTATACCTGGGAAACGCACAGCCTGAATTTTGCCTGGGGCTTCTTCAGTGGAGATCATTGTTAAGTCAGGGTAAAAAATTTCCCCTTGACTCCTAAGTGCAGAAAATAGCACTTATAGCTTGATGGTTGTCTTACATGTCAAAATCCACTTGAAAGGCTTCATGATAAGAGAGGTAAAATTAGAAACCATAGCAACAAAATGCAATTTAAAATATAAAATGGTGTCACTTCTATTGTTTGCAATAATAAAGTAATCTAAAATAATACCCATATTGACCACCTTAATAAGGTTTAATTCTGAAGAATTCCAGTTAGTTTATAAATGAGGCAAAGTGTGACACAAATTTGAAAGACACTCTTTTGTTGGCATTTGTAAATGCTGCCACCTATATGTCAGAACAAATGATTGATTTAAGACTTCATATTGACAAAACAAGCTAAAAATATTGTATCTTTTTTTACACAGTAAAAAATATCATACCTTGCTAGTGTAATTGCCACAAGCTTTTATCTCTGTGCTTCATTTAGCTGTAAAGGGCAGATCAGTTAGCTAAGTTAGCAACTGTACATTAATATAATAAATATTCGCACCTAGGGGCAAGTGGCTCAAAGTTGACAAGTGTGAAAAGCATGATAGAAAATAGGTGTTAAAATATCCCATATAAACTAGTGCTTTTTGGGAAATGTCCTGGAAGAGTCCTTCTAGTGTTTTTTTTTTTCTTTTTCTGATGTATTTTGCAAAGTTCAATGTCTTTTAAGGTGTGAATGCATGCAGCTGCTTCTTACAAATAAAAAACAGCCCATGGAGTTGGCCAATATGCAAATTCATTGTGGCTGTTTTTCTTTGACATCACTGGGCTGAAAGCCTGAAACCAGGGCAATGCTTTGCCTTGTAGGACTTTGGCACAGTAAACCATGATTGGCAAAGTAAAATTGTTGCCCTAAACTATAAACCATAACTTTAATGCTTTGTGTAGAGACAGTGTGTGTATGGTGAACTATTTAATCGCTCTTTCTCACTGCATTTAATCTGTAACTGTAAGTTGCTTAAGGCAACAATAGAGATGATCAGGCTTTCTCCAGGGATAGATGGAGAATACCTAGTGCCTGTTTGCCCTGTGTTTGATCAACAGAATTCCTTTCCAGGTCTGGTTACAAATCTCTTGCTGCAGGGCTTGAAGAGTAGTTAGGTAATAATAGGTAATATTTGTATAAAGTACAAAATATGTAAAAAGCATATCTAGAGACCTGGAGTGTGCTATTTTTTAAATACAAGAGAAAATTAAAATTAAATTAATTAAAATTACAACAGGACTAATTAAATATATGGGTGAGACTACATAGGCAAGGATGTCAGTCTCATCCTAGTCCAGCTTGGAACACTGAGTTACAGCAAATTTATCTTTTCAAGGTCCTGGTGTCTATAACCCTACAGAGGCTGAGCAGAACCCAATTGACTCAGTTACTGTGAAGCTGAGGCCAAGCATAACTACTGATTAATTAAATAATTCTCTGGGCAAATTATATCAATATCTGTTATTTTTCATAATCTGTGCCTTTTTCATTTATATTTTGAGTCTATGCTTACCTCCAGAAAAGTCAGATTGAGGAAGAGGATTCAGAGTTAAATTAGGTGGATTTTTCTAAGTACGGGGCTCCCCCCAGCTGGTGAATCCCTTTCTTGTTTTTCTCCTCCAGTCTCTGCAATCCATTTAGCACTGCCTTGAGATGATTTCACACTAGGCACTTCTTCAGGACTAACAACCTGAAGCATGAGAATCAGAGGAGACTGCAAAATTTAGCTTTTAAGCTTTTTTTGTTATCATTGCCTCCCTTCTCAGCTCCCCATCAGCAGCATTTTTGTGAAATGTAGTGTCTGAAAGTGGTAAAATCTGTGTCAGTGCATATATATTTGGGCATTGTTTGGCTACCATAAAGTTAAAGATATAGACAGGACTTTGAAGTTCTTTACTTTTGAAAGTTCAAAGCAGACCTGTGCCAGTAGATTTTTTTTCTACACCTATAATTAATGGTACACAATAAGCAAAAAGTCCAACTCAGCACTGTTGACAGATTAAATAATCACTTTCTGGGTTTTGAGGGGGAGGGACTAAAGAGAATTGTTCAGTTTCCAAATGTGCCCTCATTAAAGTATGCTGGACTTGAGTAAAATCATTGGTGTTCACTGCTATATCATCCAGGGAGTTGATTCTTTATGATATGAGAGGTGCATTTCAAAATGTCTTCTCAGTTTTTTTGATATCACTGCCTGTTCAGTTATTTCTATATATGGTGCCGTTGGCAGTATCCAAGGCTTTCCTGTTGCTAATTAATCACCTCCACAGAGAACATAATTAGCAGCTTAATTAGGATCATCATCCAATAGTGCTGTAGCAGCAGCCTAAACAAGCTGTGAGGTACTGGCTAGAACTTACAATAGCCTGGAGTTCCTTTGGGTTCTCCCACTGAGAAGGACTGTCAAAACTCTCTAATTTTTCTCTCTGAAGGAGTTTCTTTATTAAACATTATCAGGGAAAGCAGCATTTACCAATTAGACTTTCATATGCTGTCACACAGCCAGGATAGAGAGAGGCAAAGCTCATTTCTGGCATGTCTACTGGCAAACAAAGGTTGATTACATTCTTATGGGGTGATTGAAGGGAATTTGAAACATTATTTGCATTTCTAACAAGCCTTAAAAAGTGGAATTGACATTCTGAGTATGACAAGCACTTCTCGCTAAAAGCAAAAATAAGTTTCCTTCTGTTGTCCTAATTCTTAAGAGTTATCTTTCTGAGCCATTGCCAGACTGTTGTATAACAGTGCTTCCTCCTCATCTTCTCTCTCTGGATTGGGCTGTTGAGGGGGAGAAGCTCTTAGTGCAGAAATAATCAGTGTTTATATCAGGAGGTGATACAAACCTCTTCATGTCCAGACTTCCCTTACTTTAGTGAGAGTCTGGATTTAGGGTGCACGTTTGAAACAATACTGGAAGATGCCATTGTCTTTAAGTAAGCATTCTCATCTCCCTTCTGTCCTACAAATAGTTTTGACCCAAATTATGAAAAAAGGAGCTGCAGAGCATGTGAAGACATAGATACCCGTGGACTGTGCTGTCCTTTTCAGGAAGCTTTCTCATTTAACTGGTGCAGAATCAGAACAGATGCTATGCTGAGAACAAGTACTGAAAGCGCATAGGTGGCTAGAGATTGACCTACACAACCAAGAGAATAGGTATGAAAACGAAACCACTTATGTGTGAATATGAACCAAGAAACAAAAATCCAGGAATGAAATACTCAAGGGAATTAATTCAATTCCTTTTAAAAGAACATTTTACTTTGCAACTCCAAACCCCGTTGGCTTTGAAATAGTACACTATTCCCAGAAGAAAGCTAAATGAAGAATTTGATCATGGCTTTTTTTACAAAGGCATAGCTAGGAAATCATTATTTTCAAATGCAGATTCACAGAAGAATGAGAGGTCCATAACTCCACTATTTTGGTAAAATTTTGCAGGTAGAGTTAAATAGTAACTTCATCTTTTCCACCCTGCATCTCTGTATACTCTTATTGGTTCCATTAACTAACATTTAAGCAATGCTTTGGAAATTTATTCTGAAATTTCAAGAGGAATGTAAATGTAGTGTAAAACTGTAAAGATACTTGTGTATCAGATGGAAAAAAATAGCAGGTAGATTTACATAATTCTTTGACTAAATTGCAAGACATATGGTCCCCTTAAGTTCTTTCATAAAAACATTACTGAGACAAGATGGACGCATCTGTGCTGTAGCAGAGCTAAGATTGATTCATGTTAAAAGATATTTTTCAACCTAAGGCGTATCCTTCTGATCTGTCACAGAATGCAAACCCACTGTTCCCAGTGTTTTGCTTAAGTTTGTAAAGGAAGAGCAATTCAAAAAGGCTGTGCATTTGTGAACTGTGGGCCAAATCCTGCTCACATGGACAGGTCACATGTTGCTCTATCCCAGATATGGGGAAGTCCTCTCAAGTACCTCTTTTTGGAAAGTTTAGGGAGGAAAAAACATCCATGAAATATCCTTGGACGAGAGAGTCATCTGGCACTGCAGTGGGGAATATTAGTACTTCTACCAGGTATTTTTACTTAATGTTTTGGGAGAGTCATATTAGGATGCTTTGCAATGATTCTTAATGCCCAGTGTACAGGTGATGAGAAATGAATGAGCCTACCCGCCTAGTCAATGGCAAATGAGGTATTTTATAACTTCTACTGCAGACATCTCTGCTCAGGACCTTCCATCTTAGTTATGAATAAAATGGGTGTAATCCCAGGTGTTCTCTGAGTTTAAGAGCATCTACATCCAGATTTTTTAATGCAGCATCCTCAAGAAAGAAGACCTACCTTGATTTTTGCTTAGTATAGTATTACTATTTAGATTGTAGCTCAGGACTGCATGGATCTGTTTTAATGATAGCTTATGCAACAATGAGTACAGCACACTTTGACTAACAAGATTCTGCTTGTGTTCTGAGCAGTACAAGATTTTAACAAGATTTTGCTAATTTATACGTCCACTGGAAGGTTAATGTTGACTATTTTTTATTCAGCAGGGTCATTAGTTCTTCCAGGAGAGGTGGAACAGACAGTGACTTATTGTACACCCGTTTTTGATAAGCCTATTCAAATGAAGTTCAGAAACTTGTCAGTTCCCCAGCCACTGGACAGCAAACCCCAAGAGGTATGAGGTCAGATTTATTTGTTTAAACACTAGGGGCTTGGGATATTTTTTTTTCCTTTTAGCTTCTGATGTTATTTCCACAAGAACAGGGGGATCTCGATGGAGTGTGTTAAACTGCTGTGAGTTAACATGTCATATTAGTGATTTTTAAATTGATAATGAATTCTTAAATACATTAAGAATTGAGATGAACTCTCTATTTTATCTCTCACACTGCTACTATATAATCCTACATTTTCAAAATGTGTACTTCAATACTTCAAATGCTATATGGGCTTTTTAATATTTAATTTATTTAACTCACAGAATATTCAAGTAAACTCTTGCACTTCCTGACCTTTTAACAAATCCTTACTTATGAAGAATAATGGGCCATTTAATTTTTCAGTGATCTCATGGCTTAATATAGGAACCATTTTCTGCAACAAGGAGGTAGTGAATGGTCCCTTTAACATGACAGTTCAGAAAAAAAAAAGGGTTTAAAATATACTGTGGTCAGAATTGAGATTTGTTCCCTTGGAAATGAGTAGCAGCAAGATGCTGCTGAGAGTCTGCATTGTCTAGGTCTGGTGTGGAGAGGTTTGCTTTATGGACTGTGAGCGTTTTAATGAGACACAGTCAATACAAGCTTTAATTTAGAATTGCCATTTTCCTTCAGAATTTCAATTCTTTTCAAACTGCAACAGAAGGTGTGGATTGCTCACAGGCTTATTTTAAGTCATTAAGCTTCCTATCCAAATAGTCAGTGTGAGCATTAACTTTTGGGGATGTTTCTATTGCAGAGAATTCTTCATCACTCACCACTCCTTTCCCCTGCCTGATCATTGTGATAGAAGCTGAAGTTAGCTTCTGGCTAAAATGGACTAGTTTTGATAGTTTCATATGCTTATTAATGTTCCCATGAGGCTTAAATCAAGTTTATAAATGATGCATGACCAATGAAGGTTTGGTGTTGTAGCAGTGCATATGGTGCCTCCTGTCCTGAGCTCAGTTGTATTTAGTTCCTTGCAATAAACCCTTTACTATAAGGAACAAGTCTGCTTTGGGAAAAAGTAGATGTACTAAAATGACCTCTCAAGCTTTGATGCCCACCATTCTGTGAATAAAAATACTCACTCTTTTCTCTAAGGATTGACATAATTCAAGGTTTTTGCCTCGAGATATATCCATTGGCACACAAAATAAAAAAAGGAACAACAAAAAAAACTAGAATGAGGTTTTATAGCTTTCTCATTTGATAACTTCTGTATAAAACCAAAGAGGAAGGAGGGTTGTAGCAGCCTGCAGTGTTCATAAAGGACTGCATATGATTCTTTAAACTATATCTCATGAAAAATAGATAAAGATCCCACTGCATGCAAAATTCATGTCCATTTGAGGAAAAGTTAGGTTATGAAAGAAACTGAGTATTATTACATTGGTTAAGAGTTGCTGCATTTTTCAAGAAGGATTTACAATTTTCACAACCATTTGGTTGGTGCCAGGCTACTTAAGATGAAGGCAGTTTTTCCCCTAAATTATAAACATATTTGTGTCTTCATTTAGATAATATAACTGTGGCCTGATTTTTAGAACTGTCAAGACTGAACTGGTCCATTTGAAAATCCCTCAGTGCTTCAAATTGTCATTGCCTTGAAAATTAAGTCTTTCATTGCTCATGGCAGAACTAGTTTAGAGAGGGAAAAATATTTTCCCTGGAGACATCTCTGCTTTGAAATGAGACTGTTCTCTGTCCATCAAAACAACTCTGTTAGGGAAGGGCAACAGAATGTGGCTGCCTAATTGATTTTCTTAGAGAATGGAAGACTATTCCTTATGAAAAATAGCAGCATGTCAAATGTCTATGCTGTGGAAATACTTGTGAGGCACTTCAGGGTAAGGTATGTGTCTCTGAATGTATTGCTGGGCAAAGCTTGAAAAATGAAGCTCTGGTAAGACCCAGTTTATGACCTGGCTAATTGTTAAAGAACAACTTGTCTACCTGAAAATGTTTTTCTGTCAAAAGCTGTTAGGAAGTGGCTTGGTGAATTGACCCAGCAAATTATTTGTGTTGTCCTCCAATGTTCCTTCATCTTTCTTTCCTCACTTTAGACATACACATATTACAGGATTTCAGTATCGACAGAGCAGCATACATGACCTCCCACAGGCCACTGCAGTTTGAACCAGCATGCACTCGATGGTTGAAGTACATTATCATAGAACATTTTCCTTCTCTACCCAGGAATTTATTCTCTCCTTTATTTCTACTAAAAACTGTCTTTCATAAAAGACATCATAGCTTTTTTTATGTCTTAATGCCTGCTTCCTAGGGTCTTTGTTTGTTCTTATTTCCCTCCCTGCATACACATGAGTGCAGTTGATGTATATTTTCCATCCACTCAATATAAACTTGCATTCAAAGTGGGATTCATCTCACCTAACTTCAGCTTTAGGTGCAGTCTAATTTAGTCCTTCAGTCATCAAAAGGCAGAGATAAGCAACTCCATAAAGTGATTCATCCCATTTGCTATAGGCATTTGTCATAAGATGTAATATATCTCCATCCACAAGCTCTGGCTGGGCCATTTTTTGCTAATTAACTACCTTAATCTAGAAACCTAATTTGTATATGGCTGGGATTAGGAAAAAAGAATTCTACCCTTCTATTCTCCCTTTTTTTTTTTGTCTGTAGTTTCAGCATTCAAAAAAGTATTTACCATGCCTGTCATTTTATCTTTATCTGTGGCATGGCAGCATCTATCACCTAAAATACGGCTTCCATTGAGTTTCTTTGGTTTAAGGTCTTACTGATAGGCCTCAACTGAGGTTTGTTTCTGCTACGTGCTGTGCATAAATGCAACAAGAACATGGAAGAACTTAAAGACAGGATCGACTAAGTGAAAGAAGATGGAAGAGTTATGTCTTCTCAGAGGCCAGTAAAGACACAAAGATTGAATGACTTGTCCAGAATGATGAAGCAGAAGTGGAAAACTGGACAAGATTTATTGACTTCCAGTGCAGTGCCCCAAGTTCAAGACAAACTTTTTTTCTCCTGCATACCCCAGTATATGTTAAGCTTATATGAGATCATAGCATACGTCTTCCCCCCAGCTTTTTTAATTTGTTGTCAGTGAACTAGTGAGTTTTCCTGTGAGTATGCAATGAAATCACTGCTGAGTGTATGTGCATACTTTGCATAATTTGACCAAGTGAATCATAGATGCCATAATTACACAGAAATAGAGGTTTTAGAAGGACAGAGACAGGCTGTTCAGTTAACTGTAACTCCACTCAGATTAATAAAAGAACTGAGTTGCCAGTTATTAATAGACTTTTGAAAATGTCAACTTTAACGTATTTTATTTACGATATTACTTCATAAAACAGCCACAAGCAAAATACTTCAGTTATTAATATAATTATTGCATTCTTTCCCCCCTTTAATTTGGAAATGCAGGAACGGTAAATGAAAGTGATTTTTTCTTCGGAGAGTAAATCACAGAAGCAATCTTAAGCAAACTGGCAGTTTTCTATTAGAGCAGGATTCTATTCCCAGAGAGCTCTCAAAAAGATTTCAATTAGATGTTAAATTAGACACCTGAAATTCACATATTTCTCTCAGCTCCTTAGGCATAATAACCAGATAATAACTTGATCAGCTCAGAGGATTTGGTGTTCTATTGTAAGATGTCTTCCTTTTGAAATACATAAAAATTCCAGTTTGTAGTATAAAAGTTTTAGATTACTCATCTACAAGGAAGGTTGAAGTCAATGGCTTCTTAGGAGAAGAAGAAAAAAAAGAATCCCTACTGCTTTGAGTATTCATTTTAGAGATGGAGCATACTGATAAATATGCAGTGTGGACAAACTTCTCAAATGTGCAATGAGTGGATAACAGAAATATTGTTAATGGGGTGAAGTTGGGTATGTTCTGTTTTGGCATCTAATTTCAGTTAGGATTTTGGGGTCGAGTTTTGTAAACAAAAGTTTTTCCACTATTTTGCTATGTCTACATAAAATGTTTCCTGGAATTACATGAAGGTCAGCACAAGGTCATAGGGAATGTGTGCATACTTTCCGTAACTATGTTGGTAGAGGAAAATAGAGTTGCTTTTGTAGAATCCCTATGAAGGCTTTCTGTAGTCTAAACTCTTTTTGGCTTAGCTACCTATAGATATGTGTCGTGGTTTAACCTCAGGCAGACACCAAGCCCCAAGCAGCCACTCACTCACTCTCACACCAGTAGGATAGGGTAGAGAATCAGAAGGGGATAAGGTAGAAAACTCATGGTTTGAGATAAAGACACTTCAATAGGGAAACCAAAAGCTTGTGCACACAAGCAAAACAAAACAAAGAATTAATTCACTGCTTCCCATGGGCATGCAGGTGTTCAGCCACCTCCAGGAGAGTAAGGCCCCATCAGATGTAACAGTTACCTGAGAAAACAAATGGCATCACTCCAAAGGTCCTCCCTTCTTCCTTCTTCCCCCCACTTTATATACCAAGTGTGATGCCATATGGTCTGGAGTATCCCTTTGGTCAGCTGGAGTCAGCTGTCCCTGCTGTGTCTCCTCTCAATCTCCCACGCACCCCCAGCTTCCTCACCAGTGTGGCAGTACCAAAAGCAGAAGAGGCCTTGGCTCTGTGTAAGCCCTGCTCAGCAATAACAAAATCATCTCTGTATTATCAACCCTGTGTTCAACACAAATCCATAACACAGCCCCATACCATCCACTGTGAAGAAAATTAACTCTACCCCAACCAAAACCAGCACAATGTGGTAACAAATATTGTTAAAACCAAACTAAATGAAAAGTCTTTGTGCCTTGCATTGTATTTTAGAAGAGTGTTTTGGATTTCTGCAAATGAAAGACAGGTAGTAGAACCCTTATTGATGGTACCACTTTTTACCTGCTTACTGGTGACCTTACTGACTTTACAAAGAATTCCAGGAGTGCCTGCCTGTAAAAAAGATGAAAATGGACATGAATATGGTGTGGAGGTCAAGGAGCTGACCTTCGATTTAATGGGAATGAAAGCTTGTGTGCAGGCTTTATCTCATGTAAACATATTTCAAATGTGCTATTTATAAAAGTTAATGATAGTTTACCTGGGATAGTCCATGGACATAAACAAGATAATCTTTGCAAGCAGAATGAATGCTGTTTTCCGGGCCAACTCTATCTACAGTTTTTTCCATTATAAATGTCCACGGTCTACAGGTCTGCATCTAGGATGATTCATATGCTCCATCATCTGTTTAAGCCAGTGTAAGACAGGTCCCTAGAAAATTAAGCAATACAGATGATTAATAAAATGATACAAGCCCAAAAAATTGTTTCCTGATCATTCAGGCAACATTACAATTTATTAATAAAGGAGGTAGATATTACCCAGATGCTCTCTGCCATGTCTATCAGGTACCTGGCCACCAGAGAGGAATCCAGCTACCACTTCTCTGACTGTGGCATTAGCTGTGTCAATGCCAATTCTTACAAAATGTCACATCAAATTGTGCAGGATACTGAGCAGTCACCATAAGATGCTGACTGTTCTTCCTGCCTGTCAGCAAACAAAAAATGTATATTCTGAATTTCAATACGTCATTAGTCACTGGCTTCACCAAGGATTCATCAGAAGCTTGAAAAAATAAGCATATGTTTAAATCTTTTGCTGATTTAGTGCTGAAGTACTTAAATCTTTGAAACACATTTCTAGACATGTTATATTGACTTCTCATGGGATGGGGAGCATTCCTGTACAGTTTTAGTAGTGAGGATGTGTCTCCTGTGTTACCCTGAAATTCATTTTATGTAGCTGCTTACCATAAACCTTTTGTGTTGTGGCCCCCTGCAGTTTCTTATCAGCATAGGGCCTGCCATAGTTATTCGTTTTCATTATTTTATTTTATAGGCAGGGTGTTGATTCTAAGATATTTCAACCAGAAGCAATAAAATGCTATACAATATGTCAACAAAGCACATATTGGCAAATGCAGTAAGATTCTTAAGTTCATCATGCAAGAAATACAAACCAGCCAATTGCATATCTATGAGATGGTGAAAAGAAATTATTGGAGTCTGAAAATTGATTATGTGTCATTTTGCTCATTTCAGATCTTTCCTTCGCTGAAACTGTGTTCTGGAAATCATGTTACATTAGTATCAGATGCATGTATGCTTAAGCTTTATGTAATACTAGCCCAAATTTTAAGGATATGGAATCTGTCTTTGAAATTTAACATAGCTGCACATGACATGTCCATATCCCCTCAGCCTTGCTGCTAGAAGTGGCAGGAATATAATAGATGTATGCTAGGGTGGTTTTTAGATTCCTTGCCTTGAGCAAAATTAGTTAATGATATTCATTCAGATACAATACCGTACAAATGGGGCACATTAAATGGCTTAAATTAGGTCAAATTGAATAATTGAATTTATTCTTTTACTTAAAAAGAGCTTAATCAGCTGAGAGTGTTAGAGTCAGAAAAAATAGTTTAATTAAATATTAATTAGAAGTTTATATTTTAAGCTACCTTATTATCACTTGCAGCAATATTATTTATGTATCTGGTTTTTCTCATTACAGCTACTGGGGGATGATGTTCAACCATTCTCACTTGATGAAGAATTTGACTATGACAATGTGGCAGTGACCCCTAAGTTCTCTGAAGCTGAGCTGAAGGCCATTAAAGAATTGTCTAAAGAGAAGAAAATGGGTTCAGCATGAGCTGAAGACTGAGTCAAAGGCGTTCTGTGCAGGCTGTTGAAATGACATTTTTATGGGATAAATATAGCTCTTCATTGTACCCCTACTTAACGTTCTTACCTGTGTGGTCAGTAAATGACATCCCTGAGATTTTTTGTTTATTTTACCAGCATGCCTTGGAGTCTGTATTGGCTCAGGATAGGTATGCTGGAGTGACCAAAACAAGATGGTGGATTTCAGACTAGCACGATGGCTACTCTTGCTTATATCTGTACTGACTTGGTTCCTGACTAGTGCAAAGCTGATCCTAAGGCTGCCTTTTACCTAATTCTTTCAATAATGCAATTAAGAGCTTTTTTGCAGCTGACAAATCAGTCCTTGAGCTCTTTCTCTTAAATATACAGTTACAGGAGTGAATAAATCTGGGAAATTTTTTTCTCTGCAAAGAAATAGATATTCTTGTTTCCAATAAACATTTTGTGTCGATCAAAATTGACATGGTACAACTCCTAAAATGAAAACAGTAGCTGCTCAAAAAAACCCTTCCACACAGAGGAAAAAATAGCAATCTCATCCATTAAAGGAGTTGGCATTGAAAGGCTGTAAGATTTTACTGTTTTTTACAGCAGATGATTTTAAATACCAGCTTATAGCTTATACTCTGCATCACTGAAAGCCAGCAAACTGGAGCTGAGTAAAGGTCAGCAACATGGGTGGGAAAGAAGAGTGTGCATCTCTGATGCAAGGTAGTATGTACAGTTTCTATGAAAAGTTTAGAATTCTTTTTTTTTTTCAGCTAACTGTAGAAGCTTTGCTGTAGAGGTTGGTTTAACATCACAGCACTGCATTGTATTATTGGTCGTTTTCTGGTACAACTGCATTCACTATAATTTACTGACCAACATTTTGTCCTTGGCCTATTTCCATTATTTCTGAAGTGATAAATATGATGATAAATATGGGAAGAGTGCCTGAGCAGACAGACAAGACAACAAACCATAGGTTGTTTAAAGGCTGTGGATGAAATCTCTGGCCAGTTGGCTACTTCATTGGCATCAATTTATAAAAGCAAAGAAAGGTGTTTTGGTGTTCCAAGAGAGAGATTTTCTGGATCAGTAATTTTGTAGACCACAATTATGCTCTGAATAGCATTTCTTTTGAGGAATGACATTTACCTCGATTAGAGTGATATAATTTAAGAGTGAGATTAACAAAGAAAAAACAGAAAAGAAAGAGGTCTCACAGAAGATGTTTAAGGAGACTGATATAAAATTACAAGTACGTTGTATAGAAAAACTGGTCTGTACAGGACCTTGCTGGTAGAAGGTAATGAGTTGTTTTTCTTTTTTTAACATCTACACTCAAAAAGATGGCTATGCTGTAGTTAAAATGCTTTTAAAAATGTAATTGGCTGTGTAGCAGATTCTGCTTGGTTTTTTGAAACTTTTTTTTTGTTTTTGTTTTGGTTTATGTGAATTTATTAGAACTCAATGAAGTGTTTTGTTGAACCCAAGATATTTTAAATTAAGTGCTTTAGATCCAAATGGAATTTTCCAGTGAAATATTCAATTAAAATTTTTGGAACAGATCTAATTACTAATTCATCTGAAAGACTCATGTAATGTGTGTATAAATGGGAAGGAGAAGAAGTAAGTTCTGGAAGAGCTCCATGAGCAAATCTGTGAGAAAGAAATTGAGCAGTGCTGTATAATGATAGCAAGATCAGCCTTTGAAAGCCTCAACAAAAAAATAAGGGAGACAACCTCATTAAATATATATGTATAGCAAAGATAATGTAAGGAACCTTCAGTCTGAGAGACCTCTGTGTACAGAATTTGCTATCCTACAGGCAAAGAATCAGCCATAAAAGTGAACTTTTGTGTTTTTTGTGGAATGATGAATTAGGTGCTTCTTGTGTGGGGTTCTTTTTTACAAAGGTGTGAGACACACAAAGAATAGATCGGTCCTGTGGGAATCCTATTGCCAGCAGAGTCAATGAGAAGACTTGTCTAGGGGTTCATAATGTTCTTCAGGCCAAATCGGCTCTGGAATCTCTTAAGTGAATTTTCTATTCATTTCATTATCAATTTTCCCTGTACATTAGGGATACATCCAGCCATTCAGTTCCTTCTCTCATAGGCAGATGATTCTCACCAAATGTTCAGAGTACCTATTATGCTCCATAAGCGTTATTCAGTATAGTCATTATATGGTTTCGTTTGATATAAAGAAGCACTTTGCTGCAGAATACCCAACAAAATTGGAACTCTTAAGCGACATTCATCTTACACAGAGAAATGGGGATAATTCACTTACATTTATACCACTCATGAGTTAGATTTTTGCTCTTTGTTAACAGACATGAATATCACAGTGAAGATTAGGCAATGCAGGCTACATTTTCTGAACATGACATTTTATTGGCCTGCCCCTGTGGTTGTTTTTGGCTTATACCTTTCATTTGATTATCTTTCACAGAGGAGGCATATTTTCCTCTTCTCCATTACCAGGCTGTCATTTTTAAGAACATACTTTATGTGCATGTTAAATTTTATACTTGCACATGGAGTTAGTTACCTGGAATTGTTTCAGTGTTTGTGAGGTGATTTGAAATCTGAATAATATATATCTTTTCCTTTTGTAGCTTCTATTCTCTTTAATTTTTAATATTTCCAGCAGGGGTTGGCAAGGGACATTTGTCATTTGTATTTATGGTTTTTCTGCACATTTTTCCTGTTTTGCAGAAGAATTAAAGGCAAAACTCTTACACTGAACAGGAAACTTGGAGTGATTCTTGGGATAGATTTAGGGGGTGCTGCAGTAGGGAACAGTTTTCTCCCTACCACACTGATGAGGAACTGCAAAATCTGTGACATTGGGTGAACCCGTTTGAAGTGAAGGGTATGTGATGCGTCTCTCTAATCCCTTTGTATTCATGACTTCATTGATGTCTAAAGTGCAGTAGAGATGTGCATCCATATCAGTCAGGGAGCTTATCTGACTGGTTATGGTAGATGTTATCTACAGAAAATGTTTTTTTTTTATTAAACTTGTTGCTTACTTTGGTGTTACCAGAAGGATATTGACTGTTTCTCTCCACAGTCTTGATGGATCCTCGGGTATTGGGGGAAACTCTTTGAGTTTTATGGGAAGTAAAATAGTCCTTCCATCAGGGCAGGAATTTGAAGGGTTGTTTCCTTGGCTGGTTCTGGTGAAAGCTTGAATATTGTTAATGCACAGAGAAACTCCTTGTGGGTGTAAAAGTAACAGTAATTATTTGGTGAGATAATGGTTGTGAAAGAGTAAGATAAAAATTGAAGAAATGAAAAGAGATGCAGACAAGTCTGACTCAGACATTGTTATGGTTCTAAATATATTTCAATTAATGAACAAAGGTATCCTTTTATACACTTGCATACACACAGTGCCACTGAAAGAAAATGATTTAGTATGGAGAGTACTCACCCGATAATTCAGAACCTTTTGAAGAAGATGGCACAGAAACAAATCCCTGCTCTTATGGAAAAGGCCCTTTGATCCTCTGGCCTTCATTTTTTGCTGCTATAAACTGGCAGAACTCCACTGAGGCCATTTGTATTCATACAGAGCAGACAGGAGCCTGGTATTTACAGTCTTAGCTGAAAGAATATGGAGCCAAATCAATTCCTGATTTAACTTCACTGAATATATAGTTATGTGTATGGCCCATTATCATTATGGGGAAAGATTTCAATGAAGAGCCAGTGCAAATGAAATGTAAAAAACATATCTTGTAACTGTTCAGATGCTAATTTTGCACAGGTCATTTTGGAGTTTCTGTAGTAATGTATGCTTAGAACATTGCTTTTTGCTTTATGAAAAATATCACATACATTTGCAAGTCCTGTTCAAAGCACAAAACTTGATTACATACATAATTACTGAGGATTCTGACCTCCTTTAAAGTGTTTTCTTTTTCCCTCTGCATCTTTCCAAGGATTGGAAGTGGACTTCACCTTATCTTGGAATTGTTTTAAAAAGATCTGGCATCCTTTGTAAAAACATACACTTCCTTATAAAGGTAGGCTGTCACTTTGTGATGCAACACTAAATGCAGAAGTAAATAGGACCAAATTCCTAGTTGCTCAGCAACTTCATGTACATCATAGTGTGGGTAAATATATATTTAGTATGAAAGTGTCTTCTTGGATAGCAGGCTGATTTGTATCCTGCTGTCCTCTACCTTCAGTTTTACTTGGGAGTCTGAGCAGTAGCTTGCTCCTACCAGGGTATGAATTTTCAAAGCCCTACAAAGAGGCTGTGAGACAGTTCAGTTACACCGACCAAGGAAGCTGAACCAGCAGTGCTGTACTAGTGCTCCAGGCATACTCTAGCCTGCTGAATAGTTTAGCTGAGTGTGGCCATTCACCTCTGTTTGGCAGAGATTTGTGTTACAACCATCACGAATGTGATACTCCTGAAGATGTGCAGTGGAAAAAGTGGTGACTGACAAGGGCTGGGCCAGAGATTTGTTAGACTCCATTTGCTTTCTGGGACCTTGCTGAAGAGGCAACTCACTGCCCTCCCTCACGGGCTGCAAGTCAACCTCGGTGTTTTCAAGCCTCCCAGTAAAGCGAGGAAGCCCCTGAGAAGTGCTCCTGCTGGCCTCAGGAGGTGAGCTCCTGCACTGCGGAGCCAGGTGCCTGTGGTAGCGGAGAGGTTCCCACCGCAGAGCACTTTCTTGTGGCCGGGTGTCAGTTAGCACAGGTGGGTACCAGGGCTTGTGTCCGGAGCTCCTCTCACAGCAAGGTGTCTGTCTTTGCCAGTCATGGGAGCATGCAGTTCTCCCAGGTGCTAAATGTCTGCCCATCCCTTGGGAACACAAGGCAGACAGTTTTCCCCGTAATCATGTTAAGTAGTGGGACATCTCAAAAGATGATGAGTTTGGTAAATTTGTGATTGCTGGCTGTTGGAGGTGACTCCTTGTGTTTTGCTGGCAAGATACTGTAAGCCAATACTGCAGGTGTATGATCTGAGGAATACCACAAGTTAGACTGGAGATGGTTTCAGTGCTTGTCTACAACAAATTTGCAACAAGAAAAGCAAGTGTTAAAAGGTGCTGTCATTTTTATAGACAAGCTACTTTATTTGCAATTGCAGTACCTCACAGTTAGAATGGAAATCAATTCTAATGCCTTATGAAAATGCAGAAATATTTGTCTCATTTACAGCACTTCCAAAAAGGACAGATAGTAAAATTTCCCCGATTAACGATCTAAATTTTATATACTCTGTGGTGCCCTGTTCAGTACATCTCTGCATAAATGTTTCAAAATAATAAGCAAAGATAGATCTGAACAAAATCCGCAAATCTAACTTCACACTGAATTTCAGGTTGTGGAAACTCTCTCTATATATTCAAAGCCCTCTTTGATCTGAATATTCCCAAATTTTGGGGAACTAGATACTTTACTTTAAAGATCTCTAACCAAACATTTCTGTAGCAACCATGTAGTACCAATCTGGACTAAAAAAACCAAAGCAGTCAGGGACTTACCTATATAAAAAGAACCAATGGAATGTGACAATTGAAATAACTACACTCTATAGGAAGATAATGGATGAAAGGACTCTAAAGATAGAGTAGTATTATATTTTATATAGAAAATTATATTTTTCTAGAGAATGAACCATACTAAAATATTCTGTTTACTTCATGCAATTCTAGAGAGTCTTTGAATGCCCAACTGAAAAATTATGTGTAATGATTTTGTGATTCATGTGGATTTACAACACAGTTATCTCTTGAGCCATTAAAATGACATTAAAACTTGTGTGAGATTCTTCAGTATATTTTGTGGCAGTGCTAACACCTTAAATTAAGGCTTTAGCCTCATTCTCTCATATGTTACAACAGAGTTTGTTCTTATGTGGCTTTTGTGGTTGAGGATTCTGGTGGCAGTTTCTGGAGAGCAGGTGTGTACTTGTAGCAAGTGAGCCCTAAGTTTAATAAGTTTTCTTGAATCCATCTGCTTTTCTGTCCGTATGTATAAAAACTTGTATGATATGCATAATTCTTAGAAAGAAGCAAGTGTCATTTGTTATGTTTCTTATGCTCCTCAGAATAACTTAGCAAGAGGACAAATTCTACCAATTACTTGGAAGTGTTGATTCTGCCATTTAGATTTGCTGCAGATTGCACATTTGTTCTTTGAGAGAGAAATGTTGAAATGCATTTTTCATCCTCTTTTCCTTATTTTTGTTTTTGTCTTTCCTACATCACTTTTGCAACTAGCTTCCTAGAACTTGACAAGACACTACATTAATCTCATGAGCTACTTTCCTGCTGGATAAAATTTTAAAGTAAAAATATGGAAGGCTGTTGTTTGGGCCATGAAACATCAAAGCATTTCATGCTCAAGCTTAGCATTTGCAAAGCTGTCAAAACCAAACAATCAGGAAAATACAAATAATGGTCAGCCTTCTTATTGAACGAAAATTTAATTCCAAATATCCTTTGTTTAAATCAGCTGCTTACACTTCAGCTCCGCTGCCCATCAAGGATTCTGTTAACTAACATATTTCAAAATCCAAACTGTCAAAAATACTGACAGCTTGCATTAGCTGAACAGCATTTCCCGCAACAAAATTGTGATCTATTTAAGGCTCTTTGTTTTGGGTCTTGACACATTTCCTGAATTCCACAGATTTATTTGCCATTCATGAACATTAGTAATGTCAACTGTACGAAAAACAATGGCCCAGTGGGTATCTTTCTGCTGAGAGAAGGAAGAAGAGAGCTAGTGGGAAAAGAGGTTGGCTGAGCAGCCTAACATTACTTGTGCTCCAAATGTGATGCTTGATGTCTTGCTTTTGATTCTTTTGCAGTATTTGTTATGAGAATCTTGGTTGTCAAAAGAGCTAGCTGAATAACACCCCTCCCCATTGCGGCCCCCAACCCACATGTATGAATGTGCTGGCAAACAAGCTAGTCAAATTCAATTTGCTACTATTTCAAGGGTATAGTTAGTACGTTCATTACAGGGTGTGTTTTACAAGGTGCTTGCAACTGATAGCATTTACTGACAGCCTTAGGCTCTGATCACAAGTGTTCAAATGAGTGTTTGTCTGGTATTGCTTGTAATCCTATACTTCCCAAAATATAATTTTGTAATGTATATTCTTTTGATATTTTTCACTCGCTGCCCCAGAATCAACAGATCAAAGTCATCCTTCAAAGATGATACTAAAAAAACATGACTTGGAGTGCTCTGAACAGAAGCAATGAAATTAGGAATGATATAAAATTAAGTAATGTTAAATTTAGGAAAAACAACTTGCTGAAATTTAAATACACTAGACTCTGCAAGTGCCACAAAGGGAAGCTGATGGAGCTGATTTGCAGAGGTCAGTTAAAAGAAATCTGAAAACAAAATTGGAGAATATGCTACAGGAACAGAATAGTGCATCAATCAGGAGCTGGACTTCTTTAATGTTTTCTCTTTAAGGTACAAAAGAATGAATGGCTGAGGTTTGAAGAATTTTACTTGTTAAGATTGTCACTGTCATGAGTTCCAATTCTTATACTGGAAGAAAGGGTGGTTACTATTGTTGCAGGTTCAGTCTGATCGTTTTAGTTTCACAGCATCTCTATCAACTCTTGATTTGTACACAGGCTGGCATTCCATTTGTGAAGCATCACTGCCAGCATTTGCAAAAATGAGAAGTGATATATTATTTAAATATTCTTCTTTTTTTGAACAGCCTCATTGCATTACAATTGCACAGTAAGATAGGAGAGATGGCTTTTTTCCCCCTGCTTTTAAGAAGGCAATTTAGCTTAGAATTCTGAAGTGGAATATTGGATCAGAACCACATCAGGGCTTTGAGAAAACCTGTGTTCTATATGTAGCTCTTTGGCTCATGACTGCATTGCTCAGCCTTGATCTCTTTGCCGAAGTAAATGACATCAATTTGATCTTACTTTGGAATAATGAAGCTTTTTTTTTTCAGAATCCAAAAGCATTGTCTAATTTATATTTTCAGGGCATGCTTCTTTTACTGTTTTTTCTCCTTGCCTTTATTTGTCTCAACTGCTACTATACAGCAATCAATATAACATAGGGTAATACACAGAGAACAAGGTATGGCATTGCTACATTTTTCAGCAGGAAAAGGGAACCTTCTCCGAACTGAGAGATAAAGAGGCCATTGAAACCTTTTTGTCTGGCCATCTGTCAATTTGAATAGATGGATATTGAGTTAAGCTGTTATTTTTATGAAGTATTTGTACTACCCAAATCAGGGAGGTGCTGCTTGTTGAAATAATTCAGAGGAAAACTCAGTTCAGTCAACTTCAAAGTAGTCTGTCTTTTGATGACTATAAATTCCTCTGGATGCTCCTGTCTCACTGTAGCTCTATCAGAGTCAACATAGCAAACACAGGACACACACTGTCTGTTCTAGCTGGGCTCTTGTATAATGCTGCCAATTCTCTGGGACACTTCCAGGGAGCTGTAGCTTACCAAGAGGCTCCTCAGAGGAGAATGTAATTTTTATTTATTTTCTGTTCTAAAACACACTTCCATGTAATCCTGCTTCACCCTGTCCTCCCCAAAGGAATGTCTAGGGGAGAATACCAACACCTAGGCTGGTTAGCACTTGTTGGTATAACTGAGTATTCAGTTTTGCTTTTCAGTTCACTTTCCCTAACCTTTCTTTTCGAGGTGGAATTTTTCCTTTGGTGCCAAGCACTGAGGAAACAAAAATGTGTTTCTTCAAACCACCTCCATCTTATTAACATTGTTTGCTGATATATTGCTGATATATTCAGTAGGAGAGGAAACTGATTCTACCTCACAGTAAAGTTTCTCTGTTACAAATTTAATTGTTTTAAGTACTCTGGAGTTTTCTGTGACCTCTAGGTAATTTTTTTTTTAAATGATTGTTGATACAATCTCTCAGAAGAAGGGGAGAAAAGAAGTACTTTGTTGGCCTAGTTTCAAGTAAGCTCTAAAAGTTCAAGTGGACCAATTACACATAAAAGAGAAACAATTTTTGTAAAGCTTCATTTGAATCCCAGAGGGGAAAAGTGATAGAAAATCAATTAACTTTCCACATGAAAAAATAGCTCATATTGCAAAGCTTTCCTTGCATAGTTTTCTGATTATGTTTGGAAGCAAATTGTCTTGATTATACCTTTGACGGGAAGGAAAGTCTTTTAATTAATTTAGTACATGATACAGCAGTGCTAAATTGTATCATGGAACAATTGAGTGGGCCTACACCAATATTTTTGCCCCGTTGAAAATGGATATTGCTCACTTAGCGATTCATGCTCTTGCTGGGTTGATGCAATTATCCATTGATTGCAGAGCATGTGACATGAAAATAGGAGAGGCTAAGTGGAATAAACAAAAAACCGATTTCAGTGAAGAGTCTGAAATGTCTCTTGTCAAAAATTTGGAAAAATCAAAGCTAAATTTCAGAGCCTGTACCCCCACTGGGACTGAACCCAAACCCTAAGACAGCCCCTACTTTGGGAATATTCAGGCTTCAGATGTGTTTTGTATTGGTCTTGTCCTGAAATGAGGATTGGAAGTGATTCCCTGTTAGCCATGTACTGACACAATCCTCAAACTCATGTGCAGCTATGAACTATTGATAGCAAATTTGTAGTAACATCTCCGGTAGTTGCTGCACTAGCTGCTTCTTAAACCAATTTTTGCCTCAAGCTGAAAACAACTACATTTGTTGTGTTTGCTGAGAATAGGATTTTTAAATTACAATTTTATTTACAATTTATTACAATTAAATTACAATTTTAATTCAAATGTTCTAAATATGAGAAACAACACATTCAATTTTTTTAACAAATAATGCATGTTCTTATAATGATGTTACATTATATTATTGAAAGAATATAATATTAAGGATCTTCTTGATAGGTCTGTTTGATATAGTACGTGTTCTTGTCTTGCTAAACTAGCACAAATGGGTCATGTCTCTTTCCCTGATGGATCTTGTGTGCTGGGAATATATTTACCTGCACCGTGCTTTTCATACTGAGGTGTGCTGGGTCTTTTCTGGTGAGCTATAGAATCAAATATCCAAGAGCTGAGTAATAAAGAAAAGACTCCACCATCAGAACGTCTTATGAATTCACTCATAGCTGTCTAAACTCAAATAAAATATTATCACACATTTTTCTACTATCTCAAGGCCATACACAATGAAAAATTAAAACCTGTACAAGTGAGGAACAATACTCTGATTGCTCTCTGTTCTTTCTGATTTCTTAGAGAAGGGCCAGCTGGTGAGGGGTTTGTTTACAAAAGGAAGCTAGTAAATGTGGTTATGGAAAGACTTGAGATGGGATAGGAAGTTTTCTAGCAGCAGTGTGAAGGTGAGTGTGTACTAAAAATGAATTTCAGAGGTTCAAAGTCATGGCTGTGAGCACTGTACCACAGGACTGGTATGCCCCAAGCTAGTGTTATTATAATGTTCTGCATTATTTAGAGATTTAATTTAATTAGAGGTCTTAGGTTTCATAATTATCATTTTGAATTGTGACAGAATTGGGCCGAAAAACATCAGTATGCAAGAAGTGCTGTCAGATGTGCTCTCTAGGCTTGCGCACCAATAAAAATATTTATTTTGACCAGAATGGCAAAGCTGGGAACCAGAATGGCTCTGCATGACATTGTAGAATTAGATAGAGAGGCGCAATTTGCACCAGTTAATTTAGTAAAGATTGATTTCCTCAAGGATAGGTTTAAAATCTACTTGTGGTTCACCGAGGGTGTCAGTAGGGTGAAGGGGCCAACTCAGTACCTGCCCCTCCCTGAATCCAGCTGGTTGCTGCCAGTCATTTGGACCAACTGGGGACTGTGACCTTGACCGTGATGATCAGGCTTAATTAACTGCGTGTAGTCAGTAAATGTATCCACACTGCTGGTACAAACACATACTTGCTTTTTGCATCATGAATGGTCCAATGTAGCCCTCCACCTTCCTGTCAATAGAGATTATAAAAAAAAAAAAAATTTTTCCTTTTTTGTTATTTAAATTTGTCTTTTCTATCATCACAGGTGCCATACATTTATGTACTTTTTTAGTTCTCCCAGTTGAAAACTACTAAAAATACAGTATGCCTTCACAGAGTTTTATTTTGATTGCATTAAGGTTCTGTGTTTAATGTTTAGCCTTCTTCATCAAGAGGGAAAAATACATTCTTGCCCTGTTGAAAGGCAAAGATAGGTCGTTTAAGAACTCTGCTAGTGCTGAGATCAGCATCACACTTAGCCAAGACCTAACCTCTCTAAAAAATACGAAAGATTGTGTCAAAGGTAATTGAAAATGTCACTGATACTTAAGGGCAATCATGTATAGCTAATTGTTTCCACTGTGACTAGAATGTGATTTCCATTGGATTTCCATTGGATTACTCTAGGAAAGATGCTTCTTGACAGTTTCAGCAAAAATATTAAAGAAATACGGTATATTTAGAAAAAAAACACCACCCCTGATCTATTTCAATTCCTGAATTTAGCTCTGGGATTATTAATTCCTAACTCGGTTCCTGTGCCCCACAACAGACCAATGGGAGACTCCCAAATGTGCTGTTTGCTGGCTGACCTCCTTAAGAGACTAATGGCACTGCTCCAGACATTGTTTACCAGTATCTAAATACACAATAAAAAAAAAATTGTTGGGGAGAAATTACTTACCCTTAATATTTTCCTATTTCTCTAAAATAACACGAAAAGGAGGGTAATTGTATTGACGCTGTAAAACCAATTCTCGGTGCAGAGCACACGGTGGCAATGTTGCACCACTCCTGGGCAGCTCTCCTGCAGCACTTACCCAACCCAAATTCATTTACTGAGCAATAAATAGATAGATGGAGTAGAGTGCTGCTTTACCCAGGGAATATTATACTTGTACATGGTAGCACTGATTATGTTTTCTCTTAAAATAGAGAGAAAGGTATAGGAAAAATAATTTTTCTTCCTTTCTTTTTACCACTTTTGTATTATTTGCATGCATCCTAAGCACAGATACAGTTTAAGTTTTGCAGAAATAATGTAGCTGGTATTGGAAAAAGATGTGACTATTTAGTTTTGTTCCATAAACTCAAATACACCTGCCTTAGAGGAGCACTTAGGATCATAAAAACCTCTACCCATCACATACAGAGAGAAATTGGGAACCGTGAAGGTTTCTCCCTCTCAAAAGAAAGCTTTACTATTTAAACAAGCTAGCCATGAACTCTCTGTTTCAAAAACATCTCTAGCCTAAATGTAAGCTTCCCTAAATGTCTACAGAGAAATAGAAGGAAACTTTTCCTTGGCAGGAAAAGTTTCAGGCACATGTAAGGGTGAGTTCCCAGGTTCAGTGGCCGTGGACAGCTCTCAGTGCAAAACCCCTCAGAGCTGTTGTGGTCACCTCTGGCTTTCTTCTCTGTTCAGCCTGACAGGAAGGCCCTTCAGAGGCAGACTGAGTAGCAGAGTACTTACAGTCCAAAGGCAACACTGCTGAGTATTTCAGGTCTCTGAGGCTGTTGCCTTTCATATTTATCCTGCTTTTGGTGTGCTGTTGCAGCTCCACCAGCTCAGTTCCCAAGCCATGGTCTTCCATGGTTTTTCCTCTGCTTTCAATGATCTCTGTGCCCTGGCAGACAAATCCTTCTCTGTGCCTCTGTCATGGCTCATCTGATTTCCATTTCACCAACACAAAATGAATTGAGTTTTCTTTCCTTCTGGGTTTTTTTTGAGCTTTTTAGGTCTAGACATGTTATCAGCTACTGCCTGATTATTCTGATGCTCCTTAAAGAGTTTGGATTCAACTCTACATCTTGTCTTCTTATAGAACAAGAAGGAAAATACAGGTTATTTCATCTAACAAACAATGCTATGCTGTCTTTGTTCCCTTCTCCTAATTCTATCAGACACAAATGTAAACTAAAATGAAAAAACCCAAATGCCAAAGTGTGAGAGCAAGCTCTCCAAGTAAGCAACACTCAACCATCTGCTTAGATTCATGCTAAGTACAGGCAAGTACATTCAAAATGGTTGGTATAGGGTGATTTTTGTGAGCAACGCATGCTCACAAAGGCCAGCAAAAAATAAATATAAGGAATTAAACAAGTATTTTGATCATGTAAGGTTACTGTAAATAAAAGCCATCTAAATCTGCTGAAAATATGTTGAAGTAATTGATGCAGCAATAACAGAGAAATGGAATGGGTTTTTTTTCTGTGTCTAAACCCCTTTTTAGGTGTATACTTCCAGGGTGAAAATCAAGAGTCCTACAATTCCATGTCTTCTTTTTTAATTCACAGGAGGTCTAGCTTAAGTGGAAAAAAATGGAATGGAAACGGGCCAACAACTGATAATCAGGAGTTTGGTACCTTGGTCGTTCTTACCTCTCCTTGCATCCAAAAACCAAGCTGGAGGCCTTCAAAAATGTATTGAGAGAGGAAACTTAAGTGACATACAATTATTTTTCAGGTGTGTAACAGCTCATAAGTTAGATCATTATTTCTACTATCAGTATTTTTTAAAAAGAGAAATAAATAAGAAGAAATGGCCATGGTAATGAATTTTCTGAAATGTGTCATCCTTGAGCAATTCAGCTGGAACTGTAAAGAACCCATTTCAATCCCTGCACGTGAGCCAAACCTGCCATCCGTGCCACTGTCTCTGCAGGGCAGACTGACACAGTTACTAATCTTTCAATCATATTACCCACCCTAAGAGCAGCCTTTCGGTGTTGCTGGTGAAACTTCTTCCAACTTGCCATCTTCCCTGCCTCAGAAATGCTATGATAGCTCCCATACTCAGTGCTGTTTTTCTTTCATTTCACCCTATTTAGCCTCTGCCAAGTCCCACGTTGCCCAGCACCTGTCAATAGTGCATTGGGATTGCACTACTGTGTGTAACTTTTTGTGCTCTTTGCTTTACAGCCCACACTGCTGGAGATTAACAATCCAGATGAATTTCATCAGGAGCCCTTGGCCCAGCTGCTTACAGTCACAAGGCAAAGAAATGCACCACCCTTATGCCTCAGTGATTTAGCTTACCTCTATCTTTCTGTTTTTATTTTAAACCTGAGTTTGAAACTGACAGAAATAAAATAAAACACTACTAGTAAGAAAATGATAAATCTCTTTTGTAAAAATTGTCATCTGTGAAGTGCAGAGAAATAGCTAAACATTTGTAATTTAGAGAGAAGGACATTAATAAGACCCTTAAAAAAATTCTTGCTGGCTTTTTCTTGTTTTCTCCCCTCATACATATGTAAAATATTAGTTTGCTAATCTCAAACAAGTGCTAAAGGCCCAAACATCTGCCAGTTGCTCTAAAAAACATATGCTTTTGGCACTTCATATTGATGGCATGATGATCTGAGGCATCTTCCACCAATCTTTTTTTAAAAGACAGTACCAGTGTCATTTTCATAGTCAAGGTCTTAAGTCCCTGGGATGCCCAGCAAGGTGTCATTGGTGTGCAGATTTATTTCCACTGAGCAGCTAGAAGTATTTCAGCAAGGGAAAGATGCTGAAAAGAAATATAGTAGGTATAAATAGTAACATCAGACCCTGTAGAGTACTGACTGAGGGCTAGAAAATTACAGAGGCTGTGATATTTAACTCTCATCACTAGTTCACAGCTGATGTATCTTTACTCTCCTACCCTGATAATATTTTACTTGGTCAAGGTTTGATGGTAACAAACAATAAAATCCATAGTACCACATACATTTTCTTTTCTGCAGGAACGGCACATGGAAAAAGTGTGAACATCACATGTAGTTGTTGAATGAACAGTCCTGCTTTCATGAAGTACATCAAAGAAAGGATTTACTGTGTGGGTTTCAGATGTAATATAAGCTCTTTTAGAGGCAGAGGTTGAGATTCCCCATTCAGTTCTGCAAGAGTGGATCATAAAAGCACGAGTAGTTCAGACAGGACCATGGAAATGCAATTGTCCAGCCTGCCCCGCAACTAAAACTAGTTTGTCCTCATAGGAAGTGACACAGTCTAGAAAATGGTTAGTGGAGACAATGGCTCTGCTATCCTGATTATCTCACTTTATTCTTCTCTACTATCCTGTGATCACTGGGCAATCTGTTTTGTAGCAAACACCATTTGAGATCACACTGTCTTTGGGAAACTTCCTTTTCATGCTTTATTACTTCTCAGTGGAAGCTATTTGTTTTGGGTGGTCTGGGCATCTGCAACAGTATAAGAGACCTCCTGCAAGATGCTTAAAATATTCCAACATTTTCCATGCTCTTCTATGACAGATGTTTTGTCCAGTCATATTACTCTATTATCTTGAAAATAAGTTCCTATTAAAGAAAATGCAGACCTAGTTTCCCCCCCTTTTCCTTACTTCAGAAATCTGTTCTACTGCATTATTGAGATCAGAGTAGTGAACCAGCAGCAGCATGCAGTAATTTTTACCCCTTCCATAAAGGTATTATCTTTCTTTTTCTGGTCATATAATATTTTCCAAATTGAAAATTTATTAAAAATCCTTACTCTTTAGGACTCAGTCTGTTTGGTTTATTGCTGTTGTGGAATTAATTGTATCTGGTTCACTCTTTTTGAGATCACTGGGAGTTTGTTTCTTCCCCAGAAATCGTTATTTTGAGATCCTCAGTTCCATGAGCAATCATACTTTTGCCCTCATGTTCAACATTGTTGTTGCTACTGAAAAAAATATTGGGTTTTAATCTGTGGAGTATAAAAAGAGTGTTTTTGATCTCCCTGCCAGACTCCTTGCCCACTGCATGATGATCTAACTTCTTCTGTGATTAAGATCTGTGATACAAAGGAATGTGTCTGATAATAAAATTTACCAGTGGGTATGCTGGGAAGTGCTTTAAATATAGAAAAGGGCCAGAACACCACTCAGGTGGTTGGAACCACAATGGTTTCCCTTGAAAATAGAAGCAACTTGAATTAGATGAAATCCAGTAATATATAGTGAAAGGAAATTCACGTGAGGAGAAATTTGCCAATAATCAGCCCTCCTGGGATCTCACCAGACTCCTGTTAAAGAGAATGGGAAGGGGACTTTGACATTATCAACATAACAGAAATTCAACCCAGCTCTGTGTCGTCTTCTATTCTGGCCCTTTAAAATATCTTCCTTAACAAATAACATCTTGGACAATAACGAGGACTTAATATATGTTCCTCTACGATATTATAAGAGCATGGATCTGTTAATTTAGTTTATTAATGGCTCATTGGTGTGTTTGCAATAGATTTTTGCTGTTCCAAACATCTGAAAGACAGAGAGAAAGAAAAGTCTATTGTCTAAGTTTTTGTTTTCTCTGAGTGTTACCCCTGAAGGCACATGTATTTGCTTGAAAATAATTGCAAATGTCACAACTCTGATCCAAGCATATGTATCACCTGACCTTCAGGGATAAGGGCACTTAAGTTGCCAGTAAACTCCAGCCTAGGAATACTCTGGCCTTTTCAGTTCCTAAAACATATTTCATAAGCAGCATTTCCCTTCTAGTCTGTAGCAACAAGATTTGATATTTATATATTGCCCCACACATGCATCACATAATGCTGCCAAATTCTTTATGATTAGCTGATGTAATTGACTTCTGAGAGAAAAAGAAATTTATGTGGGAGAATCCAGAGAATAAAACAAAGTTACAATTGTATTAGAAAGTTGAACTAAGAAAAGGAGGAAATAGACCTTTCGTGAGGACAACCATTCCTTCAGGGAAGCAAGTGTAAGAAAAGCCACTGCATCAATATGGTGAGGAACAAGGGTATGACAAATTTATCCCACACCTTGGCAGTGTATCTGTCTCAGTGTATCACAGAGAATGCAGGAAAATACAGAACATACATTCAGGAAGTCAGAGCCGGTAAGGAACATGCTTCAACTTTTCAAGAAGTCTTCTGCTCTCAGGAAGGACTGACTTGTACTTATTTTTTGAACTAGACTTTCACTGCTCAAGTATTAAGCTTACTAGTATCGACCTACACTACATCTGTCTTAATACACCTGCCTTGTATCTGGATGTATTCCCGGTATTAAAAAAAAGACTCTAAAATAGACAGTGGGTGTGCACATCAACAAACTTGCAACTGAAATTGCAGATCTCATATGACATTCTTTTACTAACTGATGTGTTGAATGGGTTTTTGTTACTGTTACTACAAATTAATTCCAAAATTAAAGCTTTGAGCACTCCTCCTAGCAAACTTGCTTTATAACCACCTGAACATCTCTGGGCTTACAACTGCAGATTTCTACAAGAGCTATATTCACTCAACAACATTTTTGTGGGAATTCAACAAAATGGAAAACAGAAACAGCAACCTCCAGACAATGGTGTAAGCATAGCGCACAAGAAATCAGACAGGAGAGTAGTCATTTGAACATTAGGAATATTTCAGATCTTATTGCAGCTATGATGAGAAGGAAAGGCTTTTGTTTTTGTCCTGAAAGCTTCATGGCTTTGCTTGCAACTTTTGGCTTTTACCACTGTGTGCCTGGATAAAAGACTGTGAGGATGAATACAATTTTCTGTTTGCTTGATGAAGGAAAGGTTTTAAATTAGTTATAAAATGACTTTTGTTGATTTATTCATTTTCCCCACTGGAACATGGTGTGATTCTAGAAAATATGTCTTGCTGATGAGGACAAACTGTGAGATCCCACAATTCCAGAGGGATGTTCAGTTACGCTGGGGTAATTTGTATCCAGGGAGTGGTGCACGGTGCCTCCTATTTGAAGAGTAGAGGAGGTCTATCTAACCTTCCTCACTGCGTATATTAAAAGCTTCTCGTTTTGTTTCATATCACAGCAAGGAATGACAGACACTGCGTGAACCCCCAGCTAGTTAGTTTTTCACTACGGAACTGAACTTCAGCAAAGACAGATAAATAAGAATACTTCCAGACCTAAAGAAACCCGTTGTTCTTGTGTTAATAAAAGAAAATTGAACAAAGGAAGGAATAAGACAGAGAAGATTAAGTGACTCCTTATCTCATAGCGCAGTGACATTTTCTTATCCTTCTTAGAATTCATGGCCAGCTCTAGGAGTTGTGTTAGTAAACTTACATATTAAAATTCAAAACTACTTGCTGAACTTTAAAATATTTTCCCTAATGCCCATTAGATTGAAAAGAAATCTTCATTACTTCTCTATTTGTGAATGACTTCCTTCTGTCAATGTTATTTTGTGAGTTACCAGTTGCTGAGGCATTGCTTTACCTTTATTTAGAGTGGTTGGAAATGCAGAGTTATACGTACTATGAAGTAAGTAATAATTTATGACAAGGTGTGCGGTATGCAAAATGTCATATAGTTTGCAGAGATTAATGCATGAGCCAAGTGCAAATACATTAACTTAACCAACTATCTGGAAAGCAAGATAAATGAAAGAGGGAAATGAATGCAAAATAGGAAGAAAAAGGCATTGTAGTGACAGAAAACACTATATAGCGTATGTATTTAATATAGGGACCTTATGAATTAATGTCTCATCTCTGAGTCAAATACACAGATACTTGTCTCAATAGGGACAGTTGTATAAATCAGAATGGGCCAGTTATGCCTGAAAATCAGAAAAAGTACTGGAGGCTGAGTTTAGCAAATCTTAGTCTGTTCTAGGGTGTCACACATCTAGGTATGTGTTTCTAAAACCTTTCTACAACATTTTAAAGCAAATATCCATGTCTTATTCTGCTAAGTCCCATTTCTGCAGTGCATGTTAGTAGAAAAGGTAAGACGACTCATTTTCTTCAAGCCAGTGCATTTCTAATGAATTGCTTCATGCTGTGATCTTTGGGAATGGTATGCTTATACCCTCAGGCACACACATAAAGCCATGAGCACAAATTGTTTCAATACTTATCTGTGGTCCATCCCCAAGTTATCTACAAAAGACTCTAGGTTTCTTGGTTACACTCTAAACCTGGCATGTTTTCTGTGCCAACTCCAGAATTTACATTGTAAAGCTCCTGACCTTCAAGTCAGGGGCTTTCCCTGACGTCTTCTGTGTTGACACTACTTGCCTTACTATTTACTGTGATTAGCTAATTTCAGCCTTTGCAGGCATAAGTAAGTTTAGGCTTAATGAAGGCCATCTGAATCTCAAAAAATCGCACCATTAGGAACGTGGACCTGCCATCTTCCTCTCTTCCTGTAGTGCCTGACTCTCTTCCCCCCCCACCCCCACCCCCACCCCACCGCTACTTCTGGCCTCAAGTGCTACAGCTTGTTAGGCTACAGAAGAAGCTAGTCTGTATGTCAGTAACTTCTCATGGTTGCAGGTCCACAACATCCAGACTTTTACATGAGAGAAGCAAAGGCATAAAAGAAAGTGAGGTTGAAGAAACAGGTTTAGAGAGAAGCATCCATTCTGGTTGATACACTTCTTCTGTCTTAGAAGCCGTGGCAGTCCTCCCCCGTGTACACGGCAGGCTCTGCTGGTGTGGTTTCTGAAGCTCATTACAAATTGCCATAGGTGATAAAGATGATTAGCTATATATTTGCTCCTGCATTTGTGGGCTACAGTGTGAAATTTAAGAGCCCCTCAATATACAGAAAGTCCACCTAAATGATTGAATGAGCCTTTCTAGCACCATGAATCTCTGTCTATAGATATATAACCATTAGGATCCTATTTTCTGTAGGCTGAACCATTAAATTTATGGGACCAGGCAGTCTACAGAGGTAGCTGCCATTCTATGAGATTGAACATATGCTGCCTGCTACACTGAAATGCACAGTACCTTGTTCTGAAAGTCTTTGTAGTTCATTTAAATCTGAAATAAATCATACGTATGGAAAATATACTCTAATTTTAGAGGCAAGGAAAAATATAACGCAATCTTATTTGACTGATTTAATTTGAATTTGGAGCAGAAATCATAAAGCTGCAACCAGAGGAAGTCAAAAAAGAATTCCTCACATGGTCTTTGTTTTTTTTTATTTCCACGGTTGCTATTTAGAGTGAAATCTTATACTCAACCATTCAGATATAGGCTCCCTTTTCAGATAATATTCTCAAAACACCCTTATGGAAAAGGCTATCACAATGGCTGTGATAAAATTAAGATGCTTTTGAATATGCAAAAGTAAAAGTATTAAATCTCAGTAATCACTTATACAGATTATTCATGTTTCAGGAAAGGATACAGTTTTAAACTTTTGTATGCATAATTAAAAAAAAATAATAGGAAATAGAAATATTTCCTATTTCAATTCCTTATTTTAACTGACAATAGCTAGAACTGATGACAACAGGAACTATATTCTGCATCACTAGCAGAAAAGTAAGTGCTACATATGGAATAGAAGTGTATTACAGACTGGAAATTCTATGCTTTTAGCAAAACATACCTTGGAAACAATTAATTACAATTATGTCTTTCTCAGTCACTAAAAATATGTGTGATCTACTTTTTAACTAGCTTATTCATAATTTCCTTAAATAGCTTGTTGGTTAATATGGTAAAAAAGAAAAAGAACACATGAAAAACACATGAAACCCCCCATATCTTCTGCTCTGTCTTTGCTTTGGGGACTTAGTTGACATTAGTAAAGAAGAACAGTAGTTACTAAACCAGCTTGCATGTGGATGAACAGGAACAAAAGTCACCTTGGCTCATGTCAAATAGTGGGTCTGAAGTTTATAATCAGCTTCTTTTTGGACTCAAGATTCAAGGAAATCCCTTGAGTAAAAGTCATTAATGAATTTTTTTCTCCCCTCATGAGTTAAAGAATTCTGCATGTCCTGCACTCACAGTTGTCACTAAGTTAACGCATCTCAAAAGTTTCTGTGCATGTTAGAAAATAAGGTCATATTCACCTTAAATACACTCTGAAGGCTGCCTTTTGTAGGCCATCTCACTGTTATAAAATTAATTAATTTTTTTTCTTAACAATGCATTCTCTCACACCTTTTGTTGTGTACACTGGCTGTTCCAAGTGTATCTAATCATAATTTTGAACTATTGTTCAAGTAACAAGGGAGAAACTGTACTGACAATAGTGCTAAGTGTTGTTTGCTTCCGGCAATCTGCAGAGATTTGTTGGTTCATTTCTTTTCCCAACAGTATCCTCATGAGTATCCACGCTGCCTGACAGTTCTCAAAAGAAAAGCATCCAATAATACCTACTTTATAAGTTAGGCCTATTTACCTCATTATTTCTTTTTGTATCCTTCTCCTTGGAATAACTCTTAACCTGCATCTAAACTCTTCTTAGTTATTATTCTATATATTTAGGATACAGAAGGCTCTTCAAGGAATCTACTTCTCACTCTGGGAAAAATATCTAAAGGGATTTGAGGTATATATATTTATGGATGAAAATCCATAATATATCCTTTATTGATTCATGTCTGTTGATATTCTGTTCTTTGTTCAATTTCGTCAAACCAATTTGGCACACTGAATCCTGTAATTTTTAATTATACTGCATTCTTACAGTTGCTACACTTTTTTTTTCAGGTTTCTCTTGAGGACTCTTCCAAAACTGGCTTGCTTCTCAGCCAGAGAGCTTGCCTGCTGGTGCACCCAAAGGCCTTATGTTCAGCCTCAGGGGATGATGGGCTGTTTCTTTAGCTCTCCCTTGGCACACAGGTGAGTTGAGGGGGAAGAGAGCCATCTGGATCAAGTAGCTACTCTTCACAACAAGGCTACAGAGATGTACAAATGAACCCAGCTATGTATGGGATTCATATCTGCATTAATGAGCTAAGAGAGAGCTTAACAGGTGCAATTTAAAGACAAATTAAGCAGTTCTACTCAGTAAATTTTGGAACAGCCTCTGGGTTTGGTTATATAGTTACACTTTTTGGTTTTGGTATTCTTTGTCTTCTTACATGTTTTGTCAAATAAGATGTAGTTCATAGAGGTGAGGTTAACAGTGAGGAAAAATGCTAGTTTCTTTTATCTTCTACTCAGTAAACGTATTGTGATTTTTCCTAATTTAATTACCAATAAATTATATACTTTATTAATTCTGCTGATTTTCTGATGTGTAAACTTTTGATCTTATAATGTTTTACTATGTCTATTATAAACTGAATCATTATGTACAATAGCATAATTGCACTCTAGGCCTGCATAGTATTTATTCCAAAATTTTTGGTCCATGTGAATTTTGAGATGTAGTTTCTTGTCAGTTCTTTCTTTTTCTTTAGGAATGATAGTGAAAAATACTAGAATAAAACTTTATTTCATGAACTTTTATTTCAATTGTCTCTATTTTGTCTGCTATGAAAAAGAGAAACTGCTTCAGGTAAATATTTTTTTTACTCGATCCCTTCAATTGCCTTAAAATCAGTCTATGAGGGATAACTGTATACCTCAGTCCCTTTTCTTTCTGTTCAAATCTATCCAGATTACCAATACTGTCTCTATTCCTTCCACTTATCTTCAGAACATTTTTTTCATGTCATTTATCTTACAGCCAGAAATTGAGCCATATTCCTTTATTGTTTTGAATAGTTTTCTGATTGATTTTGAAGGGATTGAAATACCCTATATAGCAGCATCCACATAAAAAGGAAATTTTATGAATGACATTTCCGGTTTTATTGCCCTTGTTTTTTCTTCCTCTCTCTTAGAGAGGTTCTGCTGACACGGCAAAAGGTGCCGACAGATACCCCATTGTGAATAGGGCTTGGTATAAATAACTGGGCTGTATGTCAAATGGCCCTCTTCCTTCTTTCATCATCTTCCTTCCCTCCAAGCTAAAAACTGGACTAAATCATAGGGGATGCCGGGAGTCATGTTTTTGAAAGACAGAGGAGATAATAGAGGGAACTAGGTTTTCCTAGGCATAAGGGGTATAGGAAGGGGTTGACCTTCCCCACAATCTCCAAACTGGAGAAAGAAAATCAGAGCCAGAGGGGAGAAATCTTAATCTCAGAAGATCTCTCGGGAAGGACACTTTTGTGCTTATCCTGCATAAGTAGGTCATAAAACATATCAGTTCACCACCCTTGTTTGTCACAGGATTCCTTCCTCTTTGTGGAGTGAAGCTAGATCTGCAACTAGTTAAAAATCTTCACCCTTTTAAGGACACTAAAAAGATCTATGATTTCAGAGCCTAATGTGTATTTCTACTGTTATATTTCTCTCGTCTCCCTTTGAAATTGTACAGAATGTTACAGAAACCACTTAAAAATATTTCTGTCTCAAAAAGGAACCAGGCAATCATGAATAAAGACACACAGTTTGGGTCAAGTAGGTGTCAGGACATCTGATTTCTTGCATGTTCTATAATACTTCATAGTACAATGTTCTTTCTTGTTAGGGTGCAAAGGAACTGCTTGTGTCGACTCTTGAATGGTATAATTTTCCACAGTGTATCACAATTGCTAAAAACTTCTTGTTAAATAACCATGATAAAGACCTTAGGATTTTTCATTTCATTTCTCCTGTGTGATGGTTTATCTGACAGTACAGACTGGTGGGTAAATCATGAACAGAAATGGAATCACTAAAATTATGTTGTCACAAAGCTACTGGTAAGATCAGAAAGTTCTTTCTCATTTTTTTTTTGCAATGTTTCTGCAGCTAAGGCCATCTGTAATTTATAATCAGATTACTATTTCCTTGAACCTCCCAAACTGATTAATTGTTGGAAATAATCAACAAGTCTCTCCACTCAACCCCCTACATTGTGCCCTACTTATCTGTAAGGAAGCGGGGGACAGTACACAATGTAAAAACACCAGGTAAGTGTGCACAGTTATGCCCCTTCTGCGTGGGTGGTGAGCCTGCAGTATGTCACAGAATCACAGAATGGCTAAGGTTGAAAGGGACCACAGGGGGTCACGTGGTCCAACCTGGCTCAAGCAGGATCATCCTAGAGCACATTGCACAGGATTGCATCCAGATAGATCCTGAGTATCTCCAGTGCGGGACACTCCATGACCTCTCTGGGTAATCTGTTCCAGTGCTCACCCACACAGCAAAACTGTTCGTCCTCATATTGAAGTGGAACTTCCTGTGCATCAGTTTCTACCCTTTGCCTCTTGTCCTACTGCTTGGCACTACTGAGAAGAGCCTGGCTCCATCCTCTTGACACCCTCCCTTCAGATACTCATAAATATTGATGAGTCCCCTCTCAGTTATCTCTTCTTGAGACTGAGTAGGCCCAGCTTCTTCAGCCTGTCCTTGTAAGAGAGATGCTCCGGTTCCCTGATCATCTTTGTATCCATATGCTGGACTTGTTCCAGGAGCTCCATGTCTCTCTTGTACTGAGGAGCCCAGAACTTGACACAGCACTCCAGATGTGGCCTCACCAGGGCTGAGTAGAGGGGCAGGAACACCTCCCTCAACCTGCTGGCAATTCTCATCCTAATGCTCTGCCCATCTGTCATAGGAAATATTGTTTATCAGACACACTCCTTTGGATGCAGGGATGGCAGGCCTATGTTGAAGAGCCTGTATGTCACTCGAAGACTACATGGAGTAAAGCTTATTTCAAAAGGAAAAGTGTGGAATGGAGCATGCTGCGTGGGCTGTATAAACAGTCACACACATCAATTAAACCCCAATCTGTCCTTTCAGAAAACAAAGGATCTTATGCACTAATTACAGTTGAGTGAAAGATGTGGTATTGGATTTTACTAATCAGAGATTGTTCATTATTCAAGAAATGTAACAGCTTTCTAGCAAAGATTTAGGTGCTTAGAAAGGTACACTGTAACCCAGATTTGTCATTTTACTGTCTGGAATATATGACAAGAGAAGACAAGAGAGGAGAGAAGACAAGAGAGGAGAGGAGAGGAGAGGAGACAGGAGGGAGGGGAGGGGGAGGGAGGGGAGGCGAGAGAGTAGGGGAGGGGAGAGAGGAGGGGAGGGGAGGGAAGGTACACCTTTCAACTATTTTTTCAGTCATTATCTCAGATCCAGCTCTAACTTCAAAAGAAGGGAACACTCACAAAAGGAAACGGGACTTTGGTAACTAGTTATGGGCACAAAACTGAATTGGGAGGACTGAAATTCAGTTCTAATCCTTACTGGAAAATAGTTATATTTGATATAGTCCAATGAAAGGCACAGTGATGTAAGGACAGATGGGTGTAGAGATTGTGAGAGAGTTGGTGGGTGGGTAGAGCAGATGGAGAACTTCAGTAAAAAGTGTCACTGGGAAATGGCACTGATGGGTAGGGTTAGTGTGGGAACACAAAATGCACAGAAAACAAACACAAGGGGTTTTGTAATCCAGTTTTCAGCTGATAAATCATATTTTGCACTCCTGTCCATCTCACTGTCCAGCCAAGACCATTGTATGGTCCAAACTAGGTGTATAAAAATAAGTGCTGTATAGTCTTTCCTAATCACATGCAGCTCACTGACAAGACTGGGATTGATTTACCATTTCTACAGACTTTTCTCTGAAATGTTGAGCTCCCAGAATCCAGCTGAGATTAAAACATATGAGAGCAGGTGAGGGAACTGGAGTTGTTTAGCCTGGAGAAGAGGAGGCTCAGGGGAGACCTTATTGCTCTCTACAACTACCTGAAAGGAGGTTGTAGCCATGTGGGAGTTGGTTTCTTTTCCCAAGTCACAGGTGGTAGGACACGGGGAAATAGATTCATGCTGCATGAGGAGAGGTTTAAATTGGATATTATGAAAAATTTCTTCACTGAAAGGGTGATCAGGCATTGGAGCAGGCTCCCCAGGGAAGTGGTTCTTCCAGGGAAGAACCATCATTCCTGGAGGTATTTAAAAAGCATATAGACGTGGCACTTAAGGACACAGTTTAGTGGTGGACTTGGCAGTACTGGGTTAATGGTTGAATATGAAATGATTCTATGACCTAAACTATTCCATGAATGTGCCGCCCCAGCAGACTGTCATGTAGGCTTGGGAGATGAGAGAGAAGCCCTTATGTGGGCTGAAGTGCTCAACTACTGTGTTGTTTTGGAAGCTGCTCTGCAGACAAAAGGCAAGTGAAATCCCACTGCCCATTTCTCTGTGATCTGGGTCTGCAAGAATAAAAGCTGTCTAAGAAGGATGGCAGCCTTTGTGCTGGCACTGTTTTTACACTGTGATGTGTGCTGAGGTACAGCCAAATGTGCAAAAACATTGCCAATCAACAAAGACCCACTTTGTAAGGGAAGCTATGACCTACTTCTGTAAAGACAATTCTTTCTGGTAGGAAGAATAGCTTATTCTATATTTAATAGCAATATATAAGGAAAGTGTAGCTGTAGGGAAGGCATTAAGGGAGGGAGGGAGGCGGAGAGGGAGGAAGGGAGGAAGGGAGGAAGGAAGGGAGGAAGGAAGGAAGGAAGGTTGGAAGGAAGGAAGGGACCCCTTATATTATCCAGTGCATTACTACCTGCATGTATACATATAATAAAAACAGGTTTTGCTTCAGATAATATAGACTCTACATGGCATGAAGAATAATCTGAAGGTGGTGACTAAGTCTGGTTTGTGGATGATCTGAGGGGAGAAATGATCTGCCCCCCAAAATGGGCAATTTGTTGTGACAGTGATTAATGGCATGGGAAAGCAGAACATCAAGCATACTTCTGTGTTTGCCTCCAGGTGACAAGGTATTGACAGTTAGGAGTCATGTCAACATGAAATCCTATTGGCTTTTTATGTAGCTTGCCTTTCCCTAAAGTGACAGTTTGAGAGATAAAGCTGGATAGTCTGAATTGACCTGTAGAGACTACTTAGACATACAGTTTCGGGATGCCATGATATAACTTGGTTTCCCTCCCTATACTGTAACCTGCAATCCCTAAGTGTGCTCAGGAAGTCCTTGAATATTATGAGCAAAGAAGCTGAGGCAATAAATTGACAGAAGAGGTATAGCTGGGCCTAACACTTGCCATCGACAAATCATAGCTGTGACTGGAAACACCTATAAAATCTAGAAACCAAATTGTTCTTTGACAGATGGAAGAGAAAAAAAAAAGTCCCCTTCAACAGAGTTGAGGAGGAGATGAGAATAATTTTTAATTAATAGTGTAGTTTTTCATCTGATTGCTAATACAGTTTAATTTAACATAACTTCTTAAGAAAAACAAGTGAAAAATGTAAGCATGGTAAGAGATTAAGGATACCTCCTGGGTAAGCAACATAGGAAAAACAAAGGAAAAGTAGTTGCTAATTGTGAACTGGCAGGGCAAAGCTCAAATAAGTAATCAAAGTAAAAGACAACCCTTGAAAAAACTAATCAAGTATAGCATATCTCTCTGGAAGCAGTGTTGCAGCAAAGACACTATTCCTGGTACTCAAGGCACATAAAAGTGAGATCTTGTGACTCTCTGGGGAGTGCCTGGCTGGAGAGTTTCACTACAGAAGTAATACAAACCTATTGATGTAGTTGCAGTTAGAAATCATAAGAGATATAACACCACTTTGTCTCATACCTGCCATAGTATTAGCAAAACCCTCAGAAGTTATGGCTTGATGCCTTAATCAACAGTGGTGGAAACACCAAAGTTGCACATTTGCAGAGCTGTAGGGGCCCATCTCTTGAAGTATATGCATGTGAAAGATGGAATTCTGGGTGCAGCTTGCCCTGAGCTGTTCCTTTAGGGTAAGGAGATTGCAGTAAAACCAGGGTAGATGTTTTTTGTGAGATTTTCACACAGCCACCCATTGTAGCCTTTAAAATCAGTTTGAGAGTTACAGCTCAGACAAATGTCAGATGGTTGGTCTTTTATTAGTATCTGTTTACCCTGACATCTGTAGAGTCAAGAGAGTTGTTGATGTCAGCCAGAGCTTTGTATGGAGATGTATATACAAGGCCATTAATACACTTTCAGTAGTTACACATCAGTATGGCCCACTGCATTATGTTTTTGAGTCATTCCAAGGCTCTCGAGGACACATGTTGAAACATAAGAAGTCAACAGGCAATTAAGTAGTGAATCTGAGAAGATGATATGCAGTGAACATTAGACAGTAAATGTGACTCATTTCTTGTTTCCTGGATAATCACAGCTTGGAACAGCGTTGCTGAAATATCTTAAACTTTTCTGTGGACTGAAAGCAGAGCTTGTGAAGCACAGACAATAATATTTAAAGGGGTTTCTGAGAACTGATTTTTTTATAGCAAAATAGTAAAGTTATTTAAACAGATTGTCACCTTAAAAGGAAGGAAGCCTTACAAAAAACCCCAATAAAACCCCCACCAAACAATGGATTTCTGCATAGGAAGCTGGCTGTAAAATGATAAATTCACTGTGAGTTTATTACTCTTTATGAGTCTTGCAAAATGAGCTACTGAACATGGGACAATTTATATTACTCAACCTTGCAAAAAGCAAGGGCATATGAGCAATACATTGAGACGGTGCATAGAACCAGCAGAATCCATTCATTCATTCATTCATTTATTCAACCAATGCATTCATTTCAGAAGGCCATGCATTTTTATTGCCAAGGTAATGCATTAGCTTTCCATAATGCAAATGGAACTGAATGTGTCAAGGAGCACAACTGTATTTTAACGTGCAGTTAGAAGATCTGTATTAATAATAGGCTCATATCCCAAGACAGATTTACTCAGTTTAATTTTGCCTGTTGCAAAGGAGAGGTTAAATCTAGATACATTATTAAGCAGATAAAGCAACTTTTTATACAGTCCTTAGAAAAGCATTTGGGAGATTTGTCATACAGCACAGACAAACCACATGTTTATCAAACAGCTCCTGGAGCAGTCCTATTAACCAAAGGTAGGCTTTATTTATTATTTAATTTTAATAGTAGATCTGATAGGAAGACAGTTTTCAATTATTCCAAACTTAATCACTGTTTTTCTCCTTTTCTTGCCCCATATGTTTTCTATTTTTTTATTAATTTTTCTAGGTGGTGAGGAGAGGGGAGAAGGAGGCAGGAAATGATATAAGAAGGGAGAGAGCAAATTTGATGGGAGAAACTCAACAAGTGCTCTGTGGTTAGAGGTATTTCCTGGGCTCAGCTCCTCCCTGAAGGTGAGGGAACTCAGAGCTGTCCTCTTGACTCCAGCTGAGCCTGGAGTTGGGGCTAGGCGCACTTTCACAGAGGAGAATGAAAAAGTTGAGTGCCTGGCCCTGAGGTAACATCACTTACAAAGATCATACTGATCTGAAGCAGTAAAGCTGAATCAAAATTAGGTCTTTTCTGTGCCATCACATTGAATTAGTATGTCCAGATAGCTAAATCAAACTTTGTGACAGAAAGCTGCTACCAGGACAAAGTCCTGGAATTTGGAAGCAGAGGCAGGATCTTCTTCACCATATGCTGTACCTGGGTAATGAACTGTGTACTGTGCAGTTGTGTCTATGGTCTTCTCAAGTGCACAGCACAGTAGTAGATAGTTCAAGCAATTTTTGGGAAGAGAGATATAAAGTCTTTTCAATATACTTGTTCCCCAGATAATAGCAGTTAGTTTGTTGAGCTCAATCTTTCACATGGCAAAATTCATTTTTATCTGTTTTTCAGAGCTGAGCTGCTGTATAAACTCTTAGAGGTCAAACTTGATGCCTACAAGGATGACTATTTTGTCTGAGTGCTCAATGTATTTCTCACCTTCACACTGGTACTCAGGCACAGAGGAGAGACAGCTTTAGCCTAGCCTACCCTCCTCCTCTTATCTCTTTCAAGCTTATTAACTATTCCTCAGCAGACAGGAGGAGCCATTCTATGTTTCAACGTGTTTCCACAAAGCTGGAAGATGAACATTACCAGTGGCTTCATGAAATTTACGTCAGATTGTTGTTATGTTTTATTTGTCAGAGCTACTTAGCTTGTGACATCCAGAGGGCTCAGAATATATCACAGTCTTCCCAGGGAGTGCAAGAGAGGCATTTGCCAAAATAGAGAGCTTATTGTCTCCCCTGCCTGCACAGCCAACTTCTCTTTAATGCTGAGATAGATGAAGACACATATCAAAGGGGTGAACTGGTGCCCTACAAATTTACAAGGCCTGGGGTCAAAGATAAAAAAGTATCAGAAGGCACCAAGTTGTAAATAAACAAACACTTTAGTCTGTGAGAAGAAATAAGAAAAAAAACAAAGATAAATTTGCCTTCAAGCTACTATGCTGTTTATAAAACACGTGCTTGGGTGTATGCATATAAAGTATGCATCAATATACATAGCAAAACCACATACCATTAAAACTAGGCAATTTTGAGACATTCCAAGAGTAAATTTTATTTTTTAACAACAAAAATACATGTTTGTGAGAGTGATAACATTTCAATACTCATTCTACTGAGGGTAAGGACTTGAAAATTGGAGCTGCAGTAGGAGTTCTCAGGGATGCATTCCCTAAAAAGTAAAGCCTTGTGGCTCATAATAGGAAGTGTTGATCTAGTAACTTTGTATGCATCTGTATTTACATGGTTAGTTAGACCTTTAAAAGGCTTTTTACTGTGACAGTGCCCTGCATTTCTGCATATGTGTCTTCCAAAATGCCTTGCCACTTTAGAAATGCACATCATTTGGCCTTCTTGCAAGAGGCATAGTATCTTCTCGGCACAGGATATTACAAAGTTATGACTTCATTATATTTTTTATCTATAAGCCAATTTAATCAGACACAAAACACAGAAGTCCTTTCATTTGCATCTCATTTTATTACACTGCTGTTTGCAGATCGTTTACAGTAGTGTCACTGGTCCTTATTTCTGCTCCATGTAGCCAACATTATTCATGTGCTGTGTCTTATTCATTAAGGTAGGACCCTTTGAAGTTTAGAATGGCTTAGCTTCTCTGTGGACTTCTAATAATCCAAAGAAGAAAAACACAACTATATAGAGCTTTTACATGTCCCTCTCTTAAAAAATGAGGGGGAGCATAAGATGCACAGAAGGCCCTCCAAACTCTGGTTGCTATAAAACTGAAAATTTCATTTCTACAAACCTCAGGGACAAACTGCAAGGAGTAAATTCCATGACAGTATCCATTTAATGGTGTGTATTTCAAAGGCTGTAAGACTGGAATGAGAGAGAGAGAGGCACTCTGTGTGCACGAGAGAGGTGAATGTGGAGAAATGAGAAGGACTTGGTAGCATTAAATTAAATGACAAAAACGTCCAATATTAACTACTCTGCAGTAGAGCTGTTCAGAAGTTGTATTTCACTTTCTCAAAGCGAAATATTCTTAAGCTTGAAAATGAATGGCTTATAGGGACAAAGAAGAATGGATAGCAAATTAGTGCATCCATGTCAATACTGCACAGACAAACTTTATGCAAGGTTTGTTTATTTTGTGTTTTGATTGGTGTTTTATAGGGTCAGGCAAAAGTTTGCGTAGAGATGGGCCCATAATGAGGGTCTTGCCAGCTTTTTAAGTGAGCGGTTTTCTATCCTGCAGAAAGTCTATTCAGGGGACACTTCAGGTTTACAAGTGTAAGAACAACTGATTTCTGTTGCCTTGAGACTGAGAAGCCAAGGACGGGTAAGATCTATGGATGGAAAGCCCTATGGGATGCTGGGGTGGTCCTTCTTCCAGCAGCTGTGGGATCCAGCCTTTGATGGCAGCCTTTGAAGCAGCAAGAGCAGCTTCTGGCACGGGCAACACTGCCAGCACTGCCCATGCCCCACACGAGGCCCCCACTCCTTGTGACCAGCACGAGATACTTTTATTTTCCAGGACTATTGCAAGGTAAAGAAACAGGCAAGGCCCTCCTATTTTGCTGCCCTTTCAGGGTAGCACTGCAGAGAACTGTCTTCTTTGCTGCATCCTAAGACTTACGTGATATACTAAGATGGAAGGAAATGAATTTCAAGTAGGCGAAAATATGGGAGTACAACATCTTTTCTCTCTAAATTTTAAAAACTAGCTTGCCTAGAAGGAATGGTCATATTTAACACTGAAGGAATAACACTGCAAGGCTAAAAGGATTTCACAATGGAGATGGGGCGAGAGGGGGACAGGAGGGTTAAAGAAATATGTTATTCCAAGGACATTACACTATTTAGGGACGGGGTTTTCTTGTTATTCATGTCAGAAGTAGTCTCTCTGCCAAATCCATCACAAGAAATTCTGGCAATTAATCCACACAGACACTTATACATCTAATCAGATTTGAGATACTTGTGTTCTTGTCACAGGTAATGTTTTCTAGTTACTTACAACTCGTATAAATTGACATTTGGCTGAAGCTAGCACCTGCAATGAACACGTGAACTTTTGCTTGTCAGTAAACCACCTCAGACTTTTTTGATAGGAAGAGAAGAGAGGAAGATAAAACAAAGCACTGGGAGATGTTGAAACTTTCAGAGAATCATAGAATTGTTAAGGTTGGAAAAGACCCCTGAGATCATCAGGTCCAACTGTTAAGCTACTGCCATCTTCACCACTAAACCATGCCAATTCCACATGTTTCTTTGAACCCTGCCAGGGATGGTAATTCCACCACTTTCCTGGGCAACCTGTTCCACTGCCTGACTACCCTTTTGGTGAAGAAATTTTGCCCAATATTCAATCCAGACCTCCTCTGGTGCAATTTGAGGCCGTTTTCTCTTGTGCTATCACTTGTTAAATGTGAGAAGAGATCAACACCCACCTTGCTACAACCTCCTTTCAGGGAGTTGTAGAGAACATTAAGGACCCTCTCAAGCCTCATTTTCTTCAGGCTAAACAACTTCCATCTCCCTCATCTGCTCCTCACAGACTTGTGCTCCAGCCCCTTCACCAGCTCTGTTGCCCTTCTCTGGACACACTCCAGCACCTCCATGTCTTTCTTGTAGTGAGAGGCCTAAAACTGAACACAGGATTTGAGGTGGCCTCATCAGTGCTGAGCATGGTGGGGCAATCACTGCCCTAGTCCTGCTGGCCACACTATTTCTGATGCAGGCCAGGCCTTCTTGGCCACCTGGACACACTGGCAGATCATGTTCAACCATTTGTTGATCACCACCTCCAGGTCCCCTCCTGCCAGGCAGCTTTCCAGCCACTCTACCCCAAACCTGTAGGGCTACCTGGCATTGCTGCGACCCAAATGCAGGATCAGCACTTTGCCTTGTTGAACCTCACACAGTCAGCCTTGGCCCATTGATCCAGCCTGTCCAGATCCCTCTGCAAAGCCTTCCTACCCTCCAGTAGATCAACAGTCCCACCCAACCTGGTGTTGTCTGCAAACTTACTGAAAGGGCACTAAATCATTGATAAAAATGTTAAACAGGACTGGTCTCATCACTGAACTCTGGGGGACACCACCTGTGACCAGCTGCCAGCTGAATGTAAGTCCATTCTCCTCCACTCCCTGGGCCTGGTCATCCAACCAGTATTTTACACAGCAAACAGTGCACCCATCCAGGCCAGGAGCGACCAGTTTCTCCAAAGAATTCTTCGGGAAACAGTGTCAAAGGCTTTACTGATGTAGACAACATTCACAGGCTTTCTCTCATCCACTAAGTGGGTCACGTTGTTATTGATCAAGCAGGACCTACCTTTCCTAAACCCATGCTGGTTGGGCCTGATTCCTTGGTTGTCCTGCATGTGCCGTGTGATGGCACTCAGTATGATCTGCTTCATGATCTTCCCTGACACTGAGGTCAGACTGAGAGGCCTGCTGCTCCCCAGATCCTTCTTCTGGCCCTTCTCGTAGATGGGCATCACATTTGCTGACTTCCAGTCAACTGGGACCTCCCTGGTGAGCCAAGACTCTGGTTTATGTTTTAAAGGGGCCTGGTGAGCACTTCCTCAGTACCCTTGGGTGCATCTCATCTCACATCACAGACTTGTGTGTGTCTGAGGCACAACAGGCACAATTTCCTCCTGGATTATGGGGGTTTCATTCTGCTCCCCAGCCCTGTCTTCCAGCTCAAGGAGCTGTGTACCTTTAGGACAACTGGTCTTGCTATTTAGAAACAGAGGCAATGAAGGTATTAAGTAACTCAGCCTTTCTCACTATGTTTCCCTTCACATCCAGTAAAGAATGGAGATTCTCCTTAGCTCTCCTTTTGTTGCTGGATCCTACGGACAAGAGCAGATAGCATTACAGACTGTATTTTACCCTCTCTCTCCAGAAGCTGCATCTCAAAACAATTACCAAGCCCCAGCTCTGATAACATAATTCTCATCCCACATCACTGCCCAATTGAAAGAAAAGCTGATTTTAATTCTGATTATGATGATCATCATTACCCTGCAGTAAGACGTGTGCTGGCAGCACCACAGCTATATCAATGTTGATGGGAAACTGTGTTCCAGTCACACGTTTTGCTACAGGCGGGACACTCTCCCAGCCACAGGGGAGTCCATGGAAGACCCAGGAATATAATCTGCTCTCTCCAGCAGTCTTTTAAAAAGTAGTTCATATTTTTTCATGTTGAGGAAAGATGCAAGGACAACATCTTGCTTTTGTTGACAAAGGGGAGCTCAAAGGCATTTATGCTTCCAATCCAGGGACCTCTGTCATGTGCCTGAGGTTAGAGTGGGAAAACTGCTCTCCTAGGCTGTGAAAAGTGCCATCATTAGTATATTCTTCGTAAACCTCAAGATAAATTTTAGGTTATTGACTCTAGTGACAATAGAGTGACATCTTTGTTTTAATTGTGCCAAATAATATCTATATAGTGATCTTGATAGTCACTGGAGATTTGTTTAGGGAGTAAAAGCACCCTAAAAATTAAAAGCACCCTGGAGTCAACAAGATCATTTCAATTCATAACAATCAGAAAATTTGTTGTATTTTTTAAGGCACTAAAAAAAACCTGGAAAAAACCGCTGATATGTCCTTAAAACTTAACGCAGTGAAAAATAAACTATTGCTGCATTATATTTTTTAATACTGTCATTATAAAATTAATATTTTTGCTTCACTCTCAGAAATGGTGCAAATTGTAAAGGTTTTATTTTCCTCAAGATCTAGAAGCTGGTGAAAAAAAAAAATTATATTCCCGTGAATAAATTCCACTTAGGTCATACTTATTTTGATGGAACTGAGGATCCTTTTAGGATCATCTAATAACGCATTTTTTTTAAAGTAAAAATATAGCTAAAATTATCATCATAAGTCTTAGTCCAGTATTCATACCTAAAATGTCCAACAGTTTGAACGAACAATGTATTATTTTCATATGAAAAAGGACTATCTGCAGTGATTGGTCGAAACAGTAAAAAAAATTGTCATACAACGATTTCTTATAAAATAGATTAAATAGTTTGAGAACCAAAAGCTAGCATGTCAATTTGGTGCCTGACTGCGTGATGAGAATTATGTTCTAAAAATCATCAGTGTGTCCTGAAACAACGACTTAGTCTCAACAAGTTGGAAAAAAATACGTATTGCTGATTGTCAGTTCTTGTTTTCACAGGAAAACATTCATCAAGCAGGAGGGCTAGATGAGTGGGCTCAGATTAGACACTGTGAAAATCACTGCTCTCATGAATTAGAGAAAGTGAATCTCTGGATATAAGTGGTAGGCTTTTAAAACAGAGGTGGCACAGTCTTATAATACCAAGCTTCCTGTAATCACCACAAAGTGCTTTTCTTTCTTCAATGCAAACAGAAGCTGCAGTATTACCAAGTAATTTACATATAAATTAATCCATATTAGACCATATGAATCATTCACTCCTTCAGGGGAGTGATCACCATCCAGTTGGTCTGGTCACCTAAGCCAACATATCCATCATAATCATCTGTTTTAAATCATTAGTTTGACACTCCTGTTAGCAGGCCTTGTGTTGCAGTTCTACTGGAGATAGGCCTAAGTAACAAAGTCCTGCTCTGCAGTTCAAGTTTCCAGTTATTTGGCACAATCAAGAGTGATACTTAAATGTGCAATACTGCTTCAGACTGTGCAAACATGATCAGATGCACGGGGACACCAAGGAAAGCTGGGACCTTGCTGCCTCTGATACAGATTCCGGTGAAGGTAGCAGTGCTAAATGCCCTTCTCATGAAACATCAGCCAATCTTCAGTGCTTCCAACTTTTTCTTTAGCAACAACTGCCTCTAATTTCTGCTAAAGAAATTGCTCAATTTCAGCAGCAGCAATTTAATCTTCCTGGCATACATTTCTTTTTCTGGAAAAGTGGACCTGCTTAGGTTAAGGAGTGAAGGTGTGTTGAGAAATCAGAAATTGCTGGATACTAAATCTATGAGCCTGACAATTCCTGAACTCATCCAACTCCCTCTGGGACTTACATCTTGGTTTATAGCACAGAAGACAGTATTTCAAAATTAAAAAAAACAAACCAAACAACCGAATAAACCAGCCTCTATCAATCTTGCCTAATTTACTGCAGCAGATGTGTGAAAGAAGCATAGAATTATGGAAGGACCTTTTCTTTCTTTTTTTCTCCCCTCCCCCCCCCAATTTCTGGAGTCAAATTAAAATGGAGTACTATAATTAAAAGGTTATCTAGTATAATAACCTAGCCAGAAAAAGGGAGAAGGCTGTATTATTCCATGAATTGTTTTATGAAGTATCTCTGGTATTGACAATCAGTGACCTAAATCCTTCAACAAGGAGAGATTTACAAGGACTTGTCTACAGAGGCAAAGTGTTTCTACAGACTTCAGGCAGCCCTGGGACCAGGGATTAGCAGAACTGCACATAAATATGGCTTACAGCTACAGAATGCCACAACTGGGAGCCTTCAATAGGAAACTATGTGTAAACATGCCTGTGGAAACAGGCTTCACATACTGATCATGAAATATACAGGATTTTAATAGCTTTACAGACCTTTGCATTGGACTTTGCAAAGGTACTTTCCTTTATTAACTCACACTATGTTATTTATGTCCATAGAATTTTGCTATCAGGCATGTTTTTGGTTTAGGGTTATTTCAAAGTCTCGTACTTGGAAAATCCCAACCTGTAATACTCCTTTTGGATCAAGGATGAGTGTTAATCTCCGCCTAGCACTGTCTTCTTAAAGGGCTCCATTTTTTGTTGTTGATGTTGTTTCTTTCTTCCCCCCCCCCCGTTGCTTTTAATGAATGATAAGCATTACAAGATGGATCAGATAGAATTTAAATATCACAAGCTATTAAATACTAAACACTTGAGGAATACTTAATTAAGCAGCATTACACAACAGGTGGTCAGGTTCTGAGTGGCTATCACATTCCTGAGATGGTACTAAGCTGCAAAAGCCCATTTAAATACCTTTATGAACCACCTCAGAATGGTAGTAATTAACTACTGCAGAAATTTACTGTCTAAAAAGCATATTCTTATCAATAAAATGAATGCAAGGTTTCACAGCACTGCCCTTAATGGGTGTTACTGCCACACTAAAACCAGTACTGGCAAATCATTTTGCAGCCCATTTGGGTTCAGATAACATTAAAGGTGTTACATAATACTAATTTTAAGCAGAATTCAGCTGGATAAGTAAGTGGAGTAGAGATTGCTGCTACCTGTGTAGTGCTGGAAATCTGTGATTAGCATCCTTTGATAAATGAAACTGGTGAATCTTAAGTCTGGTCTTCAGAGACTGCGGCTACATCCACCTGTGAAAATGTATTCTGATTGCCTGACTGTACTTTGACATTAACTGCCGAAACTGCAGCCACTGTGGATTTGATGTGGCTACGCATATCATTAAAGCAAGAAATTAATTCAAGAATCATTGTGTCGGGGCAGCATAGTGACTGGGGTCTGGTGTACTGCTGAAAGTACTGAACTTCCTGTCTGAGCAAGGTAAATTATCATACCCCTACAATTAATGGTCACTTTAGTTGTTGCATCCTCCATCACATGTTGGGGCTCCTAACCCCATGTGTTCAACAAGGGACAGATTACTTTCCACATGACTAAATCCTCAGCAGAAGCAAGGAAAGATGCATGCTAGTGTATCACATCTGCTGATTAAACATGTCAGAATCTTAAATTGCCTTTCTTCTTTTGGCTTAATGTGGGATCATTTTCACTTCTTTCCCTAAGCTGCTGGGTGTTTGTGCACTATGAAACAGTTACTATATGTACTTCATGGATCGTTGTTGGGCAAAGCAATATCTTCATTTACTTAATTCTATCTTTCCAGAATCCATCAGTATGCCATAAGTATGCCAAGGAGTGAAATATTCCAGCCCCCTGAGCAGCTTCAAGGACCCGTCATCTCTTTTAAAGTCTGTCTGACAGACTATATGTCTTTCCTCTCCCCTTAGAGGGGAACAATTACCCAAGCCATGCATATGGAGCCCAGGGTCAGCAATGGATTTCTTAACCATAAAAATGACATGACTTTGAAGCCCATTGTCTCACTGCCTTGGTGGGCCAGAAAGTAGGATTTTTATCTGTTTTGAGAGGAGAAAATTGCAACTTGCTAACAATTGCTTCTGAACTCTGGAATGGGCAAAAACAGCAAATGTAATTTCATGTAATTGGTAAAGTGAAAAAAAGAATTCAATAAAGGATGTTTTGACACATGCTGAGATATGCTGGTTTTAGTCAAAATTATAGAAATATTCAGCTTTACTTGAGTTAGAAAAATTCTCATGTAATTACTTAAAATTATCTCAAATGTTTCTGAAGTGGTCTTTTTCTAACAGTTGTAGTGAAATGACAATAGAAGGAAATGGTGCATATTTGTGTTACAATCATTTCAAACCAGTGCTGATCACCTATTTGTGTCATCCTTTGCCAACATATACTTCTTATATATCAAGTTAGCAAAATACTGTAGTATCCTTCAGGATTATAAGCATTACATCAGGGCAACATATTATTATGTAATAATAACATTAATACATTAGTTATCAGATAAATCAGTGTCAGTATTGACATTTGCTATTTCATACATGCTATTCTTCCTAAGCATTGAACATTGACTCATTTATGCAGGTGAAAAAGACAAAAAAGGAAAGGCAGTAACTTGTGAACCAGGAGATATTTTTAAAATGTGTTTTTAAATTATATTTCTATTTTTCAACATCTGCCTTTGGTAGCCCTTCCTCCCTCAGCACAGTTTTTAGTCAAGGCATTACTATTATTGTTTGTGTGTTGAGGATGCAGGATACTCTTTCAAAGGCTTTATTTAAAAGAAATAAAATCTGTAAGCACTCATTCTCAACATCACAGTATAAATATTTAACAGAAGAAAAGCAACAAATATCTGGGGACAAGAGTATGAAAAAACAAGTTCAAATTCATACTCTCATTGAATAATTTCATCTTTGGTCTTAGTACTATTTATTTATCTTGTGAAGAAAAGGTTGAGTCAAGAGAAAGTGTGAGTCCCTGAAGGGGGACAGAGTGGATGTCCTAGCACTCAAAAGGGATTAAAAAGAGACTGATAGTAAAAATATCAGTGAATTAGTTGACTGACACTGAGTTACTGGTGGAAGTACTGCCCCACCAGCTTGCCTGATGCACAGATAGATTTTTCTTCAGTTCCCAGACTCCTGCAATTATGTTGCTGTTGTAAGCAAAGAAATATTTCAAATAATGATAGCAATTAACAGTAAAAACATACATTATGAGACTCATGTAGTGGGCTTAAGACATAAGCACAGACAATCCTGCTTTCTCTTGATGCTATGAAAATATCTTTACACTGCAAGATAGCGTTTAAAGTCTCCATATATTCTTTTCTTTTTGGAGTTGAAATAAGAGTTTTGGATTGACAGAGTGAAGTTGTGAAAGTATGAGACTTAATGCAGTTTCCAAAATTGAACTCTCAATATTTAAGCCTTACTGAGCACCAGGAACATAAGCATCCTGGAGCTTTGCTCTCAGACCAACATCCAAGGCCCAGGTGAGGTAAGGTGCCACTGATGTGCCTGAAGTCCAAGGCTGTCATCCATAGATCAGCTTCCTGTGTCTCATAGAAATGCAGTTTGCAGGAACATGAGCTTTCAGTAGCAAAATCTTTGTAGTCTTGAGATACAACATTCTCAAGAGATAGAAAGGCATTAATAGAGCAGAATAATGAAGACTGTTCTAATTCTGTTTTATTACTTATACCAGCCAGTGTTAGTGACATGTAAGAAGTGAGAATTCTCTTTATGCTATTAAAAGCTGCTAGGAAAAAATTATGGCTTGTTGTTCTTGAAAGACATCTTTCATACTGGACAAAAAGAATCAATTTAGCTTTCTCTAAGAGGTAAAGATTTTAGATTCTCTTTAAAATCAGCAGCTTAATAGGAAACTCCCCCTTCATGTTAACGTAAGTTTGTTTACTCACAGAAGATATTTAGATTTTTAACATTTGTACTTCAAACACTCTTATCCTCAAAGTACCCAAATCAGCTTTTCCCCCCCCTTTTTTTTTCCTTTTTATGAAGTGGGATTTTGATTCAGATAAGACTGTGGATAAATGCCCTTGGACTTTCTGTAAAGGCCACTCATTGAGTGCAACTCCCGCTGAGGTCAGTGGGAGTTTTTTCACAGACTTCACAAAGGCATTAGGTCTGCCCTGTCTGGGTGAGTTAACAGTAGCAAAAGTGCTGTTATAAAAGCAGAATATCACGATACCAATACTGATAGCTCATAGCCAGCTTTTCAGGTCAGTCTGTGAATTTAGGAGGCTAAATACAATGGGAGCACTGGCTCCACTGAAACATATGTAGAGGAAAGCTTTCAAGAAGAGACCTAATTTTTAAGAGGAAATGTAAATAAATACAATGTTTTAAAAGAAGGTATTTAAGCTGATTGAGGCTGGAGTGCGGGATAGAGGCAGGGACAAATTGCTAAAATAACTGGAAATGAGGAGATGACCAAAATCATAACAGTTGAGGCTTTGGACAACACCGATGTAGATGGGGGATGTGCATTTACAGGAACTCTCATGGCTTGATGCCAAGCTTTGAGATGAATTGACTACTTCCTGGAAAAGCTGCCATGTGCTGAAGGTGCTCCCTCAGCTGGGATCTGGAGGGCCAAGAGAACATTGGTTGTACAAGTATTTAGAAAATTTTAACTATAGGGAATCTGTGTCAGGCTAGTTCAGGTCACAGCCCTTTCAGTTTCTGCAGGAATCTCTGTAGTTATAAAGAGATTTTTTTATGTAGGTCCTCTTGGTGCAATAGCAGTTAATCTGACAGCAGGAGGCAGGGGGTATTGACATGCTTAAGCTAGTTTTGTGATTCCCTGTGAACTGAAGATAGCACCCAGAAAGGTTTTAACCCCATAAAGATTGTCAATTCGTAATTATTTGTTATCTTTGACGTTACAGAATTTTCCTGTCTTACATTTAGGACATTGCTTCTTTTGCAGCCATCTTGTGATAATATTAATAATCCCCTTCTTTCATTTGTATTATCTCCTTGGAAATATTTATAGACTATGTTCATATTCCCCTGAGACATTCTTTTTGCAGAGAGAATTAATTTTGTTTCCTCAGTCACTCCCTCTCTTATATATTAGACTATAATCCTTCCACAGTGTCATTTTCTTGCCCTTCTTTGCATTGTCTCTACTTCTACAATATAATTTTTAATCATGGGCAAGAGAACTACATATAGCTTCTTAAATATAATTGAATACACGTCATCTGCTCTTTTATCTCCTTGACTGAACAAAGTGTAAGGTCAGGGTGTTACTTTCAAACTTCGTTGGTGTGCTAGAACTCTCATTTCAAGAGAATATCTTGTATAAGCCCCTGAAATTATTCAAAAATGTATGGAAAAATGCAAAAGACAGATCTGGTTGTCTCTTTACAATCCTACAGAAGGCCCACTGTTCAAAATGACCAAATGTAATTATTATCCAGATTACATTGATTAAAAAATTTTAATGTTTCTTCAGCTTTTTATATAAAAAATGAAAATATGCTACCCAAATAAATTCCAGAGCTCTTGTGTTTGCACCAAGAGGATCCCTCACTGTCTCTGTGCCAACTATGTATGGCCATGAGGCACCAGCAGCCACAACAACTCACATTTCAGTGCCCTTTGCACAGTAAGTGGCATGAGATGGACCCTCCTGTATAGCACCACTCATGGTGGGGCAAGAATCTGTGAGGAGGGTGATGCTGGCCTGTGGTAGTAGAAGAACTAGGTGTCCCTCATTTGATAAGATGGGATGACTTTCCGGGGATATGCTCAGTGCAACAGCATTTCGTTGGAAATGCTAAACTGCACTTGGGCTATTTTAGTCTCAAAATAATATGAAAAAGAGAGTTTCAGTCATACAACATTAACGTTTCAGGTAGGTGAACAATGAGGGGCAGAAGGAATGAACTTTAATCCATTTTTATAATTTCACTTGTAAAATTGGAGCCAAAACCAGCTATCATCAATATTTTTACTAAGCATTTTTCAAGGCATATTGGAACAACCCCTGAGGAGGATTTCAACTGTTACTTGCCCTTTAATGCCTGGTACATGTCCAGCTATTGTCCTATAATTTAACTCCAAAGCCAGCACTCTAGGTTTCATTCAGATAGATGTTCTTTACAGAAGTACTACTTCAGTTTAGATTAGAAAAAATATTAAGACTGCAATCTGTTCTTGTGATTCATATATCTGTTCATTTGTTCTTGTAATACTACTACATCTACCAGCCTCATTAACCGTAATAGACCTTTAAGCTCCTGGTGGGTTATAGGTTTTTAAAATGTTACAAAGCAATTCTAGTCACTATAATTTAAACATGATGTTGTTGTTATTACTGGATCTATTTTATGAGCTTTTTTTCCTAACTAGGGATATGCAGAAATGCTTGTTTGCGTATTGCACTTGGCTGCAGTGGTAAAAAAATCTAGGTATTTACAGCTGATGAATGGTGGGTACTGAGCTCTTGAATACCTAGTGCAACCTTCTGCCCTAGCACCAGTGAAAGTGCCACAGTATAATAGTAATGAAGAATATTACATACCTGGCTCTGAAAATTAGCCCAAATTGTGTTCATTATGCATGAAGATACTCATATTCACTGTCAGGAACTTTGCCAATGCACCTTCACGATATGATCAAATGACAGAGCATTCTAAGGCATTATTGAATCCTACACTGAGAACTTGTAGATTTTTGCCTGTAGAAAATAAAATTGCTTTAGTCGTTCATCAATAGTAGTCATAAGAAAATGTATCTTCTATTCAGTGCAGGGAGATCCAGTCAATTCCTAGATCAAGATAAAGACATTGGTTGTATTTTGAATTATATTTTATCCCTAAAGAGTAGCAAGCAAAATACCACATTTTGCTTTTATAATACTAATAGTATTTCTTTGTCTCATAGAACCATACTTTGTAATTATCCAACATTCCTTTAAGGATCTTAAAGGCTTTGTCAGAATCAACTAGTACGACCAAATGACCTCAGTGTTAGTTAAATATGCACACAGTTGCTACTGTATACACTAAATGCATTCATTTGGCAGCTATCCACTGTTTCAAACATCTATAGTGGTGAGATGATTGTTGGAGAGCCAATCTCTGATATTCAGGATCAAGCCCATCCCAGATCTTTTAGATACTGAGCAGCCAATTCCCAAATATCAGAAGTCAAGCAGATGAGGCAGAAGGCCAGCTTGGCTGAACAGGTATCTTCTCTTGGAGATAAGGCAGAAAAGGAAGGTGTGTGCCCAGTGGAAGCAAGGTCAAGTGACATGGGAAGAATTCAGAGATGCTGTTTGCCACTGTAGGGAGAAAATTTGTTCGGCCAACTGGAGCTGAAGCTACCAGAAATGTGGAGGATAATAAAAAGAAGTTTTTCAAACATATTAATAACAATAGGCAGTATAGAAATATCATTGGCCTGTTACAGGATTAGGATAGTCACCTCATAAACAGGGACAGAGACAAGGCAGAGGTGTTTAACACTTTCTTTGCCTCTGTCTTCAACACGGATGATGGACCAAGGAGATCTCAGTGCCCTGGGCTGGAGGACCATGACTGTGAGAATGATCAACTCCCAGCAGACTGTGAAACTGTGTGGGATCTGCTGCTCCAGCTGTATGCCTAAAAATCTATGTGGCCTAATGGGATTCTTTTCAGAATCCTCAAAGGTCTACTGATGTCATCACAAAGCCTCTCTTGATGATTTTTGAGTGGTCTTGGGAATCTGGAGAGATCCCAGCTGACTGGAAGCTGACAAACATTGTCCCAATTTTCAAGAAGGGAAAGAAAGACCTTGGAAACTTCAGGCCTATCAGTCACACTTCAGTGCCTGGGAAAGTAATGAAGAAAATTATTCTGGGAAGAATTGAAAAACACCTGAAAGACAATGCTGTCACTGGTCACAGCCAGCATGGCTTCATGAGAGGAAAGTCCTGCTTATTAAATCTGATTTCCTGTTATGAAACGGTAACCCACCTAGCTGATCAAGGGAAGCCAGCTGATGTAATCTTTTTGGATTTCAGTAAAGGTTTCAACACTGCCTCTCACAGGATTTTTCTGGACAAACTGTCCAGTACACAGCAGGATAAACACATCATGCAGTGGGTGAGCAATTGGCTCATGGGTTGAGCTCAGAGTGTAACAATGAATGGGATGACATCACCTGTCATTAGTGGGAGTGGGGTTCCACAGGGTTCCATCTTAGGCCCTGTGCTCTTCAGCATTTTCATAAATGACTTGGACGCAGGACTAGAAGGGATACTAAGCAAGTTTGCAGACGATACAAAAGTCGAAGGAGGTGTTGACTTCCTCAAAGGCAGGGAGGCTCTGCAGAGAGACCTTGACAAATTGGAGGACTGGGCAATCACCAACCACATGAAGTTCAACAAGGGGAAGTACCGGATTCTGCACCTGGGATGGGGCAACCCTGGAATGAGATGATGGAAAGCACTGCACTGGAAAGGGACCTGGAGGTCCTGGTTGATGGTGAGTTGAATATGAGTCAGCAGTGCCCTGGCAGCCAGGAGGGACAACTGTGCCCTCGGGGGCATCAGGCACAGCATCACCAGCCGATCAAGGGAGCGGATTGTCCCACTCTGTTCTGTGCTGGTGTAGCCTCACCGTGAATACTGTGTGCAGTTTTGGGCACTGCAACATAAGAAAGATATTAAGCTATTGGAGAGAGTCCAAAGGAAGGCAATGAAGATGATATAGGGCCTTGAGGGGAGGCCATATGAGGTCATTTGGTCTGTTTAGCCTGGAGAAGAGGAGACTGAGAGGAGACCTCATTGCAGTCTATAACCTCCTTGTGAGGGGAAGAGGAGGGGCAGGCACTGATCTCTTCTCTGTGATGACCAGTGACAGTATCCAAGGGAATGGTCTGAAGCTGTGTCATGGGAGATTTAGGTTGGATATTAGAAAAGGTTTCTTCACCCAGAGGGTGGTTGGGCACTGGAACAGGCTCCCCAGGGAAGTTGTCACAGCACCATCCTGACAGAGTTCAAGACGCATTTGGATGATATTCTCAGGCACATGGTGTGACTCTTGGGGATGGTCCTGTGCAGGGCTAGGAGTCAGAATCGATGATCCTTGTGGGTCCCTTCCAACTCAGCATATTCTGTGATTCTGTAAGTCTGTGATTCTGCAAGTCTGTGATTCTGCATAGGACAAACTCCAATCAGCACCAGACTTGCCTTTAAAGGGCACAAAGTATGCCAATTTGCCCACTACAGTTTCCCTTGACTTCATGCTCTGGACCTCCCTAGCCCATGAAGCTATCCCTCTCTGGGAAATAGTATATTTTTTTCTCACAAGAGGGCCAGAAAAATGCTTAGAAGTGCAATAACAGAGAAATGCAACAGACACAGGCTGGCATTTCAGGGCAGACCAAGTGAAAGTGTACACAAGAGATACAACTAAATTGAAACTCAAGAATTGACTATTTTCAGTATTTATTAATGGATTCTTATTACATTAGTTGCAAAAATGTACTTTGTTTTGGTGAAACATGGATAAACAGCATGAGCAACACATTCAAATTACTCTGAAGTAGTTGTAGCCAGTCATTCCTCTGTCCCTGAAGATGAATGATCAAAACCACTGGGCAAACATCCTTTGTACTTAACAGGAAAAGAAATACTACACCATTAAATGCTGGAATTGGAGATCCTTTTCACTGAAGTACACTGAAGGATGAACAACTCATGGGTTAGCTGAAGGACATGTTCATAGGAAAAACACAGAATTCAGGAGAATTAACTCAGTCTGGCCTTGACCAGTATTTTTTTTGCCTAGAATGTAGGTTATCCTACAAGGTTTTGGGTTTTCCCAAAGTCTGTGTTATCATTTTAATATTTGTTTATTATTTCTCACACTTTGTGAGTGTCTCAGGAACATCATAGAGTGGCAGATGTTGAAATTTTTCCTTTTTTTTTCTGAACTAAAATGAGAAAAAATCTCAACCAGGGATACATAATTAGTTTTCCTAGCTTATTAGATATTTCCTTGTGCTTCTTCTCTCAGTCTGGTGTTTAAACATGGGAGATGAAGAAGGAAATATTTGCCAAAACTGTGCTATTGCAAATATGTCAAAATGTTCAAGAGAACAAGTGGATTATTAATCATCTGAAAGGAATCAGCTGACAATCCATAAAAGGCAAAAGATTTTATTTCTATGAAAAGTATCTATTTTGTCAAATCAGTTCCTCTTGGCAGACTGACAACATTGGGCCAATAATAATGCCAAACTGTTGAAGCTGACTTTGAAACTTTAAATGAAATTCAAGTAAGACCTGCTGTATAATAACCAAGAGCTTTCCTACTGCTTTGCAATACTAAATAGATCTCACATAACATAAAACTACACACAAAACAGAAGTCAGTGGAAGCATCTTGGCTAAGATACAAGTAATACACCATAAGACCACTTAACTGGAATCCCCTCTTCCTACATATTTACTGTTTCTAATAAAGCCTCAGGTATTCTGGAAAATGATCAGAAAGAATGTACACTCTAAATAAAGCTGGGCAGCTCAGAAGATGAAAGCAGTCAGAGCCATATCTTACCCTGGGGACAAAACTACAAATCTACCTTCAAGCCAACAGCGGTAGAATTCAACATGGAATGAAAATTCTCATTCATTCACAAATTTTATGTCATGTAGAAAAAAACAAACAACAGAAGAACAAGTGACTCTTGACCAACAGTGGCCTACATCTTCAATCAATGAAGCAATTTTTTTAATCTATAAAGAGTAGAAAATTTTGATTGCGTCTTGTGAAACTGTGGAGGCTCTTTTCTGTGCATGTTCCTTCTTTTAAAAGTGCAGAGGAAGATTATAGCCGAAAGGGAATGATTAAAAATGCCAGAAGGAAAGTAAAAAGAGTGATGTCTTCTGTCACTGGAAAAATGTTTGTGGTGCAAATGTACGTGGTTTCTTGTGTGTATATTTTCCCACAGAGAGCATGGGTGGAAAAAAGTGACAAAAGTGGAAAAAAAAATCACCACAGAGTTTCAGTGAGATAAAAAAGTTTAAACAACTTTGCCCCTCTATCTCCCAAGCCTGCCTGAATCAACATGGAGAGCAACAGTGCTGGAAAGGCAGCCTTGCTGTAGGACAAAGTACCCTGTCACAGCTGGCATGGTTATTGAACTTTGAGATTATTACCATGGTTACTGCCTTTGAGCAGGGCTGGATTGTGGCTGAACGCCTCTGTGTGTGTCATGTCCCCACCACTGCCGACTTAAAATCTACATGAAAGCAATCCTGGTACCCCTATGTCTGGTCAAACACAGCTGTTGTGTTCTGACCTGAAACAATAAAAAGCAACTAAGATGCCCAAGAGACCAGAAATGCTACTCGACCACCAGCACACCTCAGGAATCAATGTCTCTAGCAAACCAGGCTTCCAACTGAGAACTCACAAAGCTGAATATCTTCAGTATATATTGAGTTAATTATTATTCTCTTGTCGAGCAACCAAATAAGATGTTTTGAGATTGTTTTGGGGGAGCAGAGAGAGACAGGGAAGAGGTAAGATTTTTTTAACGTGCAAACTAGCTTAATTCTCTAGAAGTCATTAAGCTACAACACCAGATGTGAGTTGGGCTGTAAGAATTTTGTAGTGGGTTGATTCCTCCATGGGGGAAAAATGAGTGCTGCATTATGTGTGGGAAATAATTTTAAGGATGTTTTATTCTCAAACAACAGATACCTAAGGTCATGTTCACCTTGTAAAGAGATTGCAAAAGCAACAAACAGCCTACACATAATCAATCCATCACCAAGATTTCAGCTGGAAATGCACCTGTGTCCTAGACTGTGCTGATCAGTAGCTGCTGCCTGTCTTTGTCACCTCCTTACAAGCGCTGTGAAAAATATTTCCTAACAAGCACTGTGATCACCTTTAGGAAATATTTTTCACTGGTTATTTTTGGATATATGGATGTTTTGGATTTTGAATGTTGAAATAACGTGTTCCCCCAGACCACCAGTATACGTGGAATTCAGCCCATGATATGTTTGCTGCTACTCAATGTGTGTATTACTATATCATCTCCAGTACAAATTAGCTGTAAACACACAGATTTCTGTGAAAAGCCAAGCATTGTAAGCCAGTGCTCTGATTCATGTTAGTAGCGAATGTGTAGGAGAGAAGTGATGTAGCATAAAATATAATTATTCCCTTACACTAAACAACCTCAAAAAACAACAAGCTCTGAACAAACCAACAATAGACATTTGAATGGGTGCAATGTCTTTGTACTGATTTATGACTTTGCATATGGGGATAGTGACTTTTATCCAGTAAAAAATATTGATTCAATGCCTGGGGAACCACAGCTTAAGTTTATTAGTCATCATGATATCAAATCTCTCCTGCCTGCGCATTATTGGTATGAGCTGCTCTCTTTACACCAAACTTTTACTGGGGGTGTGGAATTAAGGGGTGCTCAGCACCCGACCTGCTCTGGATCCTGCCACCCTGCCTGAGAGTCTTGGTTCTGTGAAAGCCAAGTGGCAGCAGCAGCTGGTAGACTGCTGCCAAAAACTCCCCAGCCTCCTTACCTCATGCTGAGGTGAATCTGGTATTGAAGTAGCAGGAGCTATTCAGAAAGCTCCTCTCTCTCACTCCACAGTGAGGAAAAACCCATTTGAAACAGATGGAGGTCTCCTTAAGTTTTGGCAATGTTGCATTTACTGAAGATCCAGGGTTCTGGCATTTAACTTCCAGGAAAGATACTACAGGAAAGCAAAAGATGGCACATAATCAAGTACTGTGGGCTCTGTTTTTCAGACTTGCATCAGAGCGACTGTGGTATTTGATGGAAGACAATATTTGATGCCAAATATTTCTAGTTAAAAAAGAAGATAAAATTGTATCCCTTCAGTCTCCTCCCTGCCACTGGAAAAGCACATATAAAATTTCAGTGATATTTCCTTTTAAGGCTAAAGGAAATTCTTACTAAGGATGAGTCAGGTGAGCAAAAAGTAGTGAACATTTTTTGTTGCTGGGAATACTTTAAGGAAATTCATTTTGGTTTAAAGGGCTGCATTTAGACAGAGCTGCAAGTTGTCTTGAAAGGACTAAGTCAATAAAGCTGAAGAGTTCAGTAGTGCTAGGTATCTCCAGGTAAGGTTGGGTAGACTAGAGCCAATTTTATTTATACAAAAAATAGCTGCTTCTTATGGAGGCACACCTGTGCTTATTACTGATGAAGTTTCAGAACAGATTTCTTCTATTTCACTTTTTCATTCTTTCTAAAAACTGTTTTAGGTAGATTTTCAAATAACATCCACAATTCTTTTGGAAAAGAAAAAAAATAGCAAGTCTGTTATGTTTGAGCATAATTAATACTCTGTGACCATTTTTGTGTGCATTTAGTACCCTAGCCCTTCTGTGTTAGTATTCCAAAACAGTGACTTTTAATGTGATATCCAAAGCTTGCTATTAAATTATCCCTTACTATAGGAACCAATAAATCCAATACTTCAAGTATGGTCCTCTTCCACAAGGTTTTCCACTCATGTAACATCAGTAATTTTTCATAAGTGCAGTCCCATAGAGTTGAAGAAAAATTGAACCTTTGTTTTCAGCTACATTAGCAGTTTAGTAGTTTCACTGAACTGACTAGAGATACTATTTGTGACTCAGAAAACTCTTCCATATATTTGATTTCTGATGTTGTGTCATTAACATAAAATTATTTATTACTTGGTTTCCCCATAGCTGTAGAAGGTAACATGTTCTTACCAAAGAGGTAAGAACATATCACCTGCTATAAATATGTAAGTAAGGTATGTTTCACAGTCATGTTGGTATATTCAGATACTTAAATTATGGTGAATAAAATAAAAGTCCAAAAGTTTGTAATTACATTTGACAGTCTCAAAAAGCATGGATAGTTCTTTTTCATGGTAGCATAGAAAATACTTAATTCTGTCCCAGCTAGCCTAGGAAAATGAAATTCTCAAATGTTTGTTGAAATTTAATATGAAGGGATAAAATAAACTACATGCATTTCATTTGCAGAAAAACAACAATGTTGTATTAACAAATAGATAGATATATTTAGTAAAACAGTCCTCTTTTATAAAATAAATGAAAGAGGTGTCATTGAAAAATGGGGTTTCAGATTGGTGCTGGTCTAATTTTGTTCTTTCTGCAAGGAATATCATGTATTAGTGAGCTGAGAGCAACAAGCTAGAATTACTTTGAGATACTACATATTATTTCTTTACAATAATACAATCAACTATTCCATCTCAGGCAAATCGGTCCCTTAAGCTATAAATGTATCCTGATTATTTATCTCATAAACAGCCAAATGGAACAGGAAAAAAATAGGAGTTGTACTTTCTTACTGAATTTCTCCTGTGTGGTAAACATGCTTGCAGAAACAATTAAGCACCCTGAAAAGAACATCTCTCATTTCCTGTGATGCACAGCTGAATTTGGGAACCAGCATCTGTGAATACAAGAAAATTGCTGCAATACCTGGTTGGTCGCTGCATGTTTATGAATAAATTTTCATTTACAGTGACCTTCATTGCATGTGAAATATGATGATGTCTTTTAGGCAGCTTTACCTTTTTTTGTTTTCAATTATATTGTACAATATATTTTGAGAACATCTATCTTTTATTGGCATGTGTCTAAGATTGGGCCTAAGTCTACTTGCTTATTTCTACCTATTTTCTATGGAAAAAAAAATCAATGGAAATATTCCTATTGATGGAAGCAATAAGTGAACCCTTCCTCCTTACTCCTCACTGTAATTCCTCATTTCAAGGGATGCTCCAGTTAGAGCATAGTTCCATCATACCGATTGCTGTATTTCACTCCCCCATCTGGGAGGCAGCTGAGAAAAGATATGCACTCATCACAGATGAGCACAACCATCATCCTAGTGCAACAGTGAGGGGTGCTGGGGAGCACAGTGTACAGCACAGCCTTTGAAATGCAGTGAAGAAAGGCTGCAATTGAAAAGTGTGTGTTAAATCCCTGGAACCTCTTTGTCCCCGCTATACTGTAGAAGATATTCTAAAAAGTTTATCTGAATAAAAAACAACCCTCTGTGGGCCTGAGGAAGTATTGTAAATATGATCTTGAGGAATGGAATGAGGAGACAGGCTAATTAATAAGGTAATTATTACTTGGAAAATGATAACGCTTATCTTCACCTCCATGAAGCACTCCTGGCTAAGAGACGACCTGGGATGTAGTGGAACTTGGATTTGCATTCTTTGCCCATTTTTATAGTATTACCTAAATGCTTTTCAGAAGAGAAGTGGTACTGGCAGTTTAAGCTAATCAGGCCTTGTTGGCTGGTGCTGCAGAGGTCTCCCTGTCATAACGTGATAGCCACTATCACGTTGCCCTCTTGCTTTGCGTTGTCTTCTCCCTAGGGAAGGTGGACTTGGGTCAGTCAGAGCCTGGAAACCCCACACCTTGTCTCTCCAGTAAGGCCTTGTAGGCACTGCTGCCATGTGAGCAACACAGGGGAGCAAGTGCCTAGGACAGAACAGGGAGTTAAATCTGTGTTTGGGCTGCATTTGAAATGCTGAACTACTCCAGACCTAAGTTCCCAGTTTTTCTGACTGCAGCATTTCTAGGTTTGCTCTTCACTCAGAATAACCAGCTTAGCTTGGGTTTATCTATTTAAACAGCTTGAATGGGCTTATATAGGGTGAGGATTTTTTTTAAGAATTTTGGTTTTGGGGCCTTTCTTAATACTGTGAATTTCCTGAGCTCCTTCAGTTACACCTGAGCACCATTTAACTCTCTGTTTCACCTGGCCAACTTAAGTTAGCAAGCAAAAAAATTGGATGCCAAAATTTTAGCAGGCAGATGAAAAGCAGCATTGGAAAAATACCTGTGCCTTCACAGAACAAATAAGAAAAAAGATTTCTATGGAGTGCTTAAAACTACTGCTGTAAAGTTTATTTGCTCCCTGCTCTCACCTTCATACCTTGTTCTAGAGTCTTGTTGACTGCACTGACTCATGCGCACTCAATCAGAAGTTTTGAGGTACAGTAGCTGAAAAATGGCACTTTCTTTGTAGAAGAACATAAATGGTATTCATCCATTACTGCTTAACAGTTAGTAGCAGCTACTCAACAGTGCTGAAATTTCTGTTTGAAAGCAGGCAAAATGACCTGCAAAGTCACTTCTGGACACAAAAGGCTGGTATCACCTAAACTCTCATGTTGGTTCTCTTGCCTCTGACCTGGTGATAAGGCAAGGCAAAAAGATAAATAAGCAGGGCTGGGAAAGGGTAGGTTTTTACAAAGAAATGGTAGAAAAGTATCCAGATTTTTTTTTCTTTTCACTGAAGCATTTCTAAGTAGCAACAAAAAAGACATGCTCAAGCTGTGGCTTGTCATCTTGATTGCTGTAGGCTGATTCTATCACCAAGTCATTTGACTGGGCTCCTCTCCCCCTCATCTACAGTCCAGCCATAGTACTTTTCCCCTCACTTCTAAAGGGTGTTGTAAAGCTTAATTAGTACAAAGCCCTTTGACCAGAGATTAAAGGAGAGCAATGGTGGATGTCTCCCTCCTCTGACTTCAGGATTGAGACTGATACAAAGTGTTGCCCTTAGTGAGCTGGTGCTACTCAGGTGCTGTAAGACCCCGGGCTCTGAGCTACGAGCTCATTGAAGGGGTTTTCCTTTAAAAATATACAAGGCTCCAAAAATTCACCTGCCAATTTTTTTAAAAGGGCCTTCAGTTCTTTTATACCTTGAGAGGGCACAAGGGAGAAGATGTTGCACATGTTTTCTCAGGAGATACTTTTAGTAGTAAACTTTAGAAAATAAGGGAACTTGGCAAAAGTTTGAAGTTTAAACGGCAACATTCAGCCAAAATAAAGCATTCCACAAAGCACTGACTTAGCACAATGCTAACCCATACCACTTAGCAAAATCCAACCCACCCAGTTTTAAGTTACCCAAAAGAATAAGACAGGAGATTAGGAAAAGAAGAAATAGAGAAAGAGAGAGAAAAAGAAAGAATTATAGCTACCACCAATGTAGACTCAGGTACCAGGAGTCCAGAACATGGCAGGGTCCAAATGTAAGGAGAGCACATGTTGCTGCTTTTATTTCCTTTGGCCCCTCTGTGGCCACACGCTGTGGGACTTCTGGTGTGCCAGCCAGTCTGGGGCTGGGTCAGGGGCTCTGGGGTGTGGTGTGGGGCAGTGCTCCCAGTGTCCAGTGACTGACAGCTGCTCCAGGGCTGCCCAAGGAGGCTCCAAGGGGCTGGGGTGTGGGATAGGGCATCGCTTCACCTTCACGAAATTTGACCTGTCCCTTCCCCTCTCTTCCCCCCCCCCAACTTTAGTTGGTCCAAGCCAATATTTAATATAATAATCCAGTGTCTGACATGTGCGACATGAAAGCACAGGCTACTCTCAGAGAAACCTCCTTGTGATGGACAGGAGTTTCAAATGCATCCATCACTGGCCCAGCTGCATTTCAGCTGAGTGCAGCTGTAAATGTTGCATTGGTAGAAAAGCACAGAATTAGGGCACATACTGAATCCAGTTGGACAGTAAGAAAAATCCTGTAAGTAAGAGATTTTCTGAGGGACACCCTTAGCAAAAATCACTTCTCTCATGGTAGGAAGTCATTAGATGTACTTTCATTAGAATCTCAAATAAATAAATCAAAGCTTTTTTTTTCACAAGGTTAAAAAAAACCTGTGGAAAATAATCTGTGAGCACCTTGCCACTTAAAACACATCCTGAAATTTTGCTCTCAAATAATTCAACAAAACAGCAGCCATAGGACCAAGGTTTTTTTATACATCGTTGTATAATAAAGTCAGTGGAAAATGGATGTGAAACTTTGGGCTGATAGTTCCTGCTGGTGAATGATATAGAAAATACCTTAAGAGATGCTAAAAGAAAGCAAGCAGAATAATGGAGGAGACGCTGGTGCATCTGCATAAATGTCACAGATGGGAGCTGAAAGAAAGTCTTTCATGTAAATCAGGAATAATTCCCATAGATCATTAGTGCTACATAGGTAAATACCACTGAGAAATCAGAATCAGGGCCAGGATATGGATAAGAAGTGAGAGCAAGCAGATAAACATAAAAAGGTGCACATTTTTGGCTGGCTGTGCTAATATGTTCTAATTAATAGCAGTAATAGGATTTGCACAGCTAAATCGCTTCACATCACACTGAAAATTTACTCTTGATGCCTGCCTGTAAGGAGATGGGTGTGGGGAGAAGGAAGGGAGGGAGAGAAAGTAAGAAAATAATAAAGTGATGTTTCATCCTGCTCTTTTGGAGGAATCACCTCATAATTACTCAGCAAGACTGGCTACTCCCTTTACTGTTAGATTTTCTGGAGAGGGAGCTCTTTCTTTCTTTTTTCTTTCTGTGGGTGGGGTAACAGGGAGTGAGCGAAGGTGAAGTGAAGGATTAGTCTGGATAAACAATGAAACCTCAGTCTGGATGGTTTAAAACTCAGGATAATCCTCGCAAGTTGGAAGCTCTGCAGTGAGGTAGTTTGAAATGTAAATGTGACATTCTCCTCGGTAAATTAACAAGACATGACTGCAGGCTCTCCTTGTTACTACAGTCACATTGAAAGAGTCACTCATTCTCTCTCTTCTTATCTATTACTATGACAATAGACAGTCACCAGGAGCCTGCTTCAACTAAATATAAAATCAAGCTTTTACCATATCCAGAAGTGACATATGCAGTGAATTACCTTTTATTCATTTTACACAGAATTTTGTTGCTATAAACACCATATAACAGGATGCAGCTGTGCCTCTCCCCCAAGCTCTTAACACCAATTTCTTGCGTGCTTCCAAAGAAAAATGGGCAGAAGTTATCTAGTTCATGATTATGAAGCAAAAGTTTAAATGTTATTATGTAACTGCCTAAACAGAGATGATTGATCATGTTTTATTCCTGAACATGTTTGAAGGCTTTTTTGAAAGTATTATTCTAGTACTTAAAAAAAAATAAAAAAAAATGCCTTCACCTAATATAAAAATGCCCTGACAATAACAATCATAAGCAAACATGTCGGATGATATGATATCTATACAATACAACTTCTGCTAATTCCATCTGTCCAGAACATAGAGGCACATTCTCCTGTTCAAATAGAAAGGATGGTAGCATTTAAAGTATTATTGTAACATTTTTTTGCTTCCCATTTTCTCATGAGACATCTTATAATGGGAATACTATGAAGATGGCTCTTGCCCTGTGTTTTGTCTGTCTTAGGGCTGTTAAGTGCAGACTTGTCCGTGGTCCCTCAAGGAGGGTCATCAGGGAATAGCTGCCATACACTTATCACAACCTGTCTCTACTCAATGCATTTTTGACTCCAACACAATTTTTAGCCTCTTTTCAGCCTCCAACTCACTGTTAAACTCTTTGGAGAGGCATCAGAATGGGAACACCTATATTTCACAGCCAGCAATTCTTAGTGTTAAGAATTTATTCTTCAGAAGGGTTGCAGGGCACTTCTTTCATTACTAAGTGTATAGGCAGTGGTAGAAGAATTTCCTTTGTGAACTTTATCAATAGCTCCACAATAGTAACATCTCAGCATTTCAGAGACAAAATACATTTTAATAGAATATTTTGAGAATATCTTTTTCTCTGTTGCTTATAGCCTACTAGCTGTCTAGAGAAAGCTTCTAGCCAAGTTTGCTTCATTATCTTAGACAACCATGCAGACATTGCCTGAGTAAACCCTCCTTTAAACTTGTGACATAGCGGTGCACTCTATGCTCAAGCTTGGACATCCTCATCAGAAAGAAATGCTGATCTTTGCAAAGCTCTAATTAGTATTATTATGCTTGTACATATCTGCAGTAAGGAGATAGCTGTTTTCTGCCTGTGGCATTGGTATTACTTTTCACATGTATTTTGAAAATATGACAGAGATCAAGGTGTCTGAAAATAAACTCTCAGAAAGAAATCACTACCAATGCTTTAGCACTCATTAATCTCTGAAAGCTAGATTGCTCCATAGCAGAAGCTGGCCAGCTATCAACAGCAATCCTTTCCCAGAGGGTTTCATGTAACTTAAGCCTTACCCATACACTAAAATGGCTTCAATTAAATATTACTTTCCATGTGCTTGCATAAACTCTCATGTCTCTGAGTAGAGATTTTTTTTTTCCATGGAGATTATATGGGCTTCCATCATAGTCATTACTCCATTTCAAAAGTGAAATATGATTTCTGTATTGTGAGCAAGGAATGCAAAAATACAAGCTGTCAAATGGTTGCTAAACTTGAAGCTTTCTAAAACTAAACTTTAAGCTTTTGCTAAACTGATGGGCAAACTTGGACATTCCAAGCAACAGCAGCAGTACTATAATAAAACAAGGTCCTTAAACAATAAAGGATCACAAATATCCCTAAGAAATTCCAGCAAAACCTGCCTCTTCTGTGGTAATTCAGGTAACACTGCCTATCTCCAAAAGGATTTTCAAAGATTCCTTAATGCAGCACTTTTGCCATCAGCAGGATTGTTGGTGGTGTTTTCTTGCAATAAAGAGCATCATTACTCTGTAAAACATAACTTCTGCATCTCTGGATACTTTGTTTCCCATTGATTTTGTGCAAAACGGGTTATGTCCAGAAAGATTTGAAAATGTTCGAGTTCAACAGACTTCTGGAAATACTGGCATTCTCAGTCCTGCAAAAGGGACTGGGATCTAGGCACCTCAAGATAGAAACAAGATAATGATGATTCTGTGCTAACAGAGCCAGCCGCATCTGCACTACAGTAGCTAATGACAACACATACCATTTGGTGCCAACTGGAGGACAATGGCTTTAGAAATAAAGGTAATCTCATTTCCTGGCCTGGTTGAGTAAAGTAGCAAAATTGAATCCAGTCAAAAAATTAATCATAAACCCTATATTACCAGAGAGTTAGTCATAGAGTTTCATTGTTGCAAATGAGATAGTAACTGAAGGATAGTGTTTTCTGACTTCATTACCTGATCAAATGCCATTTAAAATTCCCTTGTTCTTTTCTCAAAGGGAAGACATGAGTTTCTGTATTTGTGTCCTTGTCAAAATAACGTGTGCTAGAGATCTGCAGCAGTTCTACTGTTTAAACAGGACATCATGATTCATGACTTCGAGAGTCTCTTTCAAGTTCCATAGTGGCCTATTTGACAAGTCACTCTGAACCAGACCTACATGCGCCTGGGTGTCTCACCCAACCATGAAGTTGTTGTAAGTGAGAGCTTCTCATTGTTTCTGCAGTGTATTCAGCAGCTGAGTAACTCTGCTCTTTCTAGGTAAGTCTACTCAGTGCAGCATTGTCCCAAGTGAATGAACTCTCCTGATGAACCTGTCTTTTTTTCTCATTCATGTGATGCTTGGCTGTGGCCAGTAACACTTCTGATTCCTATAGCACGCACAGACCCTCTGTGCCATGCTTTACCTGGCTTTTACAGTACTGACAATGCCACAGAGGCCATATGCTGTGAAGCTGAACTAATGTGCATTTGTAAAAATAATCCTTTGAGATCTGAAGAGAGAAAGAGCTTTTAGAAATGCAAAGTAGAATAGCCTGCCACTACCCACTATTGTTAATAGCTCCATGATTGATTTCAAACATAGCAGTTTTAATTCATGATTGAAATTTGCCCTTGTGTTTGACAGGAAATGGGTAACATCAGAGAAAGCACTGAAGTGATTGTGCACTTACTACTAGAACATGCAGGTTGACAAGTTGTTTTAGAATTCAAAAAGAATTTTTAATGCAATGTCCTAGCACAGCAGTCAATTCGTATATATGAGCTTATGATCTGCAAGATAAAAATCCTGATTAACTATGATGCAAGAATGCTTTAAAGTAGAACCCTTTGATTTCCATATTTTCTGACAGACATAAACTAGTTATTGAATAACATTTGCATGATTTGTCTGTCTTATATCCTTAATCAAATTAAAAGATTTAAAGGAAAATGTATTATTTATAATGCTTTTATGTAACAGGATTTCATGTCACCCTGTTGAGTATTTATTTATGTTAAGTACAGCTATTTTGACAGAACTTGATACTGTCCAAAACTTGAAAAAAAGGGGGAAATATAGTCAGGAGTACTTAATAGCATCTCTTTGACACTGTTGGAATGTGTGAACAGCAGCAAGAAGAGTCTTCTGAGGATCTACAGTTGAACAGATTGCATCTTTTCCAATCTTTTTCCTCTCATGTGCTGCTGTGTTGCACTTGAAGGCTTTTTGCTTACCCCACACCATAGAGATGTGACAACTGACCAATGGTGTAACTAGTTTTCACCTGCAATTTTAGATATTGTGATCAAAGGATGATGTTAAAACTAGAATAACATATTGCCACTGGGATAACATATATTATAAATATCAGAATCAAATGAGAAAGGGTTCTACAGTAGATTACTTTCAAAGAAGTACGCTAGTCCTCGCACACTGTGTAAATGGTGATATTGCAAAAGCAGGAACAAATCTATTTTGTCCTTAGAAAGGTGCTACTAATTGTAAAATTAGAAATTTATTAGCTTTGGTCCATAAGATCATTGATAAGCCTCTCTTATTTACATCGCAAATCATCCCTCCTTACATGCCTGGATGGACTTACATCCAGTTTTCTTAATTTATTTTTTCATAAATAATCTGACATTCATTCCTATGCTATATATCAAATAGTACATAAAATGATTTACAAATCTCATAAAATAGAATGTCTCTTTTCATTGACTTGTACAGAACTCTAATATTGATATACTTCATTCAATTTGCCTCGGTTTGATCTTTTTCCCTCTCCTGTCTCTCTTGATGCTTAAAGACTAAATGACAGATTTAGTGTTCATTGGGCAAAATGATTTGATTTGACATCAATGTTCCAATAAACATAACATTGTCATTGTATTTTCCTTCGGACAGCTGAAAAGAAATATACTTAAACTTATTGTCACTTCAGTGACTTTGAGATAAGGAGAACACTTGAAGCAGTTAGGACTCTATCAAGAGCAAGGACAAATGAGAACATAAGCGTGTTCAAAATACAAAGGAGATCACCTACACTGCAGCACTCCACACAAGCCAGGCTCTGTAGTGCTCAGACATGATAAGACCAGACAACTTTCTTAACGGCTGTCACGGGAGATACTTTGCACAATTTCCTTCATGGCATGATGGCCTCCTAGGACAGTGGAAGGTGTGCTGGCAGCTACCAGATTTGCTGCAGAGCCCAAATCAGAGGTATGACCCTGCTTTTCCCTTGAATCCTTATTAGATGTAACACGAGCAAAAGCACCAAGAACCTGCCATTGAAGTTATAACCTGTCACACTGAGAATGACCTAAGCACTTGGAAAGCTGTGGTTTTGGTAAGCTCGAGAGTTCCAACTCTCGAGGATGATCTGATCCATGTCATATACCATAATCCAGCAGTCTAAACATGAACAGCATTTTTGATGTTTATTTCAACAGGATTAAGCATAGGACTATCCACATTTGGATATGCCAGTATTTGTCCCTAGCAAAGTGGATGACAAATGGACAAGGACATAAGGAAGACAGATCCAACTGGAAAGAAAAACTATAAACTCTGCACTGCAGAGCACAGAAAATTTGAGTCCAACCATTTTATGAGATCTCCTCCTGTGGAAACTACAGCAGTATTGGTGGACAGTGTTTTCTTGGACTGGGAACTACTACACCTTATTTGGATTCCCTGTTTCTGTCACTTTGTGATCCTGTGGAAAAGCTGGGGAGTAACCACTGAGTCAGTAATCACAGCTCACACAAGCAGCAACAGATATGATCAAAACAAGGGACTCTGGATAATCTAAGGCCTTTCTGGAGTTATGACTGGATTTTTCCCCATGATGTTCAGATCAATACTCCTCTGATCTGCCTCTTTGCATTTATTCCATAGCTCTTCATCTTAGCCTTTCTCTTTGTTTTCTTTTCCCTCCATGTCTTACCATGTCCTTTTTATGATATTAGAAAGGAACTAATCTCTTCCCTTTCATATGAAATGAAATAAGTGTTTGCTTTGTCAATTGGTCATTGTGTTTGTATATCATATGCCTCTTACACTCCTTTTTGTGCAGAAGTCTATTTTTCAGTACTAAGATTCAGTAACAGAGAAAAGAATTCCTGAGGGACCAGAGAGAGGTGGCAACAGGAGAAACAGCCTCTGAGATTTAACAGTGGCAATGCACAGGTTAACATAGGGCCCATGATCAGATGGCCAGCATTCAGCCTCCTTGCCCAGTGGGCCCAACCTGTCCCAGTGCATATGCAAAAAGAGAGAAACCTCTTATCTTGACACCCAGCCCTAAGCACCATTTCTTTTCACATATTTGAGGACAGTGGAATAGTTGTTCTAAGACAAAATCACTTTTAATTGGAGAAATTTGTCTGCTCCGGGGAGAATAATCTCCACTGCAAGAATGGCAATGTTTTTCTGCTAAAGTGATGACAGTCTATTTTACCATGCAGCAATCCCTAAATAGATCTTCAAACATGACTCCAAATGATTTACGTGAAGACAGTTCTGTGAAACTGACTCAGAGTTCTTCCAATTAAACAGATTCATGAAGAACTTGCATTAAGACAATTTTGTGAAGAAAAACTGAACTGAAATGACCAAGCAACAGTTTCAGGCCCAAAAGGATGAACATGGTGTAAGACTCAGAAGACTGCAGGATACATGTGGCTTTGACCATGCTTGACTTGTGTCTTTGGTTAAGTCGCTTCCCTCTTCTTGGTCTCATTTCCTAATCTGTTAAGTGAGGATACTAAAACTTATTTTCCTTTAAAAGTGTTTTTAGTTTCTTGTTTGAAAGTTTTCATTAAGCACTGGTTTGGTTACTCTTCAAGTCTATGTATTTTGAAATTTTTGTATCAAAACCAGATCACAGAATCACAGAATATGCTGAGATGGAAGGGACCCACAAAGATACTAGAGTCCAACTCAGCCCTGCATAGAACATCCCCAAGAGTCACATCATATTCCTGAGAGTATTGTCCAAATGCTTCTTGAACTCTGTCAGGCTTGGTGCTGTGACAACTTCCCTGGAGAGCATGTTCCAGTGCCCAACAACTGTCTGGGTCAAGAACCCTTTTTGAATAGCCAACCTAAACCTCCCATGACACAACTTCAGACCATTCCCTTGGGTCCTGTCGCTGGTCATCACAGAGAGGAGATCAGTGCCTGCCCCCCCCCACTTTCCTCACGAGGAAATTGTAGACTGTAATGAGGTCTCCCCTCAATCTCCTCTTCTCCCAGCTGACCTCAGCTGTTCCCCATATGGCCTCCCCTCAAGGCCTGATATCATCTTCATTGCCCTCCTTTGGACTCTCTCCAATAGCTTAATATCTTTCTTATACTGTGGTGCTGAAAACTGCACACAATATTCCAGGTGAGGCTGCACCAGTGCAGAGCAGAGTGGGACAATCCCCTCCCTCGGCCAAGTGGTGATGCTGTGCCTTATGCCCCCCAGGACACAGTCCATCCTCCTTGCTGCCAGGGCACTGCTAACTCAAATTAAACTTACCATCGATCAGGATCCCCAGGTCCCTTTCTGGTGCACTGCTTTCCATCATCTCATTCCCCAGTCTATATGAACATTCAGGGTTGCCCCATCCTGGTACACTCCAGATTAAGCTATAAACTGTCCAGAATGGTTACATTTTTGTTTATAGAGCTCATTTTTCCCTCCCAGGCAGGATATCCAGCCAGTGCCTTCCAGGCAAGAGTGAGTCGTGCCGTAGCCAGTCACAGGCTGCAGGGGTGTAGTGTGGGTGGGCTACCAGGCAGGTCTGCCTTGAACGACAGCCCGGCTATACAGGCTTCAGCTCTGCCATGTGCTCTGTGTGGGCCTTGCCTTCCGGCTCTGCCCTGTGCCCTCAGCACAGGCCTCGTGCACAGGCCTTACCATGGACCTGCAGTTCCATGCCCAGCCCTTCCCCACACGCACACACACACTCACAGCGAGTTGGTTCTGACCCATATCAATAATTCAGTGGGATTCGAATCCAGGATCTCACACATCCCAGGTGCAGAATCCAGCACTTCCCCTTGTTGAACCTCATATGGTTGGTGATTGCCCAGTCCTCCAATTTGTCGAGGTCTCTCTGCAGAGCCTCTCTGCCTTTGAGGGAGTCAACACCTCCTTCGACTTTTGTATCGTCTGCAAACTTGCTTAGTATCCCTTCCAGTCCTGCATCCAAGTCATTTATGAAAATGCTGAAGAGCACAGGGCCTAAGACGGAACCCTGTGGAACTCTGCTAGTGACAGGTGACCAGTCTGATGTCACCCCATTCACTGTTACCTTCTGTGCTTGACCCCTGAACCAATTGCTCACCTACCAGATGACGTGTTTATCCAGCTGTGTGATGGACATTAGTTCTATGTTAGTTTGCAGTCTCTCAATAGTGGTCAATGATTGATTCATCAGTACCTTAAGAGTTTTATAATGCATGTAATGGCATTATAGATAAAAATAATTCCCATGAGAGGACATTTCTTCCTGGCTCAAGCTTGTGATCGGCTTATGCTTTGAAGCATGTGGGCTGATAGGCCTTTTAATTTTATCCTACTGACTGTAACTGCAGAAGCTTTTTTTACAGTATTCATATGTGTCTAATCCTTTTTTAGAATCTTGCTAAGCTAGGTTGCCTCAATAACTCACTTTGCATTTGCTCAGGTTCTGATATAGGTGAAGATTTATAATATTCAGGACTGGTTCCAAAGCTCAGCTTCTTGGTTCTTCAAAATTCACAAAGAGCCTTTCCTCAAGGTTATTAGTCATGGCTTCTTGAAAAATGTTGTGATTATACAGAATAAAATGAGGACATTAAACAGCATCCTAAGTTTAGCAGTATGCTAATGTAGTGGCTTGTTTACAAGGTACAACAAACGAACACATGTCTATTAACAAAAATTAATGATGAAAAATTGCTGTAATTTCTCCTTGCTTGGAAAATACCTCTTGCAAATAAATTTGGTTAACAGTAGCTTGCTGATTGGCTTTATCTGGCAAACAAAACAATGAACAACGTTAATGAATTCACTTCAGTAACATTAAGATTGTGGTACAAGAAGCAATAGAAATGTGTGGGCTGTTATGGGGAGTGGATGAAAGCAAACATAAACCATAGGAGGTTTTTGTGCTAGACATTGTGTAGACATTGCACCTTCATTTCTGAGGTTTGTAGTTGCAGTAGCATAGCAGAAATGGCTTAGTGAGGCACAAGCTATTCATCAACTCTGCTGAGGAATCTATAAAGCACTTTTTGAGTTGACTTCAGGAAATTCAAGCCTTTTTCTAGAACCTGGTCTAGACTACATCAGGAAATTCTGCAACACAAAGCAAGACAAAGTGTGCAAAAAATTTTGATAGATAACTCCTTTAGGGTTTGAGAACTTACATGGTAGTATTTTACTCTGACTTCCTCTGTATTTTACTCTAACTTTCTCTGCCTTCTCTCTTGTGTACACACACAAATGTCCAGTCACTGTGCTGTTTAAAAAAAGAAGCCTCTTTGTAATCTAGTTATTTCCTAGTGTTCTTTCCTAGTAGGATACTCATAAAACAGAACTCTAATCAAATCTGTACATAACCAGGAAGGAGTCATCTCTTTGCTGAAGACACAGAAGAGAAGGACCAGCAAGTGAGACTGAAGGCAATGGGAAGTAAACAGGTGGTCTGGGGTGTCTGAGCATCATGTTCACTCATACATAAGAGATCACATCTGTGATTCACTGTGTTAATTTCTATTGCTTCCTCCCAACCCTCCTCCTCATTTTTGAGTTTATATGTTTGGGAGAAGCTACTGTGCAGCAATTCTGGAGCATTAAATTGTCTAGATATGTCCCATAAGTACTTCATGGCATGAGTACTTTAACAGTCTGAAATTTTCCCGTTTGATGGGCCATGAACTCACCCCACTGACTGCACTTCAGAGAAATCTAAACTTATCTCCTGTGTGCCCTGTCTTCTGCCTGAGTCTGCAATTTCAGTTAATATGCAATTTTCCTTTCTCTTATGATCATTGTAATAATTTGTGTATTTTGTTAATGAAATAGGCTGACACCACAAAATGCATTTCATAGTGGCCACCACACAGAGTGGCAGGATATCATTCTGGGCAACTACTCACTAATAGTCTGCATATTAATAAATTGGTGAGAAATAATTTGTTTCATGACTTTTTTTAATAAAACACATTCACACTAGTTTTCTAAAGAATATACAAGTACTGAGTTTCCAAGGGAGTGCCACTGTGTCAAAAAAATTGGTCTCACAGGCAATAGTATGACCAAAAATCATTCTTAAGCTCAGAGTTGATAATCATGAGGCAGCTCAGGTTTTCAAAGTAGCCCGAGAACCAAACCAGTGTATACCACTTACCGTGATTAAGTATTAAGGTCTGAAGAAAAACAAAATGCTAAACAAGAGAAGCCAAAAACTAATTAGGTAAATTTGGGAGGAGAATTATAGAAAACACGTTCTCATAGCTGGACATTTCATGTTATCAGGTTTAGTTGGTTAAGCTTTTTTCCCCTTCTGAAGAACTGTTAGATCCAACCCTCCAAATCCATGTGTTCTCTGAAAGTCCTCTTTAACAAACCACTTGTTAAAGACCCTCTCAGTATGCTCTCCAAACTGATTTGCTGTTCTAGCTCCCCTAAACTGTATTTCAGTGTCACAATCTGCTTCTCTCTGTGAGAGTGAATCCTGCATCCCAAAACCAGACCCTTCCCAAGCCTGCTGGCAAGATACTGGAGAAACTCTGGAATGGCTAATCTGCCTGAAAGAGACATTAGGCAGCACTTCAAAAGCACTCTACACAAAGCATGGTAGGCTACAAGAAATCCATAATCTAGCTATCTGAAATCTGCTAAGGGAGCAAATGCCAGGTTGAGCTCTAAAATGGTTGAAATTTTGTTTTCCTTGGTCCTGGGACTAAATACCAAGACCCTGAAACCTCTTGCTGGGAGTCTGACTTAGCATCAGGAAGGTAAAAAGGTTGCTTTACCTCAGCCATGGCAATTTGTAAATATTAAACATAAATACTCTTTAAATCAAATCAACAGTTTTACCATGTAATTTTTGGTGTCACTGAAATTTGTACAGATTTTAAAGAAAATGGAAAAGGCTGTTAATTGTTCATTAATGGACCACAAATACAGGTAAAAAAGGAAGCAATTTTCTTAATGCCTCTTATACTCCTGAAATTTGATTGATGGTTGCTGCTACTGAAACAACAGAGAAAAATCACAATGACAAAATGATCTTTTTGTTGGCTGCAAAGGGATTGTGTTCCTCTAAAGCATGCCTTCTTTCTCTAAGACCCTGAAAGGATTTCAGGGTTTCATAACCAGTCTCTTCTTTCTGCATAAAGAATCGAACCCAGATAGGAAGCAGAGGCACACTGGGGAACGTAGGTTAAAAAAAAAAAAAAGAAAAAAGAAAAAAAGAAAGCAAAGGGGAAAAAAAGAATCCTTGTACTGAAAAGATTTAAACCAGAAAAAGTTAAATTGCAGCTATCTCTGTAATCCATCCATCCATCTCTTCTCCTAATTGACTTCATTAAATGAAACCACTTTTAAAATGGGGTTTGATGAATGGGATTGAATACTGTGATTGCATGTGAGAATAGGAGAATGGACTCTACTTCCCTTTTGGTGCTGTGTTTCTATGACTACTGCTGTGACTAGGAAACAGACAGAACAAGACCAATCTCCCTTGTGCGCCTATGGTCACAGTACCTAGGTACTACCAAATATTTAACAAATATGTTAAAAGGCATGGACTTTTTGTCATTTAAAGAGTAAATAATAATGATTTTAATAAAAGTTACTGGGAGAAAAGCAGCATGCTTTGATCATTATCATGAGAACATTTTCCTGTTCTATTTGTTCCAACATTTATTGCTGTATTTTTTTCTTAATGTAATTGTTTGCTATTAAAAACAATCTCAGTTAGAAATAAAGGTTTTAAGCTTACAAGGTGGTGAGGGAGAAATAGCCACAAAGTCTCTTCTTAAAAGATATTGGACTTATAAAATCCCAATATTAATAACTTCACAATAGTCATTACTTTATGGCACAAATGTCTCAATGAATCATCCTTATTTATTGTATTATGGTAAGCCTTTTGCATATATCTAGGGATGATGATTACTTCTTCATTTTTGTTGGTAGTAACATATAAATATGAAAAGCCAACTATTATTATCGCTACACGCCAAAGGAGAAGTAGGGACTTCTGAAGCCAATTGATTTCAGTTGGTTGTATTTGTGTAAGCACTTGTCACAGTCTTTGGGCATTACTTGACTCCACTGAACTCAAACTAAGCCACCCACACTTCATTCACTCGAAGAAGGGATATTTATTTTATTCTTTTGTCCTCAATGAAAAATTAGCATCAGCTTGTGAAACTCAGCAACAGGAAAGCAAAGGGAAGGAGTTTTGGCACTGTTTCCCCTAAGTGATGGCTCAAAGACCTGAGCCCACTGGGTAGGTGAATTCTGCTTTGCAAAGGTCTAAGAGCAACACAGAGATAAACTGAGAGAATGTGTGTAATGTGTAGTTGTCACCTGACATATCACAAAGGAAACTCCCTTTTTATATGGAAAAACTTACTGGTATTTTACCCCCCGTTCCTGGTTTGCTATGTAGCAAACTCATTAAGACTTTTGTCCAAGGGATGTACCTTACATAAAGCCATGGTAAACTGAGAGAAATTACTCAATTCAGTGAAAATAACACCATCTGCTGATATTTCACCAAAGTGAAGGTGCTGCTGTAATGGATGCCCAGAGCTTTCGTTTAGCTTACAGATAAATTGATGAAAAATTGAACATATGATCAACTGGGGTGATATTAAAAATGTTGAGAATCACTGTATCTTTCATTGATGATTTGCAGGTGCACAATCCGATTAATCAAGCCAACCAGGCAGTATCTTGGCAAGGTTTTACTAGTTTGAGTGGAATATACAGATAGGAAGATGACAGATGATTTTAGAAAACTATGATTAAATGAGTATTGAAAATGAAGGAAGTTGGTCAAAGAACAAAGAAAGAATTTCATTAAAGTTAGTCATACCAAAGTCTTAAAGTTAGTTGTAATATTAGCAACAAAAGATTAAATGAGAAGGAAGTTGATTTAAATTTTCCAGTAGAGTACTTGATAGTTTCAATAGATTTTGGCCTCAGAGTATTTACTACTGTTTCAGGTAAGCCTAGTTACCCTACAGGCAGCTGAAAGAATCATCAAATCCAGAGGAGGGCCAACAAGATGATTAGACGGTTTCCTCTCCTATGAGGAAAGGCTAAGAGAATTGGGACTGTTCAACCTGGAGAAGAGAAGGCTTTGGGATGACTTAACTGTGGTGTTCCAGTACCTGAAGGGAGCCTACAAAAAAGATGGAGAGTGACTATTTACAAGAGCATGTAGTGATAGGACAGGGGGTAAGGGTTTAAAACTGAAAGACAGTACATTTAGATTACACATTAGGAAGAAATTCTTCACTGTGAGGGTGGTGAGGCACTGGAACAGGTTGCCCTGAGAAGTTGTGGACACCCCAAGTGTTCAAAGCCAGGTTAAATGGGGATCTGAGCAACCTGGTCTAGTGAAAGGTGTCCCTGTCCATGGCAGAGGGTTGGAGCTAGATGATCTTTAACATCCCTTTCAATTCAAGCCATTCTCTTGTTAGGCTTAAGAGTCAAGGCTTCGGAATTAGGTACAGAGCCTGTGTCAGCACTGATGATCTCAGTAGAGGTTAGATGCTTTAGATACACATCTATGCTAGTACTGTGGCATGACATTTGTTTAATAAGATTCATTATGCATCAGATTCAGGTCTGTGGAGAGGGTTATTACAGGAGCATCATGCAAACTACTTAAATTCCATTTCTGTCCTCCAGTTATAGAAAGTCTTGTGCCTAGGTCTCATGTTAAGCCTCTGTATGAGGTGAATGTCATTTAATGCAATTTATTGTTGTTATTGTTTGGTCCTAGGCTGTCTGCATAAGAACCCCTACTTGATTAGGGTGTGCTTCCCAGCAGATACAAAACACTCATTAAAACAGATACTTTATTTGGAAAAATAAAAGGCCATGGTATAAGATAAATTTTTAAACAGAACTCCTAATTGAATATATGGCAGTAATTATTTTCAAAAACCCAACTAAGCCCCAGTACTATATGGTAAAAAATAACTAACTAAAGACTCTTGGCCATATCCCCTGCTATTGCCATGCTGGACTGAATAGAGCAGCAGCAGTGAACATAAGCAGGGAATCTGGCATTTCATTTATTGTAAAATTGTGTTTGACATAGCTTTATTGACTAACAAAATCTCTTAAACCTTGGGAATAAGTTTAAAAAATCTCCAGCATCCAAATATTTAGACATTAAAGATATACTAGAAAATATCTCTGCAATTTTGTGGAAGATATAATTGTAGTGCTTTTTAATTTTTATAGTTAAGAGTTCATACAGTCACAATTTTAGGATCTATGTACCCACTTTGAAAATGAACATTGCTATGTTTGAATCAAATAGAGGGCAGACACTTTCATGCACAACAGCCTAAATCTCAGCTTCTAAGAGGATCAATGATATATACTGGAAAATCTTCACAGATTGCATGAGAGGTGGCAGTGGTACTCCTTCAACCAGTACTTACAGGGAATTGGCCTCTGATTGTATATTCAGCTGTGTGGGAATGATCTCTGTGGTCCAAGGTGCTACCACACACCACATCCATGAGACTGTTCCTTTACACTGCCATTGACAGCCCCACCAGCACCCAGGTTTTATGATATTTTGGTGAACACCAGAATATTTAATCTAATTAAATGTTGTCAGTGGGACAGATTTGCCTCTGGTGTAACTGTGCAAAAGTTGAAAGAGTAAAACTATGGAGAAACTCTGTCTGTTGAGTTTATTGATCAAATCTGATGCATACAAATCACAAGCCACATTCTACCTTTGGACACATAGATTCAACTTACATTATGCCTAATAAAACTCATAAATTTACATCTGTTACTGGGATATGGCTAAAAAGAATTGTGACCCATTAGGTTAACGCAAACATAATTGTCCCTGATGTGCAAAGCAAGCAGTGTCCTGACTTCTAACCTTGAGAAGAGCTGCTGACCCTATGTGTGAGTTGAGCAACTCACTTGGTCTCCTGTACTTTAGTAAAATCCTGCTAAAATCTGTGAGCTTGAAATCTGCAGGAAAAGAAAAGCAAATCACTGGCAATGAATTAGGATTTTCTTTGTAAATAAATTTCGTTGTTGGTACCAAAATATTACATTATATTTGAAGCAGGGCTGCAGAAAGACCTTAATAAATGCTAAAAATATATGATACTGCCAGGAAGGTACAGTAAAAAAAGGTTTAGGTTTTTTTGTTCATAACCATTTTCTTCTAATGAGATGCTATGAAACAGGGCTTTGCAATTTAGGAGGTTTTAGCATCTGGTCCTTTGATACATGCTACTTAGATTATTCAGATAATTAATTCTAGAGACCATTCCTGACAAAGCAAGCTTCTCTGCAAGGAAAGCGAGTATCTTCCATATCTCAGAGAGAAAAAAAGCTTTTATTCATTTCTCACAGAAACATGAAGTGTCTAAAAAGGTGAACTAAAGGAAATAGGCAGCTGGGCTGCTTGCTATTGATGTGCAAGGTTGATCAATGTGGTAGAGGCATTTTGAAGAGGACTCTAATATTTATAGCATATAGAAAACAGGTGGGAAATATTATGAAAAAGAAGTATCTGTCACTTAATGAATTGTCTTGTTGTGCTTAAAAAAGAACTAAGGTACATAAGCGTATGACTTGTCATATCCCCTTTGGCATTTTCATCTCCTCACAAGGAAGAGGCAGTGCTTAAAAAATATTATTGAATACAGAATCACAGAATATTCTGAGTTGGAAGGGACCTACAAGGATCATCAAGTTAATCTCTTAAGTGAATGGCCCATACAGGGATTGCTCTTGTGACCTGTAACTCTGCTACACAGATGAGAACAAGGAGTCTATGCTGCACCAAGAAAGCAAGAAAAATAAGAGCTGTGAGCTGCGAGAGGTAAGCACAGAAGGAAACTGTATCTCTGAGTATTGATCTAGAAGCTTTGCTGGGGTTTTAAGACTGTGACAAGATGGCCAAGTTCTCTGGTTCTGGACATATGGTGCAATAGTAATTGCACTAACAGAAGAGCTGGCATCGTGGAAGTTGTGGTAGCCGATCAAGCCAAGGAAAAGCAGATGGTGAGAGCCCAGCACCCAGTGCAGACTAGACCAAACAAGGATTCTCCACCTTGGGCCTGGCAGCACCCTCCTCCCCAGGGCACAGGGATGTGGAGGTCAGTGAAACACATGCTGTGCTTTTTCCTTGGGAACAAAGTGACACAAAGTGAGAGAGCCTTGATAACAGAAGTGAGTTAAAGAAACTAATTCTCATTGCTCCAACTCAGCAGAGCATCCTGCTGTGTTCTTGTGTTTGTTTCTGTGACTTTTGAAAAAACTCAGTAGAAACCAACTCTTGATAACAAGCTAAGGAAACACTGTAGGTATGACTACATTAGCATTCAAAGTGTTAAATCTACTTTTCTCAAAGTAGATTAATAAGGATTCTTATAAATACTAAGTCTGCAAGTCTCAGTGAAAGGCCAAATACCTGGCAATCATTGTTACAATCAACCATTTCAGTTAGTTTATTTTTACAATAAGAGAAAGAGCCATAGCAGGTATCTACACATGGTCTTTACAGGCATATCCTGGCATTTCTTATCCGATGGCTCGTCCTCTAGTTTGAAAAATGTAAATTTTTTTCTGGGCTGAGAACTGACATGCTCAACTGCTCCCTTCTTACAAGCAATAGAGGTTTGAAATTATAAAACAGAGGGAAGGCACTTGACAGTGAAAGGTCCTATGAGTCAGCTGCATGTTTCCTATTTGTACCAGTAGGAGTTCCTTCCCGATAGGAGTGTACAGTCTATGCTATTATACATTAGCTGGGCACTAGCAGTGGAAATAAAACAGTTTGTCATCTGGCTCTTAGGAATCTTATAGTCTCTTAGATGTCTTACAGAGCTAAAGTCCTGCCTGGGCAAACACAGGAGTTCTATCTAACCTATATATTTCCTCTTACAAATACTGTAAGTATTACCACAACTGCTCTCAACTGTGACTTAAGTAGATTTATTGAAAGATCCCGTGTTCTTGTTCATTAAAACACTACATGGAGCATTTTTCTCTTGATAGGCCTGCACAATCTGAGTCTATATTATCCTGGTTAATATTCCTCTCTTTCACCATATTCCCTAACAGAGAAAAAAGGAGAAGGATTTGATGCCAATAAATAAATCATTATTTATAAGAAACAAACTGAAGAATTCTTGCTGATTCCTGTCTTCAGGAACCTGATAATGAGGATCCGAGTAGGCATTTTTTATTTATTATAATGAAGTGACAAATGTGGAAAATTAGCACAGAAGTCCTTAGTGGATGTTATCAAAATAGGTAAGAGAGAAAATATCAATCCTGAAACAAAACAGAAATAACTCTGGAGAGGAAAAGAAATTAATTTCAAGAATAACATAATGCTATGCAGGCCTGTTCTTACAGAAAACCATCAAGTTAATTAAATTCCACAAACCCCATTGCTCCAAGAAAATGTTGTTTAAATCAATTCATTCTTTCATTATGCCGCTTAAGAGCACCATGAACTGATGAGAAATTACTGAGATGACTTTCATGTATCAGAATCCCCTCAGTTTCACTTCATTTTCTATCCTGACATGGGACTAATGTGCTGTATTTGCATGCTTAAGTAGTATATTTAATTGTAAAAGTGGTGTTGTTAAATTACCTTGCAATGAGTTTGTTTTAAATGGTTCATTAAAGTTTTTAAAATAGCTTGCTGCACGATTGCATCTCTGCTCTGCTTTAATGTATTACATCTTCAACCAATAGATGCAATGTAGGAATCCCTAGCTTGCTGTTTTCCCTTCAGCAACAGATTTTGGACTAGAGACAGTTGCAGGTTCATAGGATCAGATTAAAATAATTAGAACACCTGAGCTGAAGTCCACTACCCTTCAGAACTGCACAAAGATGGTATTGAACTGTTATATATAGAATCATAGCATTGTTAAGGTTGGGAAAGACCTATAAGATCATCAAATCCAAACTTTTAATCCAGCACCATCATGTTCACCAGAAACCCATGCTCCAGCTGACACACCCACACTTGCTTTGAACACTGCTGGGGATGATGATTATAACACTTCCCTGGGCAGACTGTTCTAATGCCTGACCACTCTTTCAGTGAAGAAAATTTTCCTAATATGCAATCTAGACCTCCTCTGGTGCAACTTGAAGCCTTTTCTGCTGATTCTGTCACTTGGTACCTAGGAGAAGAGGCCAATCCCCACCTCACTACAACCTCCTTTCAGGTACCTCTAGAAAGTAATAAGGTCTCCCCTGAGCCTCCTTTTCTCCAGGCTAAACAACACCAGCTCCTTCAGGCACTCCTCACAGGACTCGTGCTGCAGAACCTTCACCAGCTTTGTTGCCCTTCTCTGGATTCACTCCAGCACCTCAGTGTCTTTCTTGTAGTGCAGGGCCTGAAGCTGAACAGAGAATTCAAGATATGACCTCACCAGTGCTGAGTACATCAGGCTTCCTTGTCTTCCTGCTTTCCAGGCTGAAGTGTCTTAGCCCACTTACCCTTTTCATCTACCAAAGATGCTCCAGACTCTTAGTCATCTCTGTGGCCCTGTATTAAACTCATTCCAGTAAGTCCATATCCCTCTTGTACTGGGGAGCCCAGAACTCAAGGTGTGAAAGAAATGCTGAGGATCAGTGTAAAGCATAGCAGACCATCATCTGGAGCTATGGCAGCAAAGCCACCCAAGAAACAACTTCTCCAAGCAACTCTATCTATACTCTGGTAACATTCACACTTACTTATGTCTATATGATGGAGAAAAGCTTTTCTCTACATTTAAAAGAGCAGAATTCAGCTTTTGCTTTCAGCTTCATCTGTGTACTTCCTATTATAAAAACCATGACCCGAAGGTTATTGTAAAAATGTAATTCATCTCTTTGTTGACTTTGCTCATGTCAATACACTCAGAAATGAAATGGAAGCATCATTCTTCATCTCAGTGGGAATTAAGCAATAAAATAGCTTTGAAGAGCCAAGTGTTAGTCCTTGGCTGGTAGAATAACAGTCCTATTTTGAATACTTTCTGTGGCTTTTCAGGGAGTCTTTTGCAAGTAGGCACAAATAGTTGTCTATATTTAGGTCAGCTATATCCTTGTGCACTGAAATGTTGCTTTTCTTACATGCTGATATGGAGGAATATCATCCCTTAGGGAAGAATTCTGTATCATTAAACTAATCTATGTTATTACATTTCTATTATTGTTTCTGTGTGCATGCATTTTAAAACTAAAATGCAACAGATAAAGAATACACATTTAGAAAGCCAGTATTATCGGTGCTAATATCTACTCCTATTGGTTCTGATTAACTGTACACTTCTTCCCTGCCATCACCTATAATATGTTGATTAACATGGAGGAAGGGAGAAGAGAAGAAGAGAAAGTTTCCCTGTTACACTTAAAGCAAAGATGACTTGTAGATGTGGGCTATCTTAAAAGTCTTGGAGTTACACTGAAAGCGTTCAGGATGGTTGAGAGTCAGGCAGGTGCAGTTACTGCCTCAGGTCCTATGCATGTGAATGGCACATACTGAAGCTGCACTCTTCTCATGTTATTGTTTCACTTGCTCTCTGTATTTCACACAATGTCCACAGGTATGCTTAAGCTTAAACAACAAAGGGTACTTTTTAGTTTTGTGAACGATTAACCCACAATCTGCCTAGTGTATATATATAGTCTATGTGTAGGGTGTAAAGTTCTTATTGGTGTATCTGCAGAACAGTTTCCAGGTAATACCCACGATTTTACTGAGAGCTGCTTCTGTTTTTAGTAGACATTGCAGAATGATTTTTGATGATTTTTGCTTCCTGTTGCTATGGCAGGCAGAGTTTTAGTCCAAGCCTTTTTAAATAGGCTCTTTTTGTTCCTAATGCAAGTACTCAATGGCTCCCTGAAGGGTCCAGTAAAACAATTTAACAAATAGGAAAAATGTTTTCCTCAACCTTTCCAGTCTTCTTTTGACAACAGATGTGCTTTGCAAATCTCAAAGCTATAACTATAACTGAGTAAATGCTTTCATTTCCTTTCCTAATTTACACAAAAACAGGCACAAATTCCAACTTTGTTATTAGTTTACAGAGGTTTGACTGCAGACTGTTCTAGATAGACAAAGCAGAGAAGTACCCAGGCATTAATGTTAATCAAGGCCAAATGTTAATCGAGGCTGGAAGCTGACAATTTTCATTTAATAACACGGTTGTCTCAAATCTTAAGACTTTCCAGTTCCGACTGAGGCTACCAGAAACAGCCTGTAATATTTTTTTTCAAGTACTGGCTTAGTTGCTTCATTCTGGGCTAGATGGCAAATGAAGTCTTATAAGATGGCATACGTAAATCATGGATCTGATTTCTAGGTGTTAGTATATTGAAGTTCCAACATCCTTCTCTACCCCTATGTACAGCCCAGTGCAGAACCATTTATCTTCGGAAGTCTTCCTCTTCTCTCCCTTTCTGGAACCTGGTGGGAAGGCAGGGGTGAAGCAGCTATCTAGATCTGCCATTAGATCTTGAGACAGGAACAGGACTACTGGGAGTCACAGCTTTCTACCCCTGTTAGCTTACCCTCTCTTTCACTGGGTGTGTCAGAATATCAGAAACAGATTTTTCTCAGGAATCAAAAAGAGAAACAGAAAGAAGATGAAAAAAATATAAAAATCTCTTCAGATAGGAAAAAATAGAACCGGTAGGACAGCAAATGTGGAAGGCAAATTGACTCCAGGAGAAAAAAATAAGAGTAAGATGAAGAGGAATGAGATTTGCCATATACTAGATGGGATATTTCGTTAGTTTGAAAAAAGAAAAAATATTTATTTACGAGGAGTTAAAAAAGAGAACGAAGACCTTTTAAATAACTCTTCAATTAGGTTGAAAGCTTAGGAATGCATATACCCTTTTCTTCCTGCCTGTTCAGAAGAAAAGGAAACGTTGAATTATTCAAGAATTCCCTCCCTCCAGATCACAAATCAGATAGTCTACTGAAAAAGATCATCTCAAATTTTCTGTCAACCTCCTCAGCCAAAACTAGCTACTTTCTCCTTTCATTTTAAGAGATCAGAGGTTTCTCCTGTAGGCCTTCAGCTCTAGAACTCTTGAAAATTGGATCATCCTGTCCTCAGAAGCCTGAATCTGCATTGGACTGCCCTTTGAGCACTGCCCTTTCAGCCTTTCTATGGAGTGTCCTAGTTGCTTTTTGATTCTTATGGATTATTGACTCCCAAGTCAGTAATCTTATGGATTACTGACTCCCACCAGTGCTGACCTTCTCTCTACACAGCTTTTCCCCAGCTTCACACAACCCAACAGACAGCCCAGCTGTTCACAGACTAAATTTCTGCGCTGTGAGCTGTTCTCCTCAACCTTGCCACCTGAGATGAGCCAACTGCAGTGCAGCTACACAACAGCACACTCTCAGCAACCAGATCTATTTTACCTCAGATAAAGAACATATCCCATAATAATAGAGCCAAAGCTCTCAAGAAAACACATTTTTTTCCTCCTCCCATAAATATCTCTCATTTTGCAGTTTTCATTTCCCTGCTCCAGACCTCATGTTTGTGGGTTGCTTACTATTTACCAGGCTGTCATTGCCCGGAACTCTGGCATTTGCCAGTTCAAACATGGACTCAGAGTGATATATTCCTAGAAAAATCTAGCCTCTCCCTTTAGCTGAGGTTTTCACTTCATCTGTTCATCCCCCCCTGCAACTTGCTGGGATACTCTAAGTCAAAAAATGCACTTCAAAGGAGCAATAACCATTATGTAATTCCAAGGCTCATTTTTCAGCATCAGTATCAAAACCTGACAGATGGCTGTCAGCTACACCTTCAGTAACTGTTTGCGATGCAGCACTTCCGTTAATTCACTGATTTGACAACAACACTCCAAGTCATAACAGAAATGTCACTGTAACTACACAATATCAAAAGCAAATAGGCCATGGCACCACCTATATGTATTCATTGTTCTCTGAAAAATAAACTCCAGCAAATGGTTTACTTGGACAGCTTTAAAAGGTACCAGAAACATTATCTCTTGAAATTCATGTTCAGATTTGTGACAGCGTCTATGAATAGCTTAGTCAGGTTCAGTTTAACTCAGTAAAGTTTCTACATGCATGTGTTGTTTGTAAAATGTGAAGCAAACCCCAGTTTTGCAATTCATCAGACTTCAGATAGTGATAGTATTTCTGTTTCCAAGATCTCTTTGGAAGCAAACTTCAGCCCCCTGCTTAGGGTGGATGGAAGGAGAAATTGGCCTGCCAAAATTTGGAGTAAGAATTAAGATACTGCTGAAATAACATCATATTTTGAAAACTAGTGAGGAGTAGTTCATAGGCCCATTCTCAGCTGCCTCCAATGATTATTTAGTAAGGGCTTCTGGTAGAGAAATTCCTAGAAAAGTAGGTAGAGAAAAAAATATTTTGTGTTTTTCCACATATGTGGACATGAAATACAATGGAATAGTTTTCTCCTATTAAATTAATTGCAACTGAACTAAAACGGAACAGTTCTGTCTGTGTTACATGTGCTACTTATTGCAAAATGTCTGTCAGATCATCCAAGATTTGTACAAGAAAGATGGATTGTCTGGAACCTAAGCTCCATCACATGTTCAGATTTCAGCATGGTTTCCCAGATAATTTCATATACTTGGAAAAGAATATTCTGTCAGTTCCTAGAATTAAACATTTCTGGTATTTTCTACCTGGTAGCACCGTCAGCACACGAAATGTACATGTTAAATCACACTTGTACAAGAAAGTAAAAATATTTTCATTTTGTAGAATGAAAGAAGGGAAGGGGAGGGCGAAATGTGAACGAACAGCACGCCTTATTTATGAGGAAGGCATTGAGAATGATAACAGCTAAATGCATGCTCAGGAGAGATACTGCTCTGCTGCAGAGGTGGATGTGAACAGAAAGTGCACAGATTTCCTGCCTACCCACCCACGGACAGCAGCAGCTTTCTCTCTGGGTCATGTGCTGGTATACAAATCAAATGATGAGAAGCCCTTACAGGATGAAAGATTTCTATCATCTAGGATTTAGCTGATAGACTGTAAAGTACTGCTAAATCCATATACATGTAGGTGGGTAGCAGCAAAGTTGAACTGGGAAAATACTATCAAAACCAGAGATAAAACAAAGCAAATGAATTTAGCATTCATTGAATTTAGCATTCAATGAATTCATACCAGAAACTACGAATTAAAGACAGATGAAAGAAATATAAACAGCAGCAAAAGGAAGTTAAGACAAGTAGATCAGGTGAGGATAAGGAACTTGTACTTTTCACTCAGAATGTTATGATGATGGATGTCCATGTATGTGCATTTCAGTTGGTATGGATGTCCAGTCCCTACCAAAGGGAGAGATGTAAATAATTATCTGAAGTAAATGTTATCGTACAGCTTTGTATGGAAGGCATGGAACACATAAAATGTCATTTTTTTGACTTTCTATTTTACTAGAAGTATATGTATCAGATTAACAACTCAATTTGTCCTTTAGGAATACAGGAGAGGTAAGTTGTTTTCTCCCAGGTATTAATTTTGGTTCTGATTGCTCTTTTGGAACTATATAGTCAGATAGGAAACCGTGACTATAATAATTGTATATTATATAAAGATGTATTTGTAACTAAAGATAAAAGGCTTTTTAACCTATACCTTGGGGAGAATCAGGATAAACTTCATTCCCTGTTTTGACCCAAGTGTTTATAATCTGAATTGGATGAAAAGGAAGAGCTATCCCCGAATGACTCTTATTATTTTATCCCTGCACAAATCTTTTCAGGGCAAATGATAGTCCTCCAGTGCTGATGCTCGACTTGAAGCATCAGACCACAAGCTATATTTGACGAAGGAAAGTTCAAAGAGCTGAGGTTTACTAAAACCAGATGGGAACTTTTGCTGTGATTTGGTGGCGGCTGTTTTTCTAAGGAGGATACTTTTTATTGGGGTTAGCCTCACAAGGTTTTATTAGCAGCAAAACAACCCTGAAAGTCATTTGCTGTGATAGACAACATCACAGCAAACCACAATATGTATTTGTGAGAGTTAGGCTTCTGTCTCTGTTCATTATGCTAGTTTTTAAGCACAATCCTTGTTGTGAATGAGCATTTTCAGCATTTCTCCAGATAACTCTATGGTCTGCTCCTGACCTTCCCTTCTCATATAGGCACTCAAAATAGTAGTTAGTTGTCACTTCTGAGGTGCTGTGTTGTGTCACTCTGCCTACAAGAAGCCTTAAGAACCTGAATAGTCAACAAAAGGAAGAGAAGGTAAGAAAGGGAGAATGAAGCATAAGAGCTTTACAGGGCATGATTCCCCATACCGTATGATACTGGTGATGCTCCACTCCTTTGCTGCACAGCTGGCTTACATGGTTCGGTCAGTCACTGCATTCCTTCCTCAAAAGCTAATCTGCATCCTAAGGCGCCTGTTATCTGGAGCTTGCAATTTTCTAGCTGCAGTCCTCTGGCACATGATACTACCTGAAAGAAAAACTATGTTGTGAATCAGACAGAACTCAAACCCTCAAATAATATATCCTGGAATTTTGGTGTCTGGTACTTTCATCTGCTGCACAGCACTGTGCCCTGCTTGCTCACTCTGTGTGGTGGAGAGGAACCTGAGCCAGCCTAAGCACCAACAATAGCCTGTCAACCACAGCATGGGTTCCTCTGCATGTTGATTTGCTCAGCTCCTCCATACAGTTAAACCTAGAACTGCTTGTGAGAACTTGGGCTTTCTGTGCAATATTTACAGGAACTGTCAGCTGGAGGGCCAGTGCTAAATGCCAGGTTGTGTGCTCCTCACAGCTACAGCATGTTCCCTTTTTTCAAGTGGCACTCAGAGGTGCTGCAGAGAGATGGCAGGAGTGCAGTGTTCAGCTTTGCTTGATCTGATCATCAGCAAGACGACTACTTAGTATGTGATTTACCTGACCCATGCTCACAGTGTATCAGTGAAAATCTCACAGGAATATGGTAAAGTGGTGATTAGAGAATATTCATGGAAATGTAGATTTCTTTTCATCTATTATTCACCCAGGACTGTGAAATAGCCTTCCACTTTTAATATTACATATCTTATTTTCTCAGAATATGGCAAAGACTGAGACATATGACACTTAGAATAAGAATTCTGAAACTGAGATACTCATATGTTGAGTTTTACTCTTAATCTGGAGATATTGCATAAGTCTCCATGAGTTAGTCAAAACCTTGTCTTTTCTGTCAATTGTGTCATTCTCCGTGAAATGAAAGCTTGCCTGTCAAAACTCTAGGATGGAAGGAAGCAGGGAAATAGGGGACATTTCTCAGTTCAATGGTTATTAGATGAAAGCAGTTTACAGCCACTGCTGACTTGATTTAGAGTGGCTTTTGGAAAGACCTTAGCATTTAAAAGCCTATGTTATCTCATTACAAATTTTGTAACTCATGCATCTGTGAGAGGAGCAATGGATTTGTTTCTTTTGCTATAAAGAATCTTAAATAATTAGCATAGTTGGGAGAAAAATGTGATTTATTGCGGTTTTTTTATATATGTGTAGATGTCTTACTTGAGTGACGCATTTCAACTTTGTTTAAATACATAATTAAAATGCAGAGTTCATTGTAGTTTTCTGCTTTTGAAATGCTTCTGCCGTCCTGAGTGTTTAAAAATAGAAGGAAAGAAATCCATCAAAGCTTTGCATAACAGCACAAGCCCTTTGTACTGTAAATTGCCATTGTCACTTCTATACACAATATGCTCAAACCCAAGGAATTTATATGTTAAATTTGAATAATGGACCAAAATAAGATAATCCCTCTCTGCTAACAGAAACACATTAGTCACTAGCACATATAACCCTTCTTCAGTACATAAATGGACTCCTTAAAGTAGGGATAATTGCAAAAGACTAATCAGAAAGGAAGATAAGTTAAAAGAAAATTACATCTGATTGATGTACTTGACAAGTAGGTAATAAAATTAGGTTCTGCTCAGAACAATTTGGAATAATTGATTTGGTTTATGACTTTGACCAAAATATGCAGAAATGTAACATTCTCTCACAATTGTGCTATAATTGTTCATCCTACTAAGAGAACAAGGGGAGAGGGGTAATACCTATTACACATAGATTTATTATGAAAATGGGCCTGTTAGAGTTTCATTATGAAAATGGCTAATTAGAGAATCTGAATTGGATATTTGAATTATCACATCCTCTACAATTCCCATGCACTCTCTGTGTTGCAGATCAAGTACACGTGATGCCAGCGACTCTTGTGGACCTAACTGTGGGTAGAGTTTTTCTGAGGCCTCTGATTTTATAGCCACTGTCCCTTGTGGGTACAAATAACACCACTGAAATGCTTGATTCCCTCACCTGTGTCTCTCTGAGGCTGCTGAGATCAGCTGATATGCTTGATTTGCATAGACTCTTGAATTCTTAGGCTCTGCGACTGGAGGCAGATTATAATCTGCAAAAGGTCCTTAACTCCACCGTTCACTTCTCTTCTAAGCGGAAAAACAGTGAAGTTAGTTGACCAGCAAAAACAGACAGGGCTGACCCTTGCATGGGTGTTACAACTGAGGGTCTGATTCTTTTTTCTAGATATGAATGCTCTCTGTCACCCTGCTGTGTGCTGCTATGGCACATAAGTCACTTCAAACCCTCCCCAGGCAGCACGGGATGGGACAGGGAGCAATCCAGGCAAACGCTACACACTTCTCTCCACATATGAAAAGATGCAGAAGTCTGTATGTACAGAACTGGTCTAAAGAGAGACATAACCCCTTCACCACAAGACTTGGTAACAGCAAGTGGCAGGGTATGAAGATGATGTTGGACCCAAGAGAACACAGTTTCTTGCAGTAACTAGGCAGCACAAAAAATCAGAAACGACAATGTGGATGTCTTAGTTCAGTTATCTAATTTAAAAATGTGATTTTTGGGCCAGAAGCAACTCATTAGTACAGCCTAAAGCTTTGCCAGTAAATCTGAGGAACAATTGAAGGATTTCGTATTATAAAAAGCTTATTATTGTAAATGGATATTTTAAGTGCCAGGAAAAGCCAAAGAACACTACCTTGCAGCAAAATCCTGTAAGTGATGCATGCACTTCCAATTACATGCTGTCTTGACCATTTCTGCATGTGTTCAGTTGCTTAGCACCATTGTGTATTCTCATATTCTCAGCAGGAGAGTTCATAACTTTCAGCAGAAAAACATCCCTGATTAGGAAAAAAAGGGCTATAAAAGTACAGAGAAATGTTTTCAGGATACACCAGGGGTGATAAAATGCTGGGGAATGACACAATCCCCATAAAATAACTTGCACAGAAAAAATGCAATGGACTATATTCTGTGGAAGCTGGAAAGTTAGGTCTATTAACAGGTGGTACAATTTACTCTGTATAAACATTTGGATAGAAGTAGATCTTGGGAGATATTGTACTATACCAGGAGATTACCTTGATTTTTTTTCATTTAGTTGAACAGCAATAAATAGCTGTTTTTTGATGCATCATCTTTCCTCCTGTGCTTGTCAGGTATTCATTAAATAACATATTTATTTATTTTTTTTCATCGATGGGTTAAAAAATTAGTTCCTGTGAAGAAACCTTAAATTAGGGATTATAAGCACATGTGGCATAAAGCAATAACTCCTACTCCTTTAAAGATCTCAGTCAGCCTGCACAGGCTTGAAGAATGCTGGAAAGGGAGAGCAGAAAGAAAACTGGATACACATATGCAGTGCTTACTCTTTACTCAGGTATAACTGCTAGCAACTTTGCTGGAATTTTCAAATTAAAGATTGGAAATTATTAAGTCAGGGTCAACTGACTTAAAGAGGTGAGATCTCTAAGCAGGTCACAACATTATGTCTTGTCCTGATTTCAGTGAATTTGAATCTAAAGCACCTCTCCCTTACCACATACATGTTTTGTAAGATTCTTTGCAAGGAAGCAAACACCTCAGATAAGATGCTTTGGCTCCTCAGTGCTTTGAGCTTAGTCCTATTTTCAAATAGATTCTCACAAGGATTTGCATTATCTCCCCAGCCTGCATCTCTAATCTCCTACATTCAAAATATAGACATTTAAAGTTCTGGGTCAATGTTGCTCTGGAGCATGCACAGAAAGGGACATGGGACCTGTCCCAGCACCTGGTCTCAGCTGTCCTAGGTCTAGAAGAAACCAGCTAAGGAAGAAAAAAAGAGAGCTGCAGCTCTGTCCCCGGCTTTTTCTTAGCAATGCTGTCTGCTACCATAGGGCAGGCTAACCTTAAGGCTGTTTCTACTGGATGCTTAAGATGCTTCCATGCTCAGTTTGGGGATCCTGCTCTCACCTGGCTGACTTTTCCCAGGAGCTGAATATGCATCTTTTGCCTCAGCAGACTTCCTGGAGGAGGCAGGATAGCTGAAAGTCAGGCAGTCCTCTTGGTCATTTTTCTTATGGAAAGTCATAAGTATTTCAAACTCCGTCAGCCACACATTTTAAAGATTTTTAAAGTTCCTTCATAAGTAGGATAATCAAACATAAAAGAATTATTCTTCAGTATGTACTACTGGGCTTACATTTGCAGTCTGTGGGGGGAGCGAAATATGCAGGTGTTCATGTGCCTGTACTAAGTTACTGTGCATCAAATAAAAGCATAGTCATGGAGCAGAAGCTTTTCTGCATATTGTTGTTTAGGCTCTGGTCCAGAAATTTAGGCACTTTATTTTACATGTGTACATGTCATTTCCATTGACAGCCACAAAACAAATTGTGTATCTAAATGTGCTCATATGCTTTTCTGGCTTGCAGTGTAAATTCCTGATTGAACAGCTGTGGCAGATTATTTTATCAAAGGAAGGAATTGTAGTTGTGTCTGGAATGAACAGACATTCAGAGTACAAAAAACTTGCCACAAATAATTAATCTCATAGAATCATAGAACACGGATTCATAGAATCATTAGTTGGAAAAGATTCTAAGATCATTGAATCCAACTATAAATCTACTACTGCCAATTCCATGACATCATGTCTACACATCTTTTAAATTTTTCCAGGGATGGTGACTCAATCACTTCCCTGGGGAGCCTGCTTCAGTGCTTAATAACCATTTCTGTAAAGAATTTTTTCCTAACATCCTGTCTAAACTTTCCCAGCACAACATGAGGCCATTTGCCTTGTCCTATCACTCACTTCCCACTTGGTAAAAGAGACTGACACTCACCTCACTACAACCTCCTTTTGGGTAGTTGTAGAGAATGATAAGGTTTCCCCTTTTCTCCAGGCTAAGCAGTCTCAGTTCTCTCAGCTGCTCATCATAAGACTTAGGCTGTTTTCTATTGCACAGTTTCTATTTGTTTTCTATGAGGGAGGAATGTCTCAAATCCTGTACACAATGTCCCTTTATCTTGTACCAGAAGAAATCATCCTAACTCTTACTGAAAATAGTGGCAAACCTTTCACTGACTTAAACTGATGGTGGAGCAATTCAAGCATTACTTGAGAATTTTGGAACCTTGTTTTTAATTTTGCCATTCTTCATTATATCAAATACTGCCAAACAACCACTAGACCTGAAGTGGGTGAGCAGAAATGTAGTCTTCAGCAAATGGTTTGTTCAACTAAAATGGATGCAATTTTGGTGCAGGATGTCAATTTGATTAAAGTCTGTATACAGTTATTTAGGAACAAGTGTATAACAGTACATATTTTAGTGAAAACTAAGGGTATAAGAAACAGCAGGAGTAGAGCATGAAAATTACAAAAAGAACTGAAGTGGACTGTTTAACAGCTAATTAGAGTCATCAACTGAGTAATTTTAGTTTGCGTTACTGGAGGCAGTATGCCATCGAACAGGGATGTGCATGGAATGTCTCATTAGTTTCTGGGAATTTCAATACTGGAAAGTTACTGAGAAATATTTCAGGAGGGAGAACAAAAATCACCAGAGGCCAAAGATCAGTTTAACAGGGTATCTAGACACATGTATGAAAAATTCACATGAACAGGTTGGCTAAATATTAGCTAAAATAGAAATAGGTTAATAATATATCAGTTAAGAATAAAGAAGTTTAATTAGCTCAATTTTGAATCTGATGGTAAAATCAAAATTTCCCTTTAAACTCATATATGTTCTCCCTCTTTCCATTTTGACTTGCATCCTCTTACCCTTTGAGTACTTCTTTAACCTTGAGCAAAATCAGCAGTTTTCTTTAATTGCAGAGCTACAAATGGGCATTGCTGCCCCTTGTTTGAGCTGTACAAATCATAGTAAGGACTTCTTTAATTCCTCTTTGAAGTAGAGCAATGTTTTAAAGGTAAAACATCTAGATTTGATTTAAAAATTTTCTACAGATGTAGAATTTACAAGTCATAGAATGCCCTTTCAATGGTTTTTACCATTGTAAAAGAAATAAAACACAAAAATTATTAGCCTAAATATTTTTAGAATCAACCAGTGGACTTCATTAAACTTAGGACTATGAAGCTTTTCAGCTTTCAGATACATTTGTCACATGGATACAGGTTAAAGTCCTGCCTTTAATAAGGTAAGCTGGGAGACCATCCCAAGCTTTGCATTAGAAGAAATATTTTTCAACCTTTTAATTGTTCCTGAAGCTATAAGTGTCACCCTTTCTGGACTGTGGATATAGTTCTTCAGTAGCAAGTCTATCACTGACAGCACAAAAGTAATAAACTTACCTCCTAACCTGCTTATAAGTCCAAGAATTAGAGTAGCGTTTTCAGTCACACCATCACAGGGAAGTTTGCCTTCTGGGTTACCTTCCAGGGGCCTGTCTTGCTCCTTTTACTGTCATTGCTTTCCAGGTCAGGCTACACTACTCTGCAGGCATAGCAATACAAAACTATTAGTGTCCAAAGGAGGGCCACAAAGATGGTGAAAGGTCTGGATGGGAAGTCATATGAGGAGCAGCTGAGGTCCCTCAGTTAGTTCATCCTGGACAAGAGGAGACTGAGGTGAGACCTCACAGCAGCTTACAACTTCCTTGCGAGGGGAAGTGGAAGAGCAGGCACTGATCTCTTATGCCTAGTGAACAGTGACAGGCCCAGAGGGAATGGCATGAAGCTCTGTCAGGGCAGGTTTATGTTGGATATTAGGTAAGGGTTCTTCACCCAGAGGGTGTTTGGGCACTGGAACAGGCTTTCCAGAGGAATGGTTGTGGCACCAAACCTGCCGGAGTTCAAGAAGCATTTGGACAATACTCTCAGACACATGATGTGGTTTATGGGGTTGTCCTGTGCAGGGCCAGGAATTGAATTCAATGGTTCTGGTGGGTCTCTTCCAGTTCAGGATATTCTATGATTCTATGAAATTCTTGTATCATTTACACACTTTTATAAGTCACCGTCTACCCCTTTGAGGTCATTTCCCAGTGTCAAACTGCACAAGGGCAAGAAACTACTCTGAGGACCCTGCTAGAATCTCATCATAATTTGCAGCTGCACTTGGAAACATGGCTAAGGAAGTTTTCAGTACACACAGGGTAAGCTGTGTGGACTTTTGTATCATCTGAATTTCATGTTGTGATAAACAACCAGACCTCTTTTGTGAATCTATCTCACTGGTCCTTATCCTCCATTTCCTATTCCTAAATGAACTTATAGCATGATCTCACTTTCCTGGGAAGAAAACAAAGTGTAAAGCACACAACATAGCAACAGAAAGGCATTTAAATTTAACATTCTTTGATGAATGTTAAGTAGAGTTCCGGAAATCCCTTTCCCAATCCATTGTTCACCAGAGTCTCCTCTTCAGTGAGGCTGGAAATAATGGACCTCAGTTTGGATAAGTTAAGAGTCCTATTGTCTGCATTTTCAATTATTCATCTGGATCTTAGATGTAAAGAGGGGTAAAGTGGGTAAGGCTTCACTTGTAATCTCTGGTGCTGCCAGTCTAGCACTTTTTACCAGCAATAAATTAACTTAGGGGAAAAAAACCCAACAGCAGTGTCACTTTAAATATAAAAATTTATGATGTTCTTTGGTATTAAATTCTAACCATGTAGCAGATTAAAATAATAAAACAACAAAGAAAAATACACTTTCCACTTTTCAGGCACAAAGAAAGCATTGATCAAACATAATACACACAGTAGAACAGAGAGCATGGTTCTTTTTAAAAATAAAGATTAGCTAAAAACATTTAAAAGGCTTTAAACACAAAAAGCCCCTACAGGGTTGGCTCTCTGAATAACGATTGAAAATGTTATCACAAAAGAATATGATTTATTATTATGACTTTTATCAAGATGACTTCTCACATAGCTCTCCAAATGAATTCAACCTTGGGAGCTAATCCTCCTGCTGACAAGTGAGTTTATGCTATTTGGACCTCCAGATCTTGAGTCTGAATGAAAAAGGCTGGAACAAGAAAACATGGATCAATCCAAGCTCCTTTTCGCACCCTGGACAACTTTCTCAATGTCACCGCATGGGGTGCAAGGCTAACTCCTTTAAATAACTTTCCCCAAGTTTTATTGCAAGCTACTTTCAGATTTTTCCTGAAGGGTTTGATGCTGCAGTAGGCCTAAACACAGAGAAATCTGGCTAAATACTGACTCAACAAGAGTTAAGATTTCTGGATAATTTAATTCCCTCTATTTACTCTATCCTTTTTTTAAAAAAATACATTATGCAGCTATTAAATAGATCTATCTATGAAATACTGAATTATATGAGGATTTACCCCTAAAGGCTGCCAGGGCTAATCAAAACCTGATTAGTCTTAAAAGAAGTAGATCTTCATTAAGGAACAGCAGTCAAATGTTTCTTTGGAATTGCAGCATCACCTGAATATTGAAGGAAGTTTGTTCCACTAACCTAACCTCATCTTGGGCAAAGTAACCACACTGTAAATTAGTATCAGGGCTACAGAAAACATATGGATCAGCAGTGGATAGTTCACACTCACTAGATATATAGGCTGTGTCTCCATTAGAAAGCCAAACTCCATTTAAAGCACCATCAGTTAAGGGTTTCCATGTGCAAACAGGATTCAAGTGCATAACAGTGCCAAAGCCAAAGTCATGATCATATATTCTTTGCAGTCCAAACAAGCCTCCATCTGGTCTGGTCCTCTCTACCCATGTACCAAGATGAAAATCTTTCAAGAAAGGTATCTTAATAGAATTCATAGACATACCTTTTGTTTACCCTTTCTCCTTTTTCCTATTTTTTTTTCTCTGTCTTTTCTCCTAATTTTAGTGCTATAGTTACCAGATAGGCCTCAAAAGTGAAGGTTGTGAGAACATATTAAAACGTGGGTAGAAATATCCCAATGACTTTTCTCCTATTTCAGCTCAGTGTTGAATCACGTGTTTGTGACAAATCATTTACAGACACATCTTTCCTCCATATACCCAACAAAGCATTCTGTGGGTACACTTTACATCATTCCAAGGGTTTTAACATTAGTAAAACATCTTTTTTCCCCCACTAAGTTTTAAAAATGGTGCTGTCAAATGCTGATAGAGACAGGAAGAGCTAATTTCCAGCTTATGGTCTAACTTTTGCTCATAGTCCAACTCTAATGGCTGACACTTACCTATATGTGAGTGTTATGTTTCTTTCTTCTGGAATGAAGTTTTATGATATTAAGGCAAAATACTGTCATCTTCTCTCTTGATATAAAATTCTAAGTCTTTGCAACTGTTTCCAGCCTTCTGATCTTGCATTTTTTCAGTGTCCCTTTCTTTCCAAACTGCATGCCCTTTTTGGACCTTCAGGGACTGCAGACTGTAGCACAGATACTGGTCCCATTTAAGATTTGATTGATCCTCCTGACTGGAATTAACAATGTGAAGAAACAAGACTTCTGAATCCAGGCTATAAGCACAAAACAAGCAGTATTCTTCTACACAACTTAGGTTTGAGGTGTGGCTAAACCATTGCAACTGCACTGTGTGTGCAAACTGCCACACAGCAAGTCTGTTGCAGAGAAATCATGAAGTGAATGTTACGTAGGAGTGCAAAGAGAAATTTTTTTTATTAATAGTATTCTATGTTATTCCAGGCTTTGTGTGACTGATGAATTTAGTAAGAGGGAAAGTGTTTCCTCACAAAACACTGCTGAACTTTCTCCAGCTGAGGAATGATGTCATTTGTGCTGCATAATTGCAATGATTCACAGAAGCCAATTGCAAACTAATTTTGAAGCCATTCTATCTAACCCTAAAGCGAGACAGTTTATATGAAATAAAACCAGAATAAACACATGGAAAGAATAATACTGTTTCAGGACAGTGCATGACAAAAAATATCTGGGCAGATAGAGTGGTATAAGTGCTGAAAATACATTATATGTGTGAGACTGTATTGCTGGAAGTCCTCAAGTTTTACATTCCTCAGCACAGTATTCCCCATCTCACACCACTTCCTTGCAAGTTACTCCTCTTCTTGCCAATGCAGCTCAGCTATGAGAATTGCAAGCAGGAATGAGGTGGGGGCTGAACTCTGCCCATGTGCAACTATAGCCTGTCTCCTGAGGATGTCAAAGTGTCAGTCCCTGACAGTTTGGATAGTAGCTAGGAGCCAAACTTTGGTGACTGCAGAGGGACTCCACATTGGTCCTATTTCAGACACGCAGTCATGCAGATGTCAAAATACTACTCCTTCATAACTGAAAAGGGCTAGGCTTGAAATGGTGAAGGTCACTGATTCTCTTTATAAATTGTTACTGTTTGAGCTCTGGGAATGCAAGTGATTCACACTGTGTTTACTAGTATTTACATTCTTGCATTGAGCAAAGGCTGGAGTAATATTGATTCAGGTTACAAATCTCATCAGAAAGTAAACAGATGCACTGTTTGTGACAGGGAATTCATGAGAGACAAAAATCTGTTTAAAAAAGGATTAGCCATGCCATCATGCTGCTTTTCTTTTCAGGTCAGAATTAACATTTCTGATGTGTCAATGCAGCAATCTCACTCCTTCTGGTGATTTCCAATAAAGCTGAGCCCTTGCCTCATCATTATCAGCCACCTGGAACAGTGTGTGGAAACAGAGCTTGAGATGTTGGTGGGGTTATGATACATGAGGTGTGGGGGAACCCAGCTTGCTCTTCTGCTGCAGTATTGATTCTGAAGCACTGACAGTAGTAAAGCTTGGTTTTGTCAGCAGATTACCACATATATGATTTTGAAGACACACAGGAAGTAGTGAGTACAGTAGCAAGATGCCTTAAATAAATCCTTCCAGGATTTATGGCTTTTTCATATGTTTATCTGCAATTTTGACCAAAGGTACTACTGAGGCCCTGGTGAACCTCTTTTGAACTTCCTCCAGAACTCACACTCAGTGTGAGGAAATGAGCCAAACTGCCTGCCTGGGAGAGGCTGCAAGGAGACTGCCTTTGCTTTCCTCCAGCTGAAACAGGACTAATTCCAAGTTGAGACATTAGTACAGGCTGAGCTGAACATACCTAAAAAAAAAAGTATGAACTTTAGGAATACAAATTTAAGCAATCTTTTAAGCAAAAGACATGATTTAATGCATAATAATTTCTTCTTTTGAATTATTCCAGCAGAATTATGTTACATACAGAAGTGGCTAGTGAAGGAAGCAATGAAATGAATACAGTGGCAACACTAGTCTGGGCCCTAGGAATTGAGTGCCGTTCTTTTTCCTCTTGTATAAAATTTAAGAGTTGCTTAAACTACATAAACACACAAGATTCCCAATCTAGTGAGCCAAGTGATGCAGTGCTGGAGTTGGAAGCAACACAGCTGCACAAGCATGGCACTGTGCCCAAAACAACAAGCACTGTTAGCTTACAGAGCTACACTACTCTCAGGTCCCAAGCTAGTTTTGCCACCACATCAACATACTCACTGACTTGGAATCCACTTCACTGTTTCTCCTATAATGCTGAAGTTAAACAAGGAGTATTTAAAGCCAACTTCATGAAGACATTGACTGCTCAAGCTCTCACTGACTTTCAGGAGTTCATTTGTTTGTCTCTTTGCCTTATTGGCATAGAGGCTATGGCTTTATCTTTCTTTTTCACCTAAGCTGTATCTCTTCAGACCAAGGTTAATTTCTTATTATGCAGTACATCTTTGCACAATATCCACATAATTTTGACAGTGGTCCCTCACTTCTTGTGAATTTTAAATAACAATAAAGATTTGTTCGAACTTATAATCCACCAACACAAAGTAATGATGGGATAGAACAGACAAACTGGAGGAAAAGAAGCCATCCATATTTTTATGAAAAGTTCTCCATAATAAAGAGAAAAAAAGGAAGGAATATTTTATTCAAATTATTAACCCACTCTTTAAGCTTATGTGTATCATTCATCAGTGCCAATTCACTAATTGCAGGAAGGGTACTCAGCCTACGTTTTTTGTTCCACCTCATCCAAATTCAACTTTATTGATGTTAAAGGATTCACAAAGACCTCTGCTTTAGCAGAGAAAAAAAATCAGGGATTTGACATCTGCTTTCTACTCTTTTTCTGCTTAGGAGTAGTTATTACATTTAAATAGGTATGTTCTGAACTGCTCAGATAACCATCCATCAGCATTTATTGCAATTGATTAGAAAATTATTAAATCAATTTTCAGAACTCATGATCTTTAATCCCGAGCATGACTATTTATGATATTTATCAATAAACCACAGTAATCAGATTTCTAAAGTTCTAGTTCAGCTTCTATTGGCTTTTGTTTTGTCAAAGGGAAAATAGTAAAAAATGCAATTACAACAGACAAAATTACAGCTTGACCACAGACGCTCACATAGAGGACAAGGAGGTCACAGCTTTTTCCTGTACAGTTGTGTGATCACCACTCAGATATTCACACATTTCTTGCTCTAGTAAGAAAGGGCTACAAGCAGCTTGAAAATGCTGTTTAAATTTCACTGCTGGGCTCATACTCCCAGGCCATTTTCAGTTTCACAGCTGTATCTCCCCCCTACTATAAGCTCTATCTCCACAGTGAAGGGCAGGTAGCAGCTCGGCAGGTGTTACATCTTCCAGTGCATTTAAAAGAAACTTCCAGAAGTTTAATTTAGATAATGTCAAATGATTGGTGTCCCTTGGAAGAACAATGGGGCACTAAATATGGGCTGCTAGGTTCAGCTACCTACACAAGAGAAAGGAAAGAATTTGCATATCACCAAGTATCCCTAATAGGAGTATTCAGAGGTAAAAATCATCATTAAAAAGCCCTTCCTACATACCACATTGGCATGCTCTGTGTTTTATAGAGATTTGGCTTATTTTTGAGTAACTGGAGAAATGCAGAAATGCCTGCACTAAAAAATTACCAATATTAGCTGAACTTTCTGATACTGTCATTGCTCTTGGGTTTGCTGTCTTGGCTTTTGCCCTGAAATATCCTATGGGAAATGATCTTGTTCACTTATGATTGTGGAGAATCACAGCCTTTTCAATTCTTTTTAGAAACAGAAATTTTGTAGTGGTAAAGACACCAGAACACTCCCCCAAGGAAATTATCTTGGAAGTAGCAATATATTAAGAGCTGAAGCCCAAAGCTCTGTGAAAACTGTGTAAGAGGATTTTTTTGTATTCCTCTAAGAGTTCAGCTTTGGCCCTTTGCCAGAGGGACTGTCTAATGTTTGGTTTATGTTGAGGATTTTATTTACTTTTTTTTTTAATAAAGCATTACAATCTGGCTAGCAAAGCTTGTAGCCTCAATGCATCTTAGAAGATACAATCTTTTGTGCTATATATCCTTGGTCCTATGTCTTCTTTCATTCTGCCAGTATTAAAAACAATCTGTTAGACTTATTACCACTGTTGTCTTCTGTTCAGTAATAATAACAAATGTAAAAATACCACTAGAAAAACATGTGCCAGAGAAGTGTTTAGCCTGTTAAATACATACCACTTATACAAATGTTTGATTTCATTTTTCTGTTTTACTCATCTAGTAAGCCAAAGACACTAAGGGACTGGAATAGATTTGGAAAACTGAAACGGAGGTGGAGACAAAGTCACCAGTGAACCCATAAGAGGTATTTTGTCTATGAGCATATCCTAGGTATACACTATTAGTGAAAGAATATACTGTTGTAAAAGAAGTAAAAATAAGAACTAAAGCAGGAACTACTGTAGCAGCCACACAACAGTCACTAACTAATTGTTTTATCTGTTCATAGCCACCAAGGATGTAACAACATACACTGCTCAGGAGTTGACATCTGTGCAGTTCCTCTTGTTAAAAATAATACCTGATATGGTCATGCAGTTAGGTTTCAGTTTAACATGCAGATTTTTAGAAGTTCCTCTGCAATAATGTGGATAGACATGTAGTTAACAGCAGCAGCCACCAATAAACATAAAATGTTTTTTGAAGAATACAATTTAATAAATGTTGATGTGCTCTTGATCTAAAAATGGCTAATATGAAACAATAGATCTCACACTGTTAGCTGCTTACCCTGTTCCTTTGAATAACTTACTTGAAATTAGAAAAACATTTGCAGGTAATATAAAATCAATTATTCCAAAATTTAAAGCACCGCTATGTTAAGTAGTTGTGGTGGTTTGGACAACCACTGGAGAACTAGAACTCCAAATAAGTCACTCCTCTTTTATTTTTCCTCCTCCCACCCCCTCCAGTAATGAAGGGACAATATAAGTAAAATAGGTGAAGTATAGGTAATACAAGGTGAAAGATAAGTAAATATGGTAATTTACTAAAGGAAATATCAGTAACTGCAAAGATGCAGAGGAAAACAGTTTAAACCGACAAAGGCAAAGAAATATTGCCTGGTCACTCCACTCCTAGGACAAAAACAGGCTGGTGGAGAGGCTTTCCCCCCTTCCCCCTGGGCCACATGGCTGGTAGAACAAAGAAACACAATGTAGCAAATGAAGTTCTATCAAAAATTAAGTGTGGCATAGAATACTTCATTTGGTTACTCCCACTTACTGCTAAACCCTGCCTCCTTTTCCTTTAACTAGGGCAGTAACACGAACTTATTTCAAGAAGCAATGTTTGTTCTACAACAGGTCCTACAGCAGCAGAACAACAGTGCAGAAGAACAATTCATTTTTCAATATAAAAATGTATTATGTGGATCCATGCACTGAATTGCAAAAGATTAGTCATTTAGCTATCTGAAAAGAAATGCCAGATAAATTAATTACTGGAATCTGAAAGTCGGGAGACTAATCCAATTAAACATGTAAATAGGGTACCTATGGTACCTATAGTGTTCATTTTCAGTATCCTTCAAGCTAATAATTAAATGATAGATTTTTAAACTAATTGTTAAGAAAACTGTCAGCTGTTAGCCTGAAATTCACAGTGGCTTTAAACTTGTGCTGCCACATTAATCCTTGAATGACAAAGTCAATACAGCACTATTTCATTGAAGCTAATGAAATTAAAGTATATTATATCATCCACCCATCTGAAGCTGTTTTTCTCCAAAAACACTTTTATGGCTATTAATATTTATCATTTATACAGATTTACAAGGAATAAGAAAAGTCAATGAGATTCATGCAAACTCAAGATACTACAATGATCAAGCAGCTTTTCTATCAGAGATGTTAAGAAGGAAAACTGAAGCTAACTGAAACTAAATTCATCATGATTTAGCCATGCCAAAGGTGTAACATTTGAATAAAATGTTGCTTAAAGTCATGTATTACAAAGTCTGTGAAATATGTGTCGTGCAGAGTAAGTTGTTTCATCTTGAGACATCAATAATTTCTAGGTGATCTATGGGGAATGTGAATAATCTTTTGGCAGTTCACATTCCTAAGTTATGTTATGTCTGTGTTATAGTTAAAGCCATTTACTGGATTTTTTTCCAGATATGTGGTTTCATACTTCATGTAAATGTCGGAAAACCCACCTAACCTTTACTTTTCATTTACCAAAACCACAAATAATACTACAACACAGGAATATTGTTGAGGTCTGATATCATGGTTATTTTAGTGGTTCCAGCTGCATTCAATAGACAGCATCTGGCCAAACAAATCTGAAAGTACAGAGCAACGATGACAGTGAGAGTGTGGTGAGAACAGTAACACCTATGAGAGAGTGAATGAACCCAAAAGAACCCATTTTGTGCATCCACAAAATGGTGATTTTCCAGATGAGTAGGTGGCTGGCCTACGAAACTGGTAATGTGAAACAGCCTCCTAAAGTCACTGTCATAGCTGACTATTGCTCGTGCTGATAGACAGTTACATCCAGAATCAAGGCAGTTTTCAAAGCTCTGATCACACAGCTTTATACTCAGCATTTCCACTTTCTTTTCTTTGTTGAAAGATGAGTGTTTCCAGTCCTCTTAATCATGAGGAAAATGCAAAAGGAACACAACGAAAACAAGAGGTGAGACTGTTTTCCAGAATTCTGAAGATAGTAATAAGTGCTATTGCTTCAGCCAAGCTCCTGGCAGCCAAATTCCTGGCACCTAGAGTTGTCACCCCCAAATTCAAAAGATTTCAAATATTTATATAATTTTGGATAGTAAAAACATCCAGGGGATCCACTTTTTTTTTTTTTCCTGAAGTATGCTATAAACATGCAATTCTTTTTTGTCTTGCAAACACCTTAGAATTCATATTATTTTCTGTCGTTCATTTGCTTCATGGAGGAACCAGACACTTGGGGATTTTAGTCTTCTCACTGTCTGGAGCTGCATCTAATCCTACAATGAAGAAATAATTGGATCACAGTGCTCACAGCACACCCAGCAGAAGCACTGATATAAATGAATACATTTAATTAAAAACAGTGCAACTATACCACTTGATAATCAGCGAAGAATTTCAAAACTGGCTGTGGGCTTGGCTGAAAAGGCAACACAGAATCAAGAAGGCGGAGCACATCAGGCTGCCTGGAGTAAAAGCTATCCTCAAAATTAAATCACTTTGAAATGATTAAGATGTTTGATCTGAATAAAATATTTCCACTAGTGAGTCTCAATCTGTTTGGGAACAGAGATGTGTCTAACGTGAACAGTGGATAAGAACTGGCATTGCTGAAGTGGGTGCTGATGTTCTGAAGAGTTACCTGAGCCCCATGACTACAAGAAAGCTACTTAATCATCTTTGAAGGCCCACCCTGGGCAGGAGTATCCACAGTGCAGATAACAATAAATGAAGTTAATATAGTCCCCATCTGCAGGAAGGCACATTTGTTGTTGGATTACATTAGAACCCTACACAATCTGGTGTGATCTGATATAGCATTTTTCAAAAAGCCCCAGATTATGATAGAGGAATTCTGAAGCAGGAGCTTCATCATGTAACTGTCTATAAGGAAAACCACTTGGAACTATACTGTTATTGATATCCTAGTTGTTACCAGTCATATCAGTCCTTAGTGCTTAGCTCTGCTTGGAAATGGCCATTTAGTCAGACTCATAGCTTCCCTTCCTTGCTTACCAGGGCTGTCACCAGATCACATATTCCTTTCCTGAGGCTTAAGTAATCCCAAATCCATACTATGTCTGCAATACAGTAGAGGGTTTTTGGTGAGCTGTATTTTGGAATTCACACATACTGTTGAGTGTACTGATCTTTTTCAGTGCTACAAGACTACAACAATTCAAGATTAAGAGAAATAGGTAATATTTTCTTTTATCTCCCCCCTTCCCAGATTCATGAATTAAGTAAGTAGCCAAAGGCAAGTGCCATGCAGCGGTGACTAGTTTATCTGTCAACTGGTTTAAGTTACCATTAAAAGACATGGCACTTCCGGGGTTTCAGATCTCCTGTTCACCTGCTGACTCAATGACTATCCCTTGAATTATCCTAGGCAAATACTGAGTAAATGATGGTGATCTTTCCATGCCCTGTGCAGCTCTTTGATGGACTGGTGTTACCCTTCTGCTTTTTTGTCCACCTGCCTTTTGACACTCCCTGCCTCTTAGTGCTCTCCTCCTGACCCATTTTCTTTCCTTCAAGCTCATGAAAATAAGGCTTTCTTCCTTTCCCTAAACTATTCCATATAATCTCTGGTACTCCATCTACTTGGGAATATGGAAGGGTTCTTATGGGGTTTTTTAGGGGGGGGAGTGTGGGGTGGGGCAGAAAGGAGGATAGAGCCAAAAACATGTTAGCTGATGACTTATATGTGTTGAAAAATACTAAAAATACTCTCAGAGAAGTGCTAGTGTGATGGAGAAGAAGAGGTACTAGTACTTCTGAGATCTATGCCCAGCACTTGTTATCAACTGAAGCAATTTTTCAGCTTCTATACCTCATTTTTTACCTAAACCAATACCTATTCCACTGATTATTACAGGTTTTAATTAATTCTATTTGTAAACAACTAGGAAGAAATTTAGTAAAATGCATTCAGAAAATTAAAGAACTATTAAGAAAGCTTATCTGAAAGTTTTGGGCTAGGGCATTCAGCTCTGCCTCATTTTCAATATGCTGCAAACAAGAAAACAAGTGATCCCTCAGTGAAGGACAAACCCCCATTATGAATGTCATTATGAATATATTCTTAGAGGTCTTATTTTGGGTGCAACATTATAACGAGATTTTCTAATGCTCTACCTCTTACACTGGAGAGAAAATCTTGGCATCATAATCCAGTTAAAACAGATACGTCTAAAGATGCAGCTTGAAATATACACATATCTACAGACCTCCTTCCAGATGCTACCAGTTTTGCTCTCTCTTGGATTGCAGGGGCACTAGTGCATGGATACACCAGAAGGCAGCCTGCCCTCAGCTCTCCTCTTCCTCTCCTGGTGCAGGCAGAGGAGGCTTCTGCATCTCAGACCCAACATAGATTCCGAAAATCCCCCTCAGTCTGTCTGGGAGAAAGCTGCTTGCCCTTAGGCATCACATGGAGAGATGACGCTATCAGAAAGCCACCATGGTTTGAAGTATGTGGGGCCACAGCTGGATTTAATTAGTTGTGTTTCAGTCATGTCACATTCTGAGGCAAAGGAGATTTGCCTGGAAAGCACCAAGGATTAAGCCTCATGTTCAAGGAGATAGAAAAATACATCTTAATCATTATTTATCTTTCCACACTAAAAGTATTACCCATATGGCCTGTGTTTGTCATTTACCCCCTTGTTCTTGGGCATAAGTGTCAGATCTTTACACAGGGTTAAAAAACCACTTTTCTGTAGAAAGAAGTTCCTGTCTGTAAAAATGTAACAAGAATTTTCCGAAACAAAGAAAACACTAAAGAGCTGAACAAAATCGTGTTACACCTCTTCTGCTTGGAATGACTTATTCCATAATTGGGATAAGGCATTTTAGAAAAACATCTACAGTCACATTGAAGCACATGGAGATTGACAAATTATTGTAAATATTAAAATCCCACCTCTCTTACAAGGGATCCTAACGCAGGCACCTAAGCAGGATGCACAAGGTAGGGCTCACTAGCAGGTAACATTACTGTGCAAATTGACCAGGTGGAGCAAATTATGCCTTAAATAATCATTGTTCTGGTGAAGAGCCAATACCACTAATTTTTTAAAAGGAACCAAGTGCCTTAGGATTTTAATTAAACCTGAGGTCTTATTTTTCCTCTTGTACATTCAAATCAACACATCTATACAAATTTTGTGTTGATAAATGAAATAAACTTTCACTTATGTATTAGAATTCCAGGTCTTGTTGAACTATTTAATGTGCCAGATTGTCAGGGTGATTGTCAGGGTCATGTTTATGTCTTTAATTTTCTGGACCCACTCGTTGAATCAAAAAAAAAAAAAAGTGCAGTCCTTGATGATTGACATTTCGTTGTATGGATTGCAGTGTTAGATGCCCTTTAGATATCTGCTGTACCAATGGAGCAGCTCAGTCATAGGTCAAATAACATCAATAAGATCACATGTCATCAATATTTGGATACTCAGTTAAGGATAGAATATAAAGGGCCTTGATTTTCTGTGCTCTGTATTTCCAAAAGGGTACATAGACCCTCAAGAGTGTTCCAGGTTTGTCACTCAAAAATGGAGGTACCTAATGCTTTTGAAGTTGACAACTTTTGAAATTTACAGCTCCTTGGTCATTTATTCAAATCTGCCTTGTCTGGCTAAGGAAGTCAGTTGCAATAGTGAAACATCTGCTAAGCCCAAGTAACTGTTCTCTGGTGGCAGATTTCAAACACAAATAAACAAATAATATTTGTTTATTTTTTTTTCTCCATTCCCTCTGCTTTGTGAAATACATATGTACAAATATTAACTTTGTTAAACAAACAGGCAGGACACTGACTTCCTGCAAGTGCTAAATTCAAACTCACAAACTGTGTGTTAAAGGAAGGGATTTGGCCTTCCTGACACACCTCCACTGAAGAGTTGATGCTCTGAAATAAATTGCAGCTTGCAGCTTTACACCCAGAAGCATCTTGTTCTGACTTAACCTCAGCCAGCATCAACTAGGCATCAACAGCTGCTCGGTCACTCCTCACCCCAGTGGGATGGGGGAAGAGAATTGAAAGGGTAAAAATGAGAAAACTCATGGTTGAAAAGTTCAACAATTGAAATAAAACAAAATAGTAATAATAATACACTGTAAAGAAAAGGAAAATTACAAAGAGGGAGAAATAAAATCCCTAAAGGCAAGTGACATAAATGAAAACAATTGTTCACCCCCAACTAACTGACGCCCAGCCAGTCCCTGACCAGTGGCTTTCTGCCAAGCTGCCTCCCTCCCCCAGGTTTATATGCTGAGCATGATGCCATATGAAATGGAATATCTCTGTGTTCAGCTGGGGTCAGTTGTTCTGCTGTGTAGCCTTCCAGCTTGCACTCTCCCAGACCACTCACTGGTGGTGTGGGGTGAGGAGCAGAAGAGCCCTCGGCTGTGTGTGAGGTAAGGAAAGCATCTCTATATTATCAGTGTTGATTCCAGCACAAATCCAGCAGCTACTATGAAGAAAATTACTGCAGCCAAAACCAGCACACCCTTGCACAAGTTGAGGCTGGACAGGGACCACTGCACTGTAGCTCTGTCAGTTTGTGTCCTTAAGGTGGCAGCAGCTATAAAAAGTGTTAGTTGTTTTTTGGGGGGGGTTTGGGTTGATTTGGTTTGGTATTTTCCAGTGGGAGGGGGAGGACATTGGAGAAGCGGTCTTAAAATTGGAGAAAATAAGAGATAGCTAGTTTTTTGGAGCTCCTGCTTTAATCTTTCATTTTCGGCTCAGCAGAATCATTCATAGGCAGATTAGTCATTATTAAGACCTTATTTCAGAGCAAATCCTGTATGTCAGTAGATTAGGACAATGAGGAAGATTAGCATCTCAGTGTAGGTGCTGGGAGTGAGTTCTTTATCTTATCATTAGCATGGACTTTCATGGGTTTTGATCATAATTATTAATTCTACCAGCAGATTTCTGAGCAGGGATTAAAATGCAGATAGATGTCATTAAAGTAGCATAATCAAGCTGAAAGTGAGGGTTTTGTGGCAGGAAAATTGTCTTTTTTTTAGCAGTCAATTTAATTTTTGGACTTTTCAAAGTTAATTTGTTGTTTAAAATCGGTTTGTTTACTTTAAATGTGTTTGTGATAGAGTTTTATTAAGTATTTTTCTCCTCAAAGAAAGATATTCTTATTATTCAGGTTAAATTTTATTCTGATTAGTATAAATTGCATGTAAAATTCTTAAGCAATGTGTCTGCACATCCTTGCATTGTCATAAGTGGAAGCCAAGCATACAGATGAAGAATTACTGAATTAATTGAAAAACATCCTCCTTTTTCTCTGTTTTCTTGCGTTTTTTTTTCTTCCTTTGTCACTTTTTGATTTTTCTGAGGCTTTTGCGTTTTATGGTTCTAATTAAATAAAAAATCCAAAAATTTGTCCTAGATTCAAGATGAACATTCTTAGAACATCAGAAATATTAAGCTTTCCACATTTCTGAATATTATGAGCAAAGTAGTAAATAAAGAGTAGACATTATTTCATCAGCAAAAGTCTTTTAATTAGGTTTTAGATCAAATCTTCATCAAGGCAGGGGTATGCTTCATTTGCAAAAGTGCACAAATGTTTGGATGCATAAAGAATGATAATGCTGTACATTATTGAAATGTTCACAGAACTCTGATTTTGCAAAATGTAAAATGCAGGAGCGTGAGGAGCAGATATAATCCTATGAAGAATATATATCTGCAGCTCATACAAACAGTGAAGATGGCTAGTTGGCAGTTGTTTCTGTTCTAATTTCTATACTAATCACAAAGTTGATATGACGAACCACTTATGGCACAGGTAGTGATTACACACACCTGTAGGTTTCTTCTGTATCATATTCAATTTTTTTTGCTTGTTTCTTGCATTTCATCCTATGTTGCATGCTCTCTGGGGGTTTGGCTTTTTGTCATATTTTTGCACAGCACCTAGCTTAATAGGTCAGGTTCTTTTGGATAACTTGGCAATTAACTATGCAGATAGGTATTTAAGCTGTATATGCGATGAGGAAGAGCGGCATATGTGGTCCTCTGCCTCTGGTTATGCAACAGCTTCGAAGACGGCAGTGTTTTGTAGCCTGAGAAATGGCAGTGTTCTAGTATTTCTACTAAAGGTGGTAGAATTCAGTGGAGGTATTTTAGTATGCTAATTTGGATGAATGCTTAAAAACATGCAAATAGTTCATCTAATGTCATACAGAAAGTTAATAGTACACAGAGTCCTAGTCCTCTCAGACACTATCTCTAATAGCAAAATAGGATCTACATAATCTGGAGATTCCTAAGAATTTTTGCTTACTTGCCTAGCTTTTCAGTGTTTAATGAAGATAACAGCTCCTTTCTGACTCTTTTTGCATATTTAGACACACAGCTACACCCACACTATATCCTTCTTCTTGCTTCATAGTTCCTAAAAGCCATTTCTTGATATTTTTCTGCTGGCATAAAGAATACAGCCTTGGGCAAACAGCATGTGCAGGGCTCATAGAGCTGTCAGGGGAGGATCTGACACGTTATTCTCCCATCATCTGAGAACACACTGCTGGGCATGTGCACACAGACAGGGCAAGATTTGTACCAGAAAAAAACCAGCCAACAATTGAGTAGTGCAGAAGTTCATTCATTAAGACATATCCCTAATGAGTATAAAAATGCTCATTTTGAGGCAGCAGATGCACAAAATCTAAATAAATTTCCCATTGCTAGTATGGTATAGGGGAATAGAGCCCACATTATACTTCTCTCCACATAAATACAACTACTAAAACTCCTACTATGCTTTAATGCATGTCTATCTGAGGTATGTTGTAACTAAACAGAAAGTGCATCAGGGATTAAACTACACAGAAAACAAATATTCACATTGCTCATTGTCATCATTTAGCTTAGAATTAATTGAAAATTGGTGCAATTTTTTTCTCTGTCTGTTTTCATCAGCAAAAGAATTTGAGTTTTTTCTTCTATGAAATGGCAGCAGTAAATCAATTCTGATCAGTAGATTTACCTGCTTGTTCAGTAGGGTGTCGTAAACCCTCATGATTTAAGAGCACTAGCTATTGCTGTGCATATGTGAGAAATCCAGCTGTATCTCCCAGGTCTGTGCTGTTCACTCTTCCCAAGGCTCAGGTCATATATCATCCCTCTGTTAATGATATGATTTTATGGTGCCAAATCCATGAAGAGTTACAACTTTCTTCCACTCATTGGGACCAAATTCTGCAGCCATTTAAAACTCATTGAATTCAGAGTGATTTTTGGAAGTTTTCCATAATTATCAATGGAAGCATTACTTGTTCAAAGGGAACTCAGAAACCAAGTGAAGACTTTGGGAATTTAGACATGCTATTTATGTGCTATTCAACCCCAGCTCTGCAGTGTGTTCTTAAAAACCCAAATATGCGTAGGAGATCTTAGTCCACCCTTATGTCTCTTCTGTTGTCTCTGAAGAATAGTCTGTGGAGCTGGAAGGACTGATTTTGCTCTTAGTGTGCTGAAGAAGATTGCTTGACGTGCTTGGGGAAGGTAGAATTTGATGCCACACGAGGGCAGTAATGGAAAGAAGAGTGAGGAAAGCCACAAAGATGTTATCCTTCCTACAAGGGTAGGAAGTGTAGGAAGAAGGAATAACAAGGGAATACAGGGAGAAGAGGATGCTGAGAAAGCTTGTGCACCAAGAATTTGGACTTAATGGGGGGGGAAATGGACAGAAAAAGTATTTAGATACTATGTGATATTTGACTGAGGAAGCCCTAGAGATTTTCAGCAGAATCAAGGCAGAAAACAACACCAGAAGAAGAAAGGGATGTGGCTGCCATCACGATAATCCATGGTCTCACGGTAACCTTGATTTTGAAAAGTTAGTTTATTTTTAACTGTTTCTTTGATGGGATTCTACAAAAGCCTTACCATTTTATATGGGTTTTTAAAAATGCTTCCCCTGGGCTGGAGTGTGTCCTCCAGACAGCTTCAGAGCTTTCAATCTGTTTACTGAATGATTTCTGCTCGCAACTTAAAAGTAGAAGGCAGTTAGTATTTGGGTTATTACATTTGTCTTCTCTCTGTGCCCTTTCCATATGCAGTGATTAAGCTACTGAAGAGCAGGAGGCTTGGCTTAGATTACAAACTCAGACTGAACATGCACATACAGATGAGCAAAGACAGACACTTGAGTATATTCACAGGATAATCTTACATACTCCCTAGTATACTCCTATAAAGTTCTCAGTATATAAGGAAATATTAAACTCATAAAAAGATTATGATAAATTATGTTCCTGGGCTCTTTGTTAATGGGAGTATCAGTTTGCAGAGAGAAGGGGCAAGTAACTGGCTTTAAATATCTTTTACTAGTTGCCATGATTTAACCCCAGCCAGCAACCAAGTTCCACACAGCCACTCACTCCCTCCCCCACCAGCAGGATCTAAGAAAGAACTGAAAAAGTGAGAAAACTTGTGAGTTGAGACAAAGACCGTTCAACAGGTAAAGCCAAAGCCACACACACAAGCAAAGCAAACCAAGGAATTCGTTCACTATGTCCCATGGGTAACTGGGTGTTCAGTCATCCCCAAGAAAGCAGGATTCCATTGTGCATAATGGTGACTTGGGAAGACAAATGGCATAACTCCAAACGTCCTCCTTTCTTCCTTCTTCTCTCCTCCTTATGTTCTGAGGATGATGTCATATGATACAGAATATCCCTTTGGTCAGTTGGGGTCACCTGTCCTGGCTATGTCTTCTCCCAGCTTCCCATGCACCCCCAACTCCTCCTCAGCAAGGCAGTGTGGAAAGCAGAAAAGGCCTTGACTCCATGTAAGCCCTACTCAGCAATAACAAAATATCTCTTTATTATCAACACTGTTTTCAGCACAGTCCGAAACATAACCCTATACTAGCCACTGGGGGGAAAATTAACACCACCCCAACAAATACCAGCACATTCCACACCTTATTCTTTACCATTTACATCATGCCCAGGTCTCTAGTATTCAAAACAATCTCATTAACCATCCCTCCCCTTCCTGTGCCTTGATATAATGCAGGGACATTGTTCCCTTAAATCTAAGGTCCCCCCCTGAAAAATGTCCATAAAATGTCCACAAATGTCCCCAAAATGTCCAGGACAGCAGAGGTGATGTGTTGCATGGACATCAAAGCCAGCTCAGGTTGAGTCACTGTTGCACTCACACTGCTTCTTGTACGGCTTCTCCTTAACTGTTTTGGGTGGTTCCTGCAACACAAAACTCGAAACATGGGCTACAACAGTTTAAAGGTATATCCAAGGTATATATTATTTTGCTACTGGGCAATGAACTCCTCTATTTGTCCCCAGCTTGGCTTGTCCCCAGCTTGGCTACAACAAGGGGTCCCTTGCTGAAGTCCACCTTATGATTCTCCATTAGCTTCAGGGAGACAGCCTGCCTCACCATGGTCTTCACCATGCCAGCAAACCTGCTTCTGGGCAGGCTTCTCATGGGGTCACATCCTCCTTCAGGCATCCACCTGCTCCAGCGTGAGGTCTTCCACAGGCTGCAGGTGAATCTCTGCTCCATCCTGGACTCATTCACAGATCACAGACCCTTCAACTCAAGTTCATGCTGGAGTTTTAACTCAGTTTAACCGAGGCTGTTAAACTACCCTACTAACTTACAGTAGCTCAAAGAAATATTTTAGCTACAAAGAAGTTGGTCGGATATGGTGAAAGACATTTTCTTATTTGTCAAAGAATATGTTATTAGCCTTTTACTATCCAGTGATTATTTCATGCTGGGGCAGCTTTGTTTGGTCTGGGTTCCTGCATCCCTTCTGATACCTACAGAAAACAGGTAGAATGGGAACCATACAGCTGTGCTGTGTGTAGACTCCTGTTGACTTCATTGACAAGTGAAGAGGATAAGTTTAGGGATAGTAGCCAAGTAAGGTTTGTTTGCACATCCAATACGCTTTTGTCGTTTGTTCCTTGATTAACTTCTCTATTTGGTCGTATGAGTTCTGACCATCTCTGAGCATTTTTTGATTATAAAAAAGACTCACCAAAAAGAAATAAAAAAAGAAAGAAAAAGAAGATAATTATTTTGCTTTAACACAATGCAAAAAAAAAAAAAAGAGTTTGAAGACAAGGAAGCTGTGTTGACAGCAGGTGAACGAATACACAGGCAGTATGAAATAGATCTCAATTTTCTTTCACTTGGGGGGTTGTAATCCTGTAATCTTGAAAGCCAAGGCCAAGAGATCTGTCTGGAAGAATCAGTGTTCTAGCAGATTGGAACCTCAGAGTTACTCATTGCTGCTGTGATGGAGAAATGTATGAGAATGTCAAGAAGATGAAAGAAATCTTAACCTGAGGAGACAGGACATAAACCAAACAGAAACCTAAAATGAAAACAAAAGGAAAGAAATTAATTTAAAGCCAAATAAAAAATGGTTGAGTCCAGATGTGGGTGTGTTGTCACTACGAGCACAGTCAGAAACCAAAGATTCTGAGGTTTTGGTTCTACTTTGTCATACATCATATGGAAAACATGTCATTGGGAAAGGAATCTCATAGAGGTCCATAGAATCCTGATGTTGCATTGGAAAGTGCTGCTCACTGGCTTTAGAATTAGGGGACATGGCACGGTCCTTTCAAGTCACAGAGTAAGACAGTGTATTTGAGGCACAAACTCCTTGAGTATGAGGAAAGATGTCATGGATTAATTTTTACTTAGGTTGAAAAACTGAATTAATAGTTTCATGGAAGAAAAGCCTGTAAGAACAGCTAAATATAAAAACAGGTAGGTGAAGAAGTCCTAGGTGGAAATTGTTGAAGTCTGTCAGAGTGCTGTGGAAAAGAATTTGCATGTCCTTATTTTAAACTCCTCCCCAGGCATATGCTGAAGACTTTTTTTTTGAGTCTTCCATGTTACTAGATTGTATCCAACAGTGGATATGGGCATTTTCTGTCCTAATGACATTGAACCTTCTATTCTCTGTGTGAAAAGGTAAATATATATACACACACACACCTCTGAGGCATTTTTAGCTTGTTGAGGAAATAAATATCTGAGGTATTCCTTAATCCGCAAAAGCTGCTGTAGAAGTTATAAGATATTTATCATTAAACGAAATTATCTGATTTTTTTTTCTTAGATTTTTAATAGTGTTGGTTTTCAAGATTGTCAACAGTGTTTAAAGAGTGTGTTGCATAAAGGCTTACAAGTCATGTGGGAAATTAGACTATGAAAAAAACTGAAGGGAAAAGCTCCCAAAACCAAAACAGAACTTCATCAAAAGAAGAAATACTTTCCATATACTAACTGAGGTGCAAAAGAAAAAAAAAAAAAAAAGTAGCACCTTTGCTCTTATCACTCTCCTCAAAAACTTTGAATCTGCCCATGAAAGAGAAAGAATCAAAATAGCAGCAATTACATTAATTTCATTACTAAAAGATCAAGGTCACAACAACAGCAATTACCTGAAATTTTCTATTACTCCAATTATATTATTATGAAAATGAACACTTGCTAACTACAATAAAGCTTTCAGGGGCACTAAAGTGAATTTTTTTCATTTCAACATGCTTGCTAATTGTGTCAGGACTTCAGTGTAATGCGATTGCTATTGCTTTGATCTCGTCAGAACAACACAGTAGATAGATAGTGCCTGCTTCTTATAGGCTTCATCTACAAATAACTTTTAACCCAATATAACCATTTAGGTTAAGGACACTCTGTTTCACTGAAATATTTATATCACTGTATATCCTAGTAGAATAAAGCATTTCGGAATGAACTATATTAGCATAGGTATGTTTATAGTGATGTAATTGAGTCCAAAATAAGCAGTTGTACAGTTTTGTGACCCAGTATAACAAGATGCAGAAAAATGTGATGTTTCTGATCCAGCTATGTTGGTGGAAGAAATTGCCACCTCTCGCTGCTAGTCACCTGGATCTGCCAGCAAAGTGTTTTTCATGAGCATTCCCTAAATTGCTTTAGGCAAAATGAGCCAATGTATGTCAGTGAGAGAATTTAAAGTGACCTAGCAGTTTTTGCCTGCAGTGACTCAGTGAGCACCCACACAGACTGCTCAGCTTCTTACCTGGTTTGGGCAATAACTTCAGCACAAGGACACACACACCAGCTGTTGGAAGCAGTTATTTCTTTCGTTGGCAAGGACAAATTTGTAGGGCATGTCCACAGCCTTACAGCAGTGTTGCATTCTAGCAAAGATAAGGCTTTACCCATACTGAATTTATGCTAACGGGTGCACAATTTCAGATGAATCTCCCACTGCAGACAGCCATGGTCCAGAACATTTTCCAGCCTTCTCTTGTAACAAAATATGGTTTTTGCTTCTGCTGCTGTGATAGTGTAGAAATAGGCTATTCCAGAGTTTTATTCTTCTAGAAATGGCTAGAAAGCTTCTCACTTCCAGCCTGTATTTAGTCATAGCATGTTAACAGCTCCATGGTCCATGGTCTGTTTACATCCTTCAGCTTAAGAAGCTCTCTTACATTGGCATTTATGTCCCACAGTTATCTGTATAAAGCAATCATATCTTCTCTTAGTCTCTGTTTTACCTAAGCATACTCCTAAGTCAGACTCACAAGCTCTGCTCTCCAGCCATCTCCTGCTCCTAATACTCCTCCCTGAATTTCTGCAGGCTGAACTTGTCATTCTTGAACATCAGTATCCAAAATTTGCTGTAATAAACATTTTTCTGTGTGCCTTTACTACATATAACTTCTGTGTCTCTACTGGAAACGTTTTGTCCCAAAGCATTCTTGATAGCTATCACCCTTATTACAGCTGAATCACTGTAGTATCTCATTGTCATCCAATTATCTATGGATAATTTGTTTCTAACATATAACAGAATTTTTTTTTCACTCCTGCATGCAGGACTTTGTATGCTGTCATTTTATCTTATACTTAGTTGCAGAGGACTTTCAGTTCTTCTTTTGTGATATTCCAGTTTTATTCTGTATTGACATTTTCTCCCAATCAGTGCTAGCAGTGAATTTTATCAGCACATTTTTTTTGCCAAAATAATTAAGTAATTTTTTAAAAAAGTGTTGTTAGGACTTACACCTGTCCCTTCTCTTCAGCATGATCACTTGTTTTTTCTTCATCAGCTACTTCTTATAACTCTTGGGAAACCACATTCTTTAGCCTGTAGTTTGGTAGCCTACCAGTGTTGTCTAACAAGAGTAAATCTGTCATATCATGCATTTTAAAGAAAATAAATTTATAGTTACACAAAGAGATTGTATTAGGTAAGACAAAAATAGAACAACAGTGAGACAAACTACTGGACTTTATAGACAGTGAAAGAGGAGTGCTTGACTTACCCTTGGGTGATGAATGTCAAAAGATAGTGAAAGGCTGCTGGTTTCTGGGAGTCATTAAGGCCAAAATTAATAAACAAGGTTGCAAAATCAGCCAAGCTGATGCCACTGAGAATAAAACAAAAATAGGTGGGTTGGTTGTTGGGGGAGAGAAAAATGAGAGAAGGCAACATGAGGAAAATCCAGTAATGTAATCAGGGCAGTTGGAGCGTATCTGTTGAGAAGCCCTATGCCCAAGTAGCAGAGCTCTAACAGGGCGATAAACTGATGGTAGGACAATGCAGAGGGTTAGACTTGCTTCTGCAGTCAGTTGGTATTTCCCTGTAAAAGGCATTTACTTTTAAAAAAAGCCAGTAATGACAACTTTCAACCTTTGGGGAACATTGAGCATTTGTGGGCCTAGTTTCCACAGCCTAAGATGGGGTTCCTATCCCTTTGGGGTCTTCAGTTAGCTACTGTTATGTAGCTCCTCATATTGTAGCTCTCCCTTTTAGGATCTTCTTGTGTGAGAGAAAATGTATCTGTATTCCTTTTGGACTTTCATGAATCAGAATCCAACACTATCTAATGGCTTTTTATCCTGTATTGTCTGTTAATGAGTCACTTCATCCTTCTTTGTATCACTAACTTGCAAAATATTTATCTGGAATTTGTATCTTTTATAAGATTACAAAGTTGTAGAAGAAGTTTTGTGTATTTTATTCCCTTTTTATTTTTTTAAAATTACCATGAGCATAATTCAAGTGACTAGTGGTAATTCTACAGACCTGAAAACACAGGCAATAATTGATGTGAAGTTACCATTGCTAACATTATATCAGCATCAGGAGCTGATGTAATAGGATAAGTCAGTTCTGATCTTTCATGGTTTATACAAAACCCACGATAGTAGGTAGCACTAACAATAAAAGTGATGGATACTGTAAGGTAGGACTAAGAAACAGAACTGAATTGCATCAGACAGTACAGTTCATTGAATAGTGTGTCCTCTGATTATATTACTATTATATACACAAGCTGGATTTGAGCTTGTCTGTGAGCCTAGATAATTTGTATGTTATCTTTGATACTTAATGACATCTAAATGTCAAGCTGCAGCTCTTCTGTACTTTATTAACCAGCTGCATACATTATTTTTTTCCTAAACAGTTTTGTGTTTGTTTTTTTTTTATCAGTTCTTTCATTAGATATTCTATATATAATCTTTCATTATATATTTTCTCTTAAAAAGAGAAGGGAAAAACTAGGGAAAAGTTGTTGTTTGTGCTGTTACTTTTAACTGGTGTGGCAGCCTGCATTAGAGAACTCTTCAGTCCCTGAGTTAGTGAGTTTATATCCACAAGAAACAGTTTAGAAAAATATAAATTTACACATATCTGCAGTTTTTAACAAGTCTTTTCACATCTATAGTTAGTTGAGAGATAGACCATTCATCAGAGATGTGAAATAATTTTCATTATAGCTTAATAACAACCGTCAGTAGCTAAACATTATCTCTACTGGAGAAAAGTAAAAACTTATCTTTGCATCGAACTTTTCATACAATTTGTTGCATCAAAATAGTGAATCTATATAAAATTCTAGCAGAAAGAAGGAACTGTAGTTTATTTACATTAATGTAACTGCTAAAAGTCCGGTAAAAGGTAGCTCTGTTTTATCTCCAATAAGTTTTTAAATCAAGATGATTATCTTGGTGCTAGAAACACACCTTTATTGTATGAAAGATTAACCCAAATTAGGATTAAGAGTTTTTTAAAGTGTGGATGCAAGTCAAAATCTCATTATTCTTCAAAATGGCATTCCAGCAAAACTCTCAAAAGGAACATTATGACTCATGTCTCAAAGACAGGATGGGTCAGCCTATGCACAGTGACTAGCTTTGGGTTATTGCCTACTCAGAATTTGCTCTATAAAAATGTTTCCGAATGCACTTGGCACACAGGTCTGTACTTGTATTGTAACTCAGCAATTATCAGTGACAACTTGTTTGTCTGTGGCACTTTTCTTCTCAAATCTCCTCTTGCTCACTCATGGTCTGCAGCTGTTAGTTTTTCAAGTCTCTTTGAAGTAGACATACACACTCACTTTTATTTTAACTCTGAAGAAATTGAGGAGCAAATAATCAGAGAAACTTAATTATGGTTTGCTTTCCAAAAAATGTGAATGTAGGTGCTAGAAACTTATATTGTGATGATTGATTGCCTACTAAATTCTAGACGTTCTGAATATCCTGTGAAGTTGTTAGGTGAAGTAAACAATACAGGTGTTTCTCCAGGGCTAATCTAACTGAGGAAAGCTTAATATCTATCATGATGAAGAGTCTGTGAAGCATATGCCAGTTTGGATCTCCCATGATAAGATTAATGAAAAAAAACCCTAACTTAAAAGATCACATTTAAAGACTTACACTGTAAGTGGATATGAGTGACATATGGATTTGTGACTAGGAGGAAACTAGGAATAACATTTTGGTAATGAAATCTATTATAAATGATAATGCAATACAAATCACATTACAATCCTGAAAAGCCCTGTAATTTTCACCCCAATCTTGCACATTGAAAGGAAATAGACTTGTATCAAATACATGGAAAAGTGCAGTAACCCTGTAAGTTAACTGTGTGCCAAGTTACCGCTGTATTGGCCCTGTACAACCATTTCTGACTTCATATTTGGCTTTGTTTGACTACCACTGTGTATAAACTGTATCTGAAATCTGCAATGCACTATGCAATTTTGGATTTGTTAAAGGGAACATACACTCATTTCCTTCACTGTTTAGTCTGAAAGCTAAAAAACAGGAAGCTCATCATGCCTTCAATAAGATCTGGTATGAAATAAAATGCAATCTTCATTTTTACTGGTACCATGCAAGAGACATAAAAATGGTGTGCTACGCTGAAAGGTGCCACTGGTTTATGCCTAGGCTGTTGATTCACAAGGATTTAGAACTTGGTGCTAGATGCTGCTCAGATTTTTCTTTTTCTGGTATCTAAAGTTTCAAGGCTTCTTTGAATTTGACAAGTGCTGTAATCTAATATCTAGCTGTGTGTCACTAACAAGGAGAGAGTTTAAAGTTCAGACAAAAATCTAGTCACCAGGTGTTGTTCACTAAGTCTGAGAACAAAACACACGTGTAAAAAAAATTAGTCAAAATAATGTGAGAATCATAGAAAGGGTATTAAAAGTTAGCAAAGTTATTGGAATATAATTTGTCCTTTACACATTATATAAGTGAATCAGTATAAGTAATCTGGCTTAAATAACTACAGACACACGATCAGCTCACTGTATGTGCTAGAGGTAGAAGAATTGCATACAGCCATTCCCCATGTCCCCTGTCATTTGATGGTGATAAATTGCACAGTGGAATCCCCTCTTATGCCTTTAAAGGTCATCTGCCCCCAGAGCTACTGCTGTTGAAGTCGCATGAGTAAAACAGAACAAGTGGGGAGAGGTGAAGAGACATCAGCAAGCACGAAGAGTGAATATGGATAAACCGCCCTTTTAGGTTGAAAATTTTTTTCTGCAATGTCGAGTTATCATTGTATTCACTTTGCAACACTAATCAACACTAGATAGACAGGAAATCAAACTGCTTAGTGCTCACGGGGTAAACATGAGGATTTGTATCGAACTTCAGAACTTACTTCCTGGCTAAGCCAGATTGTCCCCCTTGAGCTATTTTCAAAATGCATCAGCAAGAAGGAGGTTATGTAAAAAGACCTTAAACCATATGTCATCAGGTTGTATCCACTTACATCAAATACTTTAACACTGAATGTAGACATCTCTGCACTGTGTACAACACTTGCATGAGATTAGTTTTTGCCAGATAAGGCTGGATAACCTGTCATTAACTCCTAATGAGAGAAGCTGATATATAATGTATGCTGGCTTTGTATTTTGCTGATCGAATTACCAGGGAAAAGAATACTGTATATAAAGCAAACATTTCACTACTTTAGGAGAACAAAAATTTAGTTGTTTATCCCAAATACAGTTGTTATTTAGCTATTATTTGTCCCAAATACACTGTTCTTATATTATTTATCCCAAATATATTGTTGTTATCCCAAATATATAGTTGTTATTTAGTTGTTATTTATCTCAAATATATTCAGTGAACTGCATATGAAAACACGAAAAAATTCATTTGCAAGATTAAATATTTATCCAAATTGCAAAGTCAGCGCCCAGCAAGACAAACTAGGACAAGATTGTGAGACAGTGAAGGTCAAACTATCTGCTGTTTATTTCCTCCTCATGGCTAATGTGAGACATTAGCTAGGAAGTGCTGGTTACTCTTTTGTCTGTAGTTGCTAGTGAACAAATGGGGCCAATAACTGGATATATTCTATTCATGTTACAGGTAAATATTTTAAGGCTTCGTCCAATCTGTGTTTATCTTTTAAACCTGATCTCTTCTGCTCCCTTCTTTCTGTCCTGTGATGTTGAACTTTCAGCAATGTTTTAAGCTATTTTTCTAAAGTTTTACAGGTGAGTTTTTAAAATATATTATTTGGGTTGACTTTTATTTTTAAAGCTGTTTACAAAAACACTAACTTCTATAGCTCAGCCATGTGTTGGATAAAATAGTCTCAAATTATTTGTATAGCCCAGGCAGCCATAACACAAATTAATCAATTCCCAAGATAATGTCTTTTGTTTCTATGTGTTGGCCTAGTTGCAAGCAGGTAAATACAGATAGAGGAGCTCTTTTGTTTTTTGTTTTTTTTTTTTGTTTTTTTTTCTTCATCTTCTTCATTTTATACTGTCATTTTCAAATGACATATGTGAAGGAGCAAGATTCAGGATGGGAACAGTTCCAGGCATGGAGGAAGATATACAGCAATTGACAGGACTTTATTATATGGACTTTACAGTTTTTATATGTTTATATACACATTGCATGTTGCCCCTATATTTCCCGGGTGTGCCCGGCTTCCCCGCTTCCCTCTCTGACAGGCTGCAGAGGCTGCGGAGAGGAGACAGCCACCATTCGCCCTTTCCTTCCCCGGCTTCTCCCACGTTCCGCCCCCTTTTGCCTGTGTCCCTATCCCGATTAGTTCCCCCATTTGTCTGTCTCATGCCCCACCCCATGTTCTAGCCTTTTCCCCACCCGAACTGAAAAAAATCCCGTGCACGCCTCAATGAAGCATTCCATCTGCACCCCTACCTTGTCTCCGAACCCATCCGTGCTGTGTCACAGCCCCATCTCCCCCCTTGGACCGTGGCAGAAATATACGTATATTTCTTTCCCAGTTGCATATCAAAACTTGCAGCACATTGTAAGCATGGAAACGTGTGAACAGAGCAGCTTTGGTTTTATTTGGAGCAAATTTGTTCAATTCAATTTGAAGTAATTTTATGATTGCATTAGTGTTTTGAAACAGAGTGCATTTTACAGCTTGTACATTATGCAGTAGTACCTAGAAGGTCAATAAATGCCTGATTAACCACTCTGAGTAGAATATGTTTTACCTTTCATTTCAGAGAGATATGTGTTCTCTCCTTAATTAATTAAAAAGTAGCATCTTTCTTTAGCCAATAAGCTAATTAGGTAATGATATCATTATAGTATGGACACTGTATTAGTCATCATAAAGATAATTGAATCAATTTAAATGGGAGAAAAGTGAAATCATAAATTGAATTAAAGGGAAAAAAGACTGGGCATTTAGGCTAGATTCTGACGTTTTCAATATACCCTCCTTCTACAGGCTGACCCCCATGGGCTTAAGAATGGCTATTGATGAAGAGGAACAAAATAGGCAATAGCAAGCTGGATATATTGTATAAAGTTAGACACAAGGATAGCTGATACCCCTGATATCCATCTGTGTTGTCTGGATTGAACTTGAAACCACTTCTAGAAGCTGCTGAAAGAAAAGATTTCTAATCATCAAAGAGGTTTTCCTGCACCTCTAAAGAAAGCCTTCTGTGTCGTTAAAAGGAAAAAAAATATTAAAAAAAAGTTATATTAATTTTCGTAAAGCTACCAGGAGCTATAAGGGAAGTAAATATAGACATATAGAAATGAATGTGTTTGAAATTAGGTTTGATTTTAGTTTTGGTTTTTTTGATTTATTCAAATAGAGATTATTTGTATATTTTTTTTAGTAGATTTTACAGGGAAAGAGTTCATTTTCAGATGTGAATAGCTTTTTCACTGGAAATGATGGCTGCTGAGCATTATGCCAGTAAAATACATAGTGCTGCTTCATGTCACTGGCTGCACTGTACTTTTGCTCTGGGAAAGGATATGAACATAACATGAACTAGTTGATTCATCTCTGACATGAACTGACCTTTCAGCATTTCAGCTTAGCTTTGAGATGATCTTGTAAGGAGTGCTGATTAGCAAAATCTTTTTAATTGGCTATTTAGCTGAGACACTCAAGTGTTCCTGGTGTATGAGGTTTTCTTTAAGAGGGTTCTGCAAATGTGGAATAAATTCTGAAGCTTAGCTAAGTATGACCTGGAGTTTCTGAAGAGCGATGTATGAGGACAACTATTTCTCCTAAAGTGCCTACATGGGATGACTTGAATCCAAAAAAAAACTGTTTTAGGAAGAAAAATGCAGCAGTGGGAAAAAATTCCTGTGGATATAGTGGATGATTGCAAGCGGTGGATGTGTCTTCACTATTAAAAGAAAGAGATGATACCTTAAAATTATCTTCAAGTATAAACTTAGCTTAGCCACAGTGATTCCTACTACTCTGTTGCTCTTTGACTGCCAGCACACATTAGCCTTCTTTATGATATGTGTGATCTCTAATGTGCATTGCGACACCATCTTATTTTTACATTTATACATGTTATGGTGTTTGGGTTTTTTGTTTCCAGTGATACATATTTTACAGTTGTTATTGCACCTTTTGTTTTGGAAATAGGCCCTATGCACAGAGGAATTGTATGCTAATGAGAACCAAGCCACTCAGAATCTGGCTTCCTTGGCTGACAATAAGTTGCATAAATCCTAGATGAAATCAACATGAACTGAACATTTCTTCTTGCAAAGTAGGTGACTTTTCGTACAACAGTCTTCTTCAATGGACACATATAGTCGAAACTTGTCTTACAGAATGACAGATAAATTTTATTGTAAAAAAATCAATTTCCTTCCTTCAGTATTTCCTTTAATAATTTCAAACATCGTATATCTTAGCAAGAAATGTTCCCAGCCACTGTGATTAACATGCAAAGCTGTTTCTTAAGAGTATTCATTCTTCTTTTAAAAATGACAAGAAGTGCTAAGAGGACCTTGTTCTTAATTTTTAAACCCACTAATTTCATTGTGTCTGACACAAAGCAGAACATCTTTGCTATAATTGCTGTATAAGTTATTTTTTTCCTCAAAGTTGTAATTTTCCTAAAATAAGCTGGACTGCTTCAATTATGTAAATCAAATATCTGGAGAATAAGATGACTGCATTGGCAAAACACAATAGAACTTAACAGGAAGCCAACAGAGAGAGGGAGAGAGTGATGGGGAAGGCAAAAGCCCAAATGAGGATGTTTTTTTCAATTAGAACCACAGCGAATTCTCTACCCTGCTGGTAAACTGGCTCCTGCAGCTTCTCATTCTGCCAGATTTGCTCTTCCCTTGGTGCCAGAGTATGACCATTAAGATTGGCAGGAAGTCTAGACTAAAATGTAAGCTAGTGTGCAGAGACAAGCAGTGACTGAGAAAAAATGACAGTTTGCTTCTGTTGATTTTTTTGTATTTCTGTTGAAGCAAATATATAGGCAGTAGTGCCCAGAATAGCCAAAGAGATCATGATAAATTTCACATAAGACACCTCAAGCAGTATGAGGTGAAACAACAACTGGAAGATGGAAAAAGGCCATAGTAATGGCTAAAAATATATTTATTCTCAGGACTAACAGCCTGCTTTAAAGAGCTGACACAAGGTGGCTTGGATCCTGAAAATCCTGAAAACAGTTGACTTCCATACATACCCTTATGTGACTTCTCCTAGAAATCCCAACCTTCCCTCACTCAAGATCTTCTCAGTGACCTACACTGAACTGTTCTTAGGGTGCATCTGTTTTTATCTCTTCACTCCAGATGGAATGATCAAACTGAAGGCAGCTACACAAAGGTGAAATAGCACCATTGATCTATATTATGAAGTCACTGCAGCTTTATTTTTAATCATAATCCTTGTGAGTTTTATTATCAAAATCTTTTTTAACAGCTTCACAGTAGAGACATTCAGTAGAGACCTTCACTGATCTCTCTTCAGTGATTGACATTTTTTTTTCTTAAATAACTTTAGGTAATGCAGAAGTTGTTAAAATACTAGACTCATTCTGACAATTCTTTCTGACATGCTTCTTTTCCTATTGGTCAACTCTTTTTCTTCTGTTCTTTCAATGTGGCATAGAACTTAATCAAGTTCTTATAAGAGTTTACTTTCCTTAATTAGGGTTCTGAAATTCTCCTGGTTTTCGCTAGTTCTTGACTAAAATCAGAGCATAGAAAATGTTGTGTGCATTCAACATTGCTTAGCTTGAAATTTTAGGTATCTAAGTGTTTAAAATCTGTGATGGTTTATTCTAATTCTAATAATTCTCTCTTTTACATTGAAACTTTCCTTTTTGTCCTTGAATTATTTTGTGTTACATTTTCATGGCAGAAGACATCTGGTCTGATTTAGCATTCTGTACTTATTTACTCAGTGATTTCTCTGTTCAGATAACTCCATGTCTTACAAAGGACTTTGTCAAAGCCTACAGTGAAGTCCAAGCAGATTCTCTTGTTTGATTTGCCTGTTACCACTTTTTGCTGAAATACTTATCAAGGAAATTTATAATTTTGCCTTTAGCTGACATGTCAAATAGCTAAACTGGTGACGTTTAATTGCCTTTTGCTTTGTACCCCCACTCCTTTCCTCAGTACAAGCTTTTCAAAAGAGATGTGTACACCCAAGATGTGTAAATATCCCAGTTTTCTATTATAGATTCTGAAAGCTACACACAGTTTTGTAAAACTCAGTAGCTGCTTCTTAAAATTGTTCCTTTAGCATCAAATGCTAAGATTTTGTTGCTAATACTTTGGTCCTGCAGTACCTCTCTTGCCTCAGTCTCAGACTGTGACATATTATTCCTGTGTGGATAGAAACCCTTAAAAACAGTTATGTCTCAGAATCTGATTAAAGAAAAATTCAAGCTTTTCCCTCTTCTTGGTCTAGCAGTACCAGTCCTCCTCTTGGTCTGGCATTCGCACTTACATTATTACTTTTGCTTTTTTCACTCAATTCTAATTAAATCCATACTTGTTTTTCATGCTTATTCCTCTTAAATTAACTCTTGCGAAATAGCTGTGCCCTTTACCAAGACTTTCCCTCTGGCCAAAGTAGCTGAAGAAAGCACTGTGTTCCTCACAGGGAGATGCAACAGGTAGTACATGCCATGATAGGATTAATGGCTGTTCCATATAAGAACAAATATTTTATAAGCAAAGAATTATAGGATGACATTATTTGTATTAGTCCTGCTTATATGTTGACTATATTTCACTTGGTCTGTTTGGGGTGAAACTTAGAGTTATATTGATTAGAATTTCCTTACATATCCCCTTACTTCACTGGCTGTGCTGAAATATGGGATTGCTTATCATATTGATTGCTTAATCGTACAAACAGCTTCACATTATTTTTGGTTATTGCAGCAGAGTGGAGGGAAAGCATCAGAATCAGACTGTAATTGCTGACAGATAATCATCTTTCTTTCCTTGGCATTGTAAGGCAGTTCAGGTTGCAGCAGATGTGTTTTATGAAGTTTTAAAATGAAGGGGTAGTAGAGATTGTGCCATGACATGACAACTGAAAGAAAAATGAGAAGGATAACAAATTACATATAGCAGATAAAACCTTATGTTTTGCATACATACCAGTAGGCATGAAGCACTCTCTCAGGTGCTGGAGAGAATAACATAAACAGATATATTCACATGTTAAAGTCATTTTTATATTGTCCAGAGGTTGCAACTTATTGGTGTGAAAATGTCACTTGCTGTTCCACAACATATGTTGCAAGGGTTTCTTCCAAAATTAAGTGATTTTGTTACTATAGTTTAAAACCATGAATGGACTGTTTCAGAAGTTTCACTAACACAAGGGAAAAAGGAGGAAAAATACCACTCAAAATGGCATTCAGCAGCATGTGTTAAGGTTACTTTTTACCTTAATTGTCAGCAAAGTTGAATTATTGTCATTATACTTCAGCACATGAAAGAGGCTTTGATCTCTCAGATATCTGAATTTTCAATATATAGATGAAATATCAGATCCTGGTTATTCCAATATATAGGAGGAAAAATACTTACCATTTAATTGTATGTGTAAATCCTATCTGCAACAGTGCATATAATTCTGGAAGACACAATAGAGTGGGTTGTGGCAGTACTATTGTTGCAGAACAATACTACAATTAAAGAGCATTATTACTTCTTCCCTATCAAAGGAAACCTTGCATATTATGTTTTTTAAACTCCTTTAAATTCTATCAAAACCAAGACTGAGCCAGGAAGACCACAGTTACTTCATTTATGACACACAGTTTCTTCTGGTTTGCTATGTGCATCTGTATGGGGACTCTCAATAACAAGGTTCTACGTATAGTAGCCAAATCTAACTACCAAAGGATATGTAATAAAAATGGATGAAAACTCACAAGAAAATACTATCTGCTGATTTATTTGCTCTGATACATCTTGTCCCTGCTATATGTTGTTGCTAACCAGGCTTCAACTAATTAAAAATGTCAGAAAACAAGATTTTAAAGTACCAATCTTCTTAACTATAAGAAAAGTAAAAGACTGTTTTCTAAAATAATAACCTGAAAGAACTTCAAGAGAATCAATCAGCACAGAGAAACTATTGTGCAGAACTCTAGGAGTTAGTGCTGATTTCAAGAAGGTCTGTGGATAAAATAAGAAAACAATATTTCTGCTCAGAGAGAACAAGGGAAAAGATAAGTCAAATCTATTGAGCTGGGTATAATGACACAAGATGGGTGAAACTGTAGATTCATTTGTAATTTTTGTAGATATCACATGGGAAATTATAAAAATCACGGGTTTATGGGACTAGTGAACTCATAGTAGCAGTCCACTTTATGAGGAAAAAGGCAAAATCCTTCAATCATATCTTGTATAACTGGATGGAATTTTATGCACTTTTAAACAGTATAGAAGCTCTTTAGAAAGATGTGAAAACAATTTTTCATTATTAGTGAAACATAAAAAAACCTGTGGATAGCTTGTAAACACTGAAGAATGAGAGCTCCAAAACTTGGCTTAGGGACTGACACTGGAAAATCTGCTGGACTCAGAAAATGTGTGTGGTTTTTTATTTATTTAAAGATGGAAGTCTTTCTTGGCCATTTGTATTTTCCATTTAGGATTTTTCTACTGCCTCCCTGGAGACCAGGTAAGAGATTACTAGAAGACTCCCTGGACTGATTTGGCCCTCTGATTATTACTCCCTTCTTGTTGTCCAGGTTGACAGTGATGAGATTGAGAAGTCCTAGGGCAATCAAAAACAATTTCAGGTCACTGGGATGACTGGTTGAAGGGACAGCAGCACAGGTGGTGTTTTCCTCAATCCCTTTCGTAGCAGGGAGGAAGGTCAAAAGGAACAGGAGAACCCACACGATCAACATGTGGCTTAAAGATTGGTACCATCAGTGTAATCTTGGTATTTTTGAACACAGGACAGTTTATATGGCACCATGCTTCTGGATGCAGATGGGGTTCACCTGTCTAAAAGGGGGAAAAGCTTTCTATCCCATGAGTTGGCAGGGATTATTGACAGGGCTTTAAACTAGGTTTGAAGGGGCAAGAGCCTTGAATAAGACCAGGCTCGCTAGAGATGACCCTAGGGGTGGCATGTGTATGTCAGGAATGAAATCAATAGCCCAGCTGAAGTGCATCTACAACAGTGAATGCAATATGGGTAACAAACAGGAGGAGCTGGAAGCTGTTGTGCATCAGGAAAGCTTTGACATAGTCACCATCCTGGTGGGATGACTTGAGTGACAAAGCTGGAGAATAGGAGGCTCAGGGAAGACCTTGTTGCTCTGAAAGGACGTCGTAGCAAGGTGGGGGTCGGCCTCTTCTCCCAGACAACTAGGGATGGGAGAAGAGGAAATAGCCCCAAGCTGCACCAGGGTATGTTCGCAGTGGAGACCAGGAAGAATTTCTTCGCTGAAAGGGTGCAGGTGCCCAAGGAGATGGTGGAGTCACCATCCCTAGAAGTGTTCAGGAACTGACTGGACGTGGTAGTGCATGATCAGGTGTAGTGGGCAGTGTGGTATTAGGTCAAAGGTTGGACTGGTGATCTGGGTGGTCTTTTCCAACCTCAGTGATTTTATGATTCTGTGATTGCACATGAAGAAGAGGAGCTACAGGCCCAGCACACTCATTTTGTCTTTTCTGCATGTTGGACTTCCAGACATGAAAGGATTGCAAGGAATTGCTGCTGATACTTTCTCTTCCTTCAAATTTGTATGAAAGCATTTTCAAGTATTCCACCTGGTAGGAACACTGAGAATGGCAGCTTTAGCAAAACTCTGTTCTGACAATCACAATCAAGTTTTCTTCCTCCTTTCATTTGCACTGTGAAATCAAATGTCACCATATTGTCCACAATTTTCTACAGCTTCCATTTTCTTAGGTATGTACTGCACATAGCATTACTGTAGGTCTGACATATGGTGATTGCTACAAAAACTATTCTAAATCAGTTAGGAGCAAATCATGAAAAGAAAAATAACCTGCTTCAAAACCATTTTCTGTTACATCTGTTTTCACTTTTTACAAAAGATATTTTCATACATGCATGCACACACACACATACAAATTTAAATAGTGCTTGCTTTGTCAGTATATATGACTTCCACTTTGAAATAAAATGGGGCAGAGAATACGCTCATGGAAGAATTTCTAACCATTGTGTTTCCTAATTTTTTTTCTTTTATTATTTATGCATAAAAGGGACTTGTTACTTCCTAGTCCATCTTCTTTCTCTTATCCGGAACCTGCAGTGAAATTGTAATAAAAAGAAAAAAAAATGCAGCAAAGATAATTAGTCCATTTTACTGGCTTTAGGTTTATATCACTGTTGAATATTAAAGAAAATTTGTGTTTACTATCATAAACTCAAGAGAGGTACATTTTGTTTCCATAAGCACCCTGTAGGACAACCATCATATAATCCTGCTCAAGTGTCTTTCAGTGCAGGATAAACAATGTAATGCAGTACATTTAGTACTAAATAATGACACTGAACTGTTGTGATTTCAGTCTGTTTAACAATCTTGAGGCTTTTTAGGGTCACACAGCAAACAATGTTTTATTTACTGGGATTACCCAAACCACATTAAGTCTTCTCAATATAAAGAATCCGTCCCTTTTGTACCGATGCTGCTCTCAGATAGGTGATTTTAAATGTCATAATGGAACCAATCAAAAGTGTGTTTAGGTAGGAGGTACCAGTCAGCTGACGCCAGAGAGACTGTCCTGGACTGGGACTACAAACACATCCTGAGGGGACATGGTTCTACTCTTGCAGTCAGTGCAGCTCTTCAATAAGATGGTCATATGCAGGGCACATATGTATTTTTCATTAGCAGAGCTGGTGAAACACATTTTAGCATCTGCCCTTTATTTACTGATATCATTGAGGGCCTACTTTCAAAATTTAAAATGCTAGATTTGTGCTTAATTTGCCCCTATGCATTTTATATGTAAATCTGAAGAAGGAATTGCAGCAAAAAGAAGAAACAAAACTTATGTTCTGTCCCTTCCCCTTGAACAAGTGATTAAAATGCAGATACTTCACAAAAGAGCTTGCTTCCTTTTCTGCTCACAGATAGGAACATCTTCAGAGTCAAATGTGCCTGTTTGGAGATGCTTTATAGTAACCAGGTTACTTCTATTCCCTCCTCTACTTAATAGTCCATGAAGAACTTGAGAATCTGTGAAAGCCTCTAGCTCCCTGTAGAGTGGGTCCCTCTGATGTTTCAGCCTTTGACTTTGTCACATGCACAGAAGATAATAAAAAACAAAGTTGCCTTTCTAGAAAAGTCATGGCTCACTGATCTCTTTAGGAACATACCTTATTCTTTCTCAGCATCCTTTGGCTCTGGCCCTAGAAATTGTTTGAAATTCTCAGGAGGGAGGCTTTATAGTGTGATATTTGTTCACTCCTCATTGCCAGTCTGACAAGTGAACAGCAGTTCACCAGAGTTCAAACATCTGGCAAACAGCTTGCTGCAGCTCTAAGCTGTCACACATTAATAAAGACCAATTGTTCCATCAAGAACATGTTGAGAAGTTTAAAGGAAAAGAAGAGCCAAGGGGAAACATGCTAATTAAAAGTATCTATGCAGAGATGCAGTGCATAAAGGATGATTAATTTAACTTTCTTAAAGGTAAATCTATGTTGCAGGATCAGACAGGAACTTTGTTTAGCCTAATTGAAGAGGAGCACAGACTACCACCCTGATGCCTGTTGAATAGCACCTTATTCACTGGAGAGTTCCATGGAATCCCATTGGACTTCAAGATGTAATTCTGTGGCTGATGTTAAGGGAAGCTGGAAGGACATATTTTCATATCGATTCTTCCTCTGACATTAAAATATACTAATCTGCTTGTGCAAGAGGTCAGAGACACATCAATCCTCTTCGTTTGCGTCTTCAAAGTCTTTGATGCTCATTACGTCAATACACTATACCTTATATATTACACAGAGTATTAATTTTAAAGCATGCCTTAAAGAGAGGTATGTGGAGGTATATGTTGAGACATGCTCAATTTGTGTCTCATGGACAATTCATTCATGCTCTATTTCAAAAGATCTAACATTTACCCCATCACTTTCTAAATATCATTTTCTCTTCTATTTTCAAATCCATGGCTTTTGTACTACATTACAGCATTATTTTTAAAGAAAATTCCATAGTTTTTTTAGAAACAGACATGATATTTTAGCTTTTAATTCCATGTCTGTGACCACTTCTCTTCCTAACAGCTCATAAAAGTCGAAAAATCTCCAAAAGATTCTTATGTTTTTGCATCAGGAAGGATGAATTCAGAAACATATTTATATACAGAATAATCTTGTAAAATATTCTGCTGTCTTTGGAATGATACCAAAGACAGTGCACACAGGAATTCCCTTGAATTTTGTCCTGCAAGAGTGGGAGATGAAGGTGGCTTACACTCTGGGTGTGTTCGGACAGGAGTCGAGGATGGGGGAAGAGGAGATTGTTTCATGCTTCTGCTATGAGAAGCAGGGAACCCTAATGTTGACCACTCATCATGTCCTAAAATATTTATTTTCAGCGGCAGGTACTGCAGGCATCTGGCAAGGACCATTGAGACCAGGGTCATTTTGCAGCCTGTTGGTCTGGGTGCCTACTGTTCTGTACTTAAAGCCAGCCCTAGTGTTAAGCAACTAGAAACAGTTCTTATACAATATGCCTGAATAAACAGAGGATTTCATGTGAAAAATTAATGTCTTCTGGAGACCAGAAATAAGCAAGGTATCTCTAAACCTTTGGATCATGATCTGAAACTGTAGTTTATAGCAACCATTAGGTACGATGATTTTTTGACAATTAATGTTCTGCTTGCAAACAGTTTTGTTGGGAACAAGCTGATCATTTCACAAAGGCCAATAGAGGTCAGTGCAACTGCCAAACTGCCAAACAGAGGCTAAAGACTAGAAAGACATGGAATATAATGATTGACTTAGAGATTTCTTTGAAAGCATATCAAAATTTATATTCCTACTACAAGCATTGTTCCAGTACTGAGAATACAGATGTGCACTTCAATAAGCTCTTTTCACAGATTTTTTTTTAAATAAAAATAAGCATGCAGAATAAGATTTTAAATATTTACATTTCTATGGGATTATTTTTCTCTATACCACTGATCTATGTTTTTCTGCCAGATGACTGATTTTTTAAATCCTTGTCCATATTTCTTTAGGTTCTGTGAGTCTTTAACCCTCATAGCTGAGACCTTCTAAAATGTTTTCATCTTTGTGACATTTTTAAGGTTGAGGAATTTTGTTTGGAGATGTCACAGTGCTAAGAGCTCTGCAGGACAGAGGCTCAAGTAGTGGTTCGTGTTTTCATTTGACTGGGTTCCCTGTTCCAGAGCTATGAGGGACACCAGGAGCTCTGTGTTGTCCAGAGGTCAGTGTGGAAAGCTGTATAGGTAGGACAGAGCACTGTCACTGTAAGGTTGCAGTGCAGCTGCTAGTCCAGCTTCTGCCCTTGAATTCCAGTTATGAGATGCTTTTAATAGGACTATTCTTTCTGCTGCCACTGGCATGTTTGCTGGATCACATGATTGTTGTGCATCTTCATAGCAGAAGGATGTGTTTACCTCCTGAGACAAGTGCCCTGACAAGGCAGGAAGACTGGGCTGCTCCAGCCCTTTTTAGATGTGGTTCTGTAAAGCACCACACAATGTGGTCAGTTCTTCCAACATTTGGAGATATGAAGGGGTTAGTCAGAGAGGGGGTCCAGACACTGCTACAGGCAGCTGGCAGGCAGAAGCTCTTGCCCTGGCAAGTTGGGTTCTGCTGTGCAGGAAATGCAGCAAAGGAGGTGTGTAAACAGATGAAGGTTTTGTGATTGGAAAGAGTACAGAATCAAAGTGATGATGACCATGAGTGGTGGGAAACTGACCTCTCATCACTAATACCCATGAATTTAGAGGTTTTAAAAACCACATGCCTCCAACATTGTGGGTAGCCACATGTTTTTACAGCAGTGTACTTACCAATAAGCTCTTGAAGCCAATACTAAACAGGAGTGGCTTTTTGCAAGGTATTTCTCATTACTGGCCTTGTGGTAATTAATCCACCCATCCATTGCTGCAGCTGGTCCTCTGTGTCCATTCAACAGCTCTGTGCTGAATTGCTGGTTGAAGAGGAAGTGCTTAGACATGGAAAGACACAAATAACTCTCCTTGGAGAGGCTTTTTGTTAGCCTTCCCACTGCTGACCTCACATGTCTGCTCCAGCATATAAGACAGTGCATCTGGTGTCTTCACTAGGAGCTTTCGAAGGCAGTTGAGATGCATGGTAGAGGGACTGGGCACAGCTATTCCAGCCTGTTGGAAAACAGGAGTTGCTTGTTTCTGGCGAGGAGAGTCCAAAGCCTGAAGCACCTCTACTGCTCATGGGTGTACCCCTGAGTCATTTCTAGATGGGTCCTGTGGCAAGGGGATGTGAATAGCTGATCAGTTTGTCCCTATGGCCATCACTGGAAGACTATTGCAGGACACTGTAGGTACAACCTTTTGTCGCTGTCTATCAAATGGGAACAGCATAAAATTTGTGAGAGGAAAGGCTTATATATCAAATACTATTGCAAACTCTACTACAACAGTAGGTGCTATGTTTGTTCAGAAGTTTCACAAAAATTTGCTGCAGATCAACTCAGATATTTATTACAGTACCAGAGGTGAAACTTTACTGGGAACAACCATGGTTTCACAACAATATAAGTTAGTGCTTCTATTTCACTACAATACAGTGATATTCTTTTATAATAGTACCTAAATATGAAATATCATTTTATGAAAATAACTGGAATTATTACAAGTTGCAATTTATTGTGAAACACACTAGATGTATTGTATTCGAGTGATCTACTTCTCCTCATTTAACATTGTAAATTTGTTGAGTTTCATTTCCCCTTTGTCAGTTGTAGAATGGGGGACTCAGAGGTAGTGATCTTTGCTATATATAAATACATAAAGAGGCGGTTGAAATCAATTTTAATATGGAAATCTGACCAAAAATGACACAAAAGTACTGAAGTCTTCAAAAAGCATATTGTTAAGAGATCTATGGCAATATTTTCTTCCCTCCAAGATTTTTCTGTAGTAGCTGTACAAGAATCACAGGCATTCTCTGCCAACTTATAATTCATCATGGTTTTAAGGGGTTATTTTCCCTCTAGGTATCCTTGAGCTTTTGTGGAGTCTCACTAAATATCATGGTTGTTTACAGTGTCCATCATCACAAGTGATGGTAAAATAGCCTTCCAACACATGAATCACAATGTTATTGCTGTTAAAATAATATCTTAATTTCTGATTAGCTGATTTTCTTCAGTGTATCTTAAGGAGGGTATATTATCAAAATATTAAATGTAGTGTAAAAAAAACATTGTGGATGAAAGTTACTCAATAACAACATTTTGAAGTCTCGAAAGTCCAGTTCCTTCTCTAGCAATAATAATACTGTTGATGATGTAAAGTTTTTCTATTGTATTTATAAGATGATTATATGTAAGTATCCCAAAAATTCTTTATTATGCTGTGTATATGGCAATGTTTAATCCATAGCTTTTGAAGTGTGAAGAAATATATTTAACAAAGTAGCAATGCAAGTTAATATTTAAGATGTAAAATAACTGTAATAAAAAATGGGAAACTTGAAAATTACTATCTAGTATAAATAAATGAACTGACAGTGCATCCTCTTAAAAATCAGTACTATGAAGGCAGCCTCATCTTTTTATTATGTAATTAATCATATTGCCATTCTTGAGACTTAATTTTGCCATATGCTTTAAGGTTCTATTATCAGTCATGAATTATCTTGATGCAGGAGTCCACACTATAAAGCTAGAAAAGAAAAGAGCTAAAAAATATGGCCTCTTCCATACTGTATACTTGTTTCTAACATGAAATATATAAGTGAAACATGAGAAGCTGTTGGTAACCAGTAATAATTTAAAGGATCGCGGTAGTTTTGAATAATTCAGCCTTGGCAGAATTTTTTGTTTCACTGTAACAAAACTAAAAGGAAAATCCATGCCATGGAACCCCAAAGGATCAAAATTATTTCAAGAGCAGGGTTTAAAAACAAATTTATTTGCAGTTTGGGGAAGGGCAACCATTTTCTTCAAGAACCTCATTATGTAACTCTATTTCTGTAATACATCACTATATAGACAAATGTATCTCTATAGATTCAAGATTTCATAGAGGAGGCCTATTAGTAATTGAAATCAGGGAGACATCTTCATCTGATAAACTGATATAACTCTGGTGATTTCAGTCTGTGACTTTTAGAGTGTAATAAAAGAATGGAGAATTAAAGGTTAAAACTTAGACTGCTCTTGGAATTTAAGTTACTTTCCCTCTAATTGTTAGTGATTTCCTCTAACAGTATAGCAACATTTATAATAACTGCACTAAAATACTTGGGTAATCTGTCTCACCTAAGGGAAACTGACAACAGTTCTTTGGATGTTTCTAAATCAAAGGTATCTAAAAGCACAGCAGGTAAAAAAGAAAGTAGAAAATAAGCAGAGATAAGAGACTCAAAACAATTTCAGACCTACACACTAATATTAAGTCCTAGATATAGTAAGACTAACCTTTTTGATAAAAAATAAACCGGAAATAGATTTGGGAAGGCAAATCCAATACAAAATTTAGCATGACTATTTTTTAGGAAGTATGCGTGTGTATATATAACTCCTCCTTGCCCACCACATATACCTCGCAAACAGGTATCCCATAAAGTTTGGCATGCTTCCTATAAAAATCAATAATGCTGTTCAAGAGGTAAAAACATATTATTTATTGTTTTCACACAAAATAATTGTTTTACGCTTTTATTATTGTTTCAGAGGTCTCTGGATATTAGGAGGAGGATATTAACTGTCTATTGACTATTATTTTGTGGAGGTGTTTTCTAGCTGTACTCACAATGTCCATCAATCATATTTTGTATACATAATTTCAATGAGTCCTTGTAGGATTCTTCCCTTAAATGAAAATTTTGTGAATCTTTCTCTTTGAGAGGATGAGGTGTCACCCAGCATTTTAAAGAAGTAAATGCCTGAGGGGTTAGTGCTTGCATCACTCCCAGGGAAAGAAGTGCAGGTTCTTAACTGTGTCTGTTCTTACTCCAGCTGGATGGGTCAGTGACCACAGGTGTGCTCTGTCATGTCTTGAAAAAAAGAGATTTTAAATACCTAATGGTCAGTTAGTGCAATAAAAATAGCACAAGATGAAAATGTTTTCCTCTTAAACATAAAGAACATAAAGTAAAAAACCTCATATTTTAAACTAATTGTCCAACATGACAAATATAAACCATTAGGGGGACCCCCTGTGATACAGAAGCAGTTATAAACAGACATACTGTAGCTTTTTTGTATTACTTTCAATAACCAGAGCAGTATATCTTACATTTTTAATCAATATTCCATTTTACAGCCTCATTTTTGGAAGACAAGCTGGAGTTCTGCATAGCCATCAGTCCTGTGCTATTGAATGACCTCTTGGATTTTCTTTCCTGTAACAGAAGTCATAATTACTAAATGTGTCCTACTTACTGCAGCTGATTGATATGTAGCTGTTAAGCATGTTTTTATATAGATGAAAATCTTGACATCAGATTAAAATGTAAGTAGGCGGAGAAAAAACTCCCCTTGCCTAAGTAGCACATGTTGTTTGGAGGAGCTCAGAGCCAAGTGCTCTGTAGCTCATAGCTGTGTGGTGTGCCCAGCCCATCAAAGACTCTCAGTGATGCAGCAGGGCCAGGAATGAACAAGGCTGAAGGATAAACTCCATATATTCTAACTCAGACCAAAGAAACTTTAACTTCATGGAAGGCTGATGCTGCAGACTAAGCAGAGTCTAGCTAAGAACTGAGGGGAAGGTCTCACTTTGAATGACACACATTGCTGCTTCCCAGTGGCTGTGTTCTTTCCTTCTAGTAAACTTTATACCATGTACTTGCTATCCTGGTCCTTGCTGCCTCTAGGTGTGTAAGCCAACTTTCTGTAGGGTTTATGAGGTATGAAAATATTTTCAGTTCTAGTTACATTGGTTAAATTATGATTTGGATACTTGTGTTTTGCTGGTGGGTTAAATTTCCTCTGTAGTTTCTTCTGGATATTCTACCCTGTTTACCCACTTCATTAGCTCAATTCTTCAAAAATGGAAATTCACCGAAATCGCTAACTTCAGCATGGCATCCCACTGATGGACATGGGGTATTTCTGTTTTGATCTGTCATTTAAACTGTTAATGAGCTGCTAAAAAATCAGTGTCTCCCTAACTTTATCAATACTTCAAGTTTTACTGGGTGTTCCTACTTTAATTCACTAATAGAGAAAGACATCAAATGTTGCATATATGCTTTTAGTAGCATTTGAACCTTAGAGATTAAAACAGCAGAAACAACTCCAGTTGCTAAAAGATACAAGATGTTCAGTAGCCATCACAGCTCATGAAGGGGAGGAACTAACTTGAAGTTTTTCTATATGCAGGAGTATTGTGCTGCTTTTCCACCATCAGCAAGAGGAATAACTAACTTTGATAAGAAAAGAAAAAATAATACCCATAATTAAATATCAAATGCTTTTGTTCACAACATGCTCAACAGTTCTTCAGCAAGTAGGGGAAGACACAGACTAGACTTACATGGCATCAGAACATTAATGAAGACTTGAGATACATTTATGGGCTATAACTGCGTTGTTGGGAACACTGTAGTAGGGAAGGCACTCTCTAAGCTAAAGGATGATACTGATACAGAAACAATGATTATAAAAGTGGTTATGATGAACTTCATCTGGTGTGAGAAAGCTTCTGATCATCAGAACGATGATGTTTCCAAACAGAGTAGCAAACAAAAATCTGAACTGATTCTAAGCTGGAGCACGATAAGCTCAGGGCTCTGAGCATTGTCCAGCCAGGATCAAACCACCATCAGTGCCCACCAAGCCCACAGTGACTGCCCACTACCAGCTGCAAGGGACTATTCTTCCCAGGAACTGGAAAAAAAGAGCTATAAGAGCTCCTTGGGAAACAGCAGGAGGGGAACATGTGCTCTTTCACAAAACGGAGGTGATTTGCACAATCCATCAGGAATTGGATGAATCCATGTGGTAGATTGCTAAAACTGTCACCAAATACCTAATGAAAGTAATCCATAGAACCTGAAGGGAAACCTCAATGCTCTCTGTATTTGATCTCACTGACTTCCTCCAAATAGACAGATGCATGCAATATCCATAGGAAGAACCTATATGCCCCCAGTAGCAAAATATACCCTGTATGGATACTTCCAGTGGCTTCTGCCACTGTGAGATCACTGGATGTGGATGGAGGATGTGGGATGTGGGATGTGGGAACACTCTTGTACAGCAGGAGCTTATATGAGAATGCCTGCAGGACAGCAGTTTCTGAGATGCAAGAAGGGCTGGAGGAGGTTGGGAAAAGGCCATGTGTTTTCTCTGGACCCCGAGTCACTCCTCTCCTTTTTCAGCCTGTATGACCTATGTATGACAAGTGTACCTACAACAGTGGGAATGGTGGTTAGCCAAGAGAGGCATCCCTTCCAGTCCTACCTTCTTAGGAGCAGTCTTCTCCTCTCGGGTCTTAGAGGTCTTTGGGTTTATTCACAATGATCATGGGCCTTTGGGAATGTTTTCAAAGGCTTCAGTAGCAGTCAGGTTAGTGAGGTTTGTAATGCAAAGTCAACCAGAAACGAACATCTTCCTCCTTAAGTAATTCCTAGCTGGGAGGACCTTTAGAGGATGATTTCATATGACAGTGGTTGCATTTCACACCTGTTTTACTTATGCAGAGATGATTGTGCAGTGTATTAGGCAATAAAAAATTGGCATTTTGTGTATACATGTTAGGACAACTAGATTTTAGAGCTTATTTATGCAAATTCTTTTGTTCTCTCTTGTCTCCAAAGAGAAGCACAGTTGGACAGATTATTATAATTAAAAACATAGACTTCACTGAAAGAAAATGGACTAAATAAGGACCCCCAAACACATTGACGGTTACTGTTTTTGTTACAAATCCATTTCTTCATCTCTTTTGAAATCATCTAATCCCTGCCAGGAGCAGTGAAAGAAGTGACATGAAAGTTCAAGATGCTGATGCACTGACAATGGATAATTTTTTTTTTTTTATTGCTGTGCTGGCATGGGCTCAGCAGGTACACAAATAACAATGTTCCAACCCATTTCACCCTCCAAGTTGGAGTAAGGTATGTTCATTTTCACTCTCTGCAATCATTGCCCATTCTTGGAGAGCCAGAGCTCATGTTGCTGTGCAATCTTGAACTTTTTTTATGAGCTTAGCTGGAACACTACTTTGATGTCTTTCTTCATTGCAGATTTTTTATCTTGGCTTGAAAAGTCAGAAAGTCTTTCCTGGCTGCACAGAATATTATCTCACTTTAGGTAAAGTCTCAACTACCCCAAAGAATCTCACATAGGTTCTTACAATATACTTTTTCAACCCCCCTCCTTTTTTTTTTTAATACTACAATTGGTGTGCCCTTTAATTCTGCACATTGGCTAATGGTTGATTAATCTTTTTGATTGTGTGGTGACCAGTCTGTTTTTGATTCTATTTCTGTTTGTATTTGTTCATTCTACTGCCAGACAACCATTAGAATGAGATGAAAATATTTGTCCCATTTAGATCCTGAAAACAGTCTCTGCTGTCAAATTAAAACATGTACGGAGCAAATCCAACAACAACAGCAATTATAAATTGTGGACCAAATGAGAAGTTTGCTTTGCTGCACTGAATCATGATAGTTTGTTGGAATACCTAGTAGGGTGTTTTTGGAAGACTGCAATGTTATTATCATCTTGTTTTCACCCTATGAAAAAGAAATTAGAAACAAAACATAATCTCAACTCTGCTGAGTAGAGCAGAAAACCCAAGATCTAAATTTTGTATGGACTCCTACACTGATAGTTGACATAAAATCTCAAGAGTAAACTAATTCACATTTGATAAGTGAACCTAACTTTGAGTGAATCTTTTGACTAACTCTTCTTCATTTATATTTTGAATGTCTGTTTTTTTAGAAGAAATAGATGTGATGGATACCAGCCTACTAAGTGGCCTCTATCATGATAGAAGCTGGATGCCTTGAAGACATGAATACGTTTGTTCTTCTTTGGCTTCCTTTTCCACACTCACTTTACATATGTAAAGGGGAACTGCAGGAACATTAAAGACATTTTCTCAAGGTCTTATGTCTCAAGACATAAGAAATAGGTGGTAGAAACCACATAAGTGGTAGAAATTGGTCTGATTTTCTGCATTCCAGTTCAGTGTTTTGGATGAATGACCAATCTTTCTGTTCTCACGCAGTGAGATATTTTGAAATTATTTAAAAAACACGCGATGAAGTTTTAAATTGCTCTTTTACCACCATCTTCAAAGATTTCGTTCTTATTTATAGCCATTGGGATGTGTTGGTTTTGAAGCCCAAAACAGCTTATCATTTTATTGTGACCTGGTGAGTAGTAGTTTTACGAAGCAAACACCGCTTGCAGTTAGCGGGAAGTGTGTAATCTGCTACTGTCTTCCAGGTGTAGATATGTGAGTTGTCAGTCTCTGATTGTTCTGACTGTCATTTTTAAAGCAGAAGCTACATTTTGGAAAACTTTAGTATTGACCTTTTGCTTCTTACAGATGTTTCAAACACAAGTAATCTCAAAAAGATATTATTGTACACTTATTTACTAGTATATTTGTGAGAGATTTGAGTACTCTTCATTGATTTTTAAAGCTTATAAATATACTTTATTATTAATTAATTTTTTTCTGGTTTGTGTGGTGTTCAGTTTGGTGTAGAGATGCAGCAACTTTGGGCCTCATACTGAATGAAACTAAAACAATTAATTTCCCTATTTTTATAAATAAGTCAGGTCCTCTTGTGAGTCTTTTACTTGACTAGTTAATAAATGGACTGTGCCAGTTGTGGTAATTGAGACAAGAGGCAGGGGTAATGGAGAAATTCTTGAAAAGAACATTTCAGATTTGTCTGAAAATATAAAGAGGTGACAGAAATGACATGAATAAAGTGCTGGAAACTCCTATATTCTACTGTTGATTCTGGTATGTCATGTCAAAATAAGGTGAGGGAAAGTTTCCAAGTCTCATGGGAGCATTTCAGCCAAAAATTTTATTGAATTGGGCTGTCAATCATATAACCCAGCTAACTTCCAGGAGCAATCTTCTATTTCTATATCCATTAAAAGTAAATTGTAACAATCTTTACATCTTCATTTCTTAGTTTGAGATGGCTGGTAGTATATTAATCTTCAGAATTTATTATATGGGGTTAGGTTGACCCTGGCCAGCCACCAAACCCCTGCCCAGCCTCTCACTCACTCTGATCTCCCACAGGATGGGAAAGAACATATAAGGAAGGTAAGAAGGCTTGTGGATAGAGAGGATGATGATTAAATATAGAAAGCGAAAGCTGAGCACACAAGCAAAGCAAAAAGATTAATTCATTCCCTACTTTCCACTGGCAGTGGGAAGAGAAATGCCATAACTTTGAACATCCCCTCTCTCTTCTCCCTCTTTTACCTGTGGTTTTATTGGTAAGCATGGCATCATATGATATGGAATATTTGTTTGATCAGTTTGAGTCAGCTCACAGCTGTGGTCTTTTCCAGCCTCTTGCCCACCTCAGCTGTGGGGGGAGAGTGGGAAGAGCAACAGCCTCAGTGCTGTGAAAGCACTGTTCAGCAACAGCCAAAACATGGGTATGTTATCAACATGTTTTTAACCCTAGATACAAAGCACAACACCATGCAGGCTGCTGTGAAGAAACTCAACTCCACCCCAACCAGAACCAGTACATGCATTTTTCACACACAGATGTGTGTTAATTGTTTTTCTGAGTATTTTCCATAATACCTTCTTCTTCATAACCTCAGTATTATATTGGTCACTTGACTATTAGACTTCGATGTATTATATAGTTCATGATATGGATCAGGCTTCAACAATTTGAATATTGAGGATATTCAGCGTCACTGGCAAATACTGATTATTCTACTACAATTATTTTCAGGGCACCAAGGTTAAAACAACTCTTCCTTGAATATCATTATTACTTGATAAATTGCATACTTTCTTTTTGAACAATAAATAAATGCCCCTCAAATTTGCAACTGAAGGACTGTTCACAGTACACATAATGCCTTATGAAATACTAATTGATGGCTTTGTTTAGCGTCTCAATGGAATAATTGCTTGTTTAGTGTGACACTTTCACTGAAAAAGTGCTTATTCTTTACACTTTTTCTTTGTAAAATACTTTTTCTTTCACTGTAATATTTCCAGAAAGATTTCTTGTTTGGAGTAATTGGACCATGATCTATGATATTGCTTAATTGCTGAAGCTTGAGCTGTATATCCAGTGTTTCTATTTTTGGGTTGTCTGCAGGTAGCTTTTACAACTTCCCCTTTAAGATATTTCATGCTTGTATTATTTTCTGTAAGTTTTGCCATGCTCTGTTCAATAACCGACTCATCAAACCAGTGCTGTACCACCTCTCTTAGAAACCAATATTTCCAGGTTTGAAGTAAGACAGGATAATTCGAGATAAATTGTCTTTTAAGTTTTTTAATTATCATAACAAATTACAAGAGAATTATTTCTCTTTGCAAGTAGTCATGCCTGAACTTAATTAATGTTAATGGGCACCGAAGAATCTGCAAAATCTAGATTGATTTGGGCTCCTATGGAGATTTGATTGTTGAACAGTTTGTGTTCTGGTGGAATTCCCTTTGATACCCCCAGGTTCATCAGATATGATTTTCCCCTAGTAAATCTCAATCCTTCCTATGTAAACCTGCAGGAATGCAAAACTTCTGACGTAAAGGATGGTATACTATGTGTGCCTGCACTGAGACTCCACCATGACATCCTGCTGTGATGCAGGAGAGCCACAGCCAGTCAATATTTGGAAAAATGCTTTTTGGTACCATAGCACAGTTCTAGCATCAATGAGCTGACTTTAATCATGTTCTGAAGGAACAACATGAAAAAACCAGCCTGCAATAGGAACCTGAGTATGAATCCAGCTATAAGACACTACCTGGATAGTTACTGGTGAATATGGTATGTCTGATAGTTGTCTTAGACCCGTATGCAGGCTATCAGGCTAGCAAGGCCACTAACTAATTGACTGTGCTACAACTGTATTTTTGTATTAAGGAAACAGCATGTTAAAAGTCCTATAAATACATTTTTATTTATTCACTTTTTTAAAAAATATTGCTATGAAATAAAGGGCTTAGTGGATTCACTTTGCCTAGAGCTAAAACCCCTTCCTTTTTGAGAGTGTAAAAAGAACTGTATGGAATTATGTCCTTAGTGAGCTCATTATAATGTAGATCATTAGGTCCCTAAGGATTCGGCATGCAGTTCAACAATTGCTTGTCAAATGTATTTAGAAATTTTCCAAAATGTATTTTTGTTTTTCCTAAGGAAAATAAGAAGAAACAAGAAAAAAAATTGTATAACAAACTAGCAGAAGCCTTATTTATGAATGGTGAGGTGGTAGTTTGGCTTTGCATAGTACTTCAATCAGGAATCCCATTGCTATGTTTCTTTCTCTTTACTTATTTCCATTGGACCTGACAAGCAACTTTCCAGCAGGTAAACAGTTCCATCTAATCCATTGGAGGTTTAATTCTGAAGTAAATAGTAGGTATATTATTGTTCCAGTAATTTATATAAGATTCCATTTTGTTTCTCTGTAGATAAATATATTTTGATTACTTTAGCAAGTTTGATATTAAGTAAATGAAAAAGCATCAATGAATAAATAAGAACAGTAAGAAAAAAATGATTTGGGGGAGAATCCTTTAATTCACAGATTTTACAGTTTAGTCAAGTGTGTTCCCTTCTCTGTGTTCCAGTATGAAAACAACAATCATTATTTCACATGCCAATAATGAAGAAAAAAAAATTTTTTCACTGTCCTTGGAGTATGGATGGATGTTTTTAAGTTTTAGAAAAGGAAGATCTAGAAAACCTGTTCCCAAAGAAGGCTATTAGAAACACATATGCTAGTAAGAAAATAATCTGGTATTTTAGCCACATTGTCTGAATATCTCTGGCAAAAAGGGCAAAAAGTGAATGATTGAAGACATCTTTTCTTCTTTATATGACATCATGCTCTGTAGCTGGAATATAAATTTTGAGCATAGTATGCTAGTACGCTGAAGACAAGGTGAATCTTTCCATAGGATGTCAAAGAGCTTGAAAACAAGATTTATGGAACACACATAGCTTAAGACATTTTTATGAAGAGAGCTTCCCATGAGATAGACAAAAAGCAGAAAACCAACCTAATTTTCTGGCCACAGAGTTTAGCTTAAGCATGGTTTTAATTTCCTAGAAAACAAGAGAGACAACATAGATATTCTTTTATGAATGCTCCTGAAATTTAGGCACATCTAAAAACCTGAAAGTATTTATAGGAACTTAAACCTTAGCATGAGATTTTATGTTGATGTTTTTGTGTATGAAGTATCAGATTTCCATTCTGTTCCTTGGCAGGTTGTTGCTTATACAATGCCATGAAATCTTTTCCAGTCCAGAAGCATGAATCTGAAATGGGTCTGCCCCACTACAAATCCTCTTGAGTTCTCCAGATCTAATGGAATGATGCATTCTTCTTCTTCATTAAAGCTGTTAATTCAGGAATTACCTTAATCCTAATGCCAATTCACTTTAACAGACATGTACGATTTATATATTTAAAATAGAATTTAATTATTTTGAATATCTTTATTTTGAAGATGCTTCTTTTTTTCTTGTTCAGAGTTACTAAAACTTTCCACTTGTATTATCAACCAACAGCTGGTATTCTGTGCTTGAAGCTGTAGTGTTATTTTTTAAATACTGTAATAAATCTTTTTATTATTATTTCAAAGCTTTTCTTTGCCCATCATTTCTTTACCCGTACATTAGGCCTGGCAAAGTTTTTTCTGACAAATGCCAGATTTGTGCAAACACATGAAAGTATATGTTGAAGCTAATTACTTCAGCTTTCTTGCATGCAGGTGCTTAGCCCTGGGAAGCACTAAAGGGTGAAAGAACCCCAAGATTGGGGCAGAGTCAGATGGCAGTGCAAAATGTGGGAGTATTGGAAACTTTATAAGTGGTTCCAGTACAAATTTGCTTGAACAAATGGGGAAGTAAACTCTCTAAGAACAGGAAGCAAGACATCTACAGCTTGAAAACTTGCTGGATGGGAGACTATGTAGCAGTGTTTGTTCTTGTCTTCGGGGGAAAAGACAAATCACAGATCTTTTGGAAAACATTTTAAAAGATTCTCAGCATTTCTGTGTTACTTTTAGTCTCATATCTCTGGATGAAGAGCTTTAGGGCACTTGAAGGAATCAAGAACATTTACCATTGTCCCAGTGAATTTGGTGTTGTGGCTCTATAGTGAGTTAGGGCCCAGCTCAGCTCCCATCAGAGTAATTGGGAAAAGTCTCATTGCCTTGGTAGCGTGTTAATCAAGCTCTGAGTGCTCAGAGAAGTGGAACAGAACAGACCTGAACAGACTATTCTTTTTTATAATGCGACATTTTTGTACCAAGAGGAATAAAAAAAATACATAGCAAAGATCAGAAACAGATTACATTTTAGGACAAAGAGATAAAATAAGAAAGATGTCCAAAATAACAATAATCCCAAGTACTTTTCAGCCTGGAAAAAGGCTGTGACATGTGGCATTCTTTTGAGGTATACACATTCTTAATGGCTTGTAAAATGCCATTAGAAATTACTATTTCCAGCCTTACAAACTCCATCATCTAAAGAGGATTTTGAGATTACAGTTTTAAGACAACTAGAAGAATGGGTAAAGTCTCAGCCAGTTCCCGTTTTCATTACTATCCTTGTCTCAAGTCAAGATTAACGTTGTGCCATTTGCAGTTTCTGTTAAGCCCTTAATCTGAAAAGTGAGTGTCAGTTTACTCATGTCAGGTTAGCCTCTCAGGAAGTGGCTGTGCTACTGACTTCTCATTTCCTTATCCTTTCTCTCATAAATTTAAATGTTTCTCCACTTTCTGCTCCACCCATGTACCTAGTTAGGTATTTTAGGAACGTGGTGCCTCTACCAATAGTTGGTGCTCTGCGATTCTTTGTATGGCTAGTAAAAATTATTTATTCCTGTTTGCTAATGCTAAGTCTACACAGCACTTGAGTGACAGGTATGAGAATGACTACACAGTGACCCACACATGGGGCCTTCCCTTAAAGCAAGACTTTCACGAGGGTGCAGATGATGCCATTGAATCCCTGCTGAGTCCCAGGGCAGTCTGGTAATGTGAAATTCTGTACTCTTCCAAGCCTGACTTCTGCATACACTAAACCTGCCACAGATAATGGAAGGTCAGCAAAGGAATACTTACTTCGTTACATATCCTGCAATGGATAAAGGTGTTTTTCTTCCATTGACAGAGGTTGCAAGGCTTTGCTTTATATACTAGAGATAAGGCTTCAATTTTTTACCTGAAGGATACTTTCTCTGCCTTTTCTTTTCCAGAAGACTCTGAGGTATCTCAGATAAGAACACAGAAATATTAAGAGCACCAACACCATTTTTGCCTGTTAATAAAGACAGCAAAACAGGGGAGATGTTTTCATTTGAAGAAATGAAAGGATGAGAATGGAGCTCAGATTGGCTTGGAGGGGACCTATGGCTACTGAGTGTTTGCAAGTGCACACAGTAATCCTTTGTGCTTGCTTATCTGAAACTGACCTTCCAAATGCATCAGTGGCTGTAATGAATTAAAACTGCTATCTGTCTTTATTTACATCACCTTCCTAAAGAATAGGCAACTAAGTAAAGAAGTATCAGGCACAAGGGAGACCTACTTGTACTTTTCCATCTTTGACAGCATAAAAGATCTTGAGCTCATCTCACTTTTCTGCATTACGGCTCAAGGATCACTGGCAACTTATTGTTTAGTTGCATTCTTGTCTAAATGAGAGGGTGCAGGAGTGGGAGAAAGAAAAGAAGAAGGAAAACAATGTAAAAATCCAAATGGTGGACTTAAAGCACTATAGGTACTTCTGACGGCAAAAAATAAAGCAAAAAGCTTTTTCATTATTTGTGAATATCCACATTTACACAGGGGAATCAAATACGTGTAAGTACATCTCTATAACTTTTTCTCTCCAAGAGGAGGGAAGAAATAAATGTGAAATTATGAAAAAGACCACAAGTATGCTGCTAAGGTCCTCAGATATTGTGAGTGATACTTGGTGGGCAAGATCCATACGGGGCATAAGCAAGTTCTTTAAACACTGAGTTAATTTTTGTAAGAGCTAGATGGAACCATGAGAGACACCATCAAGGATAGCAGATGTTTTAATGTGCCTTTAAGTGTGACTACTACAATATCATAAGATGAAAAATACTTGGCTATACTGAATCTAAAGCAACGTGCAAATCACACTCCCTTGAGGTAATTGCTGTTAGTAATTTATCTCCAGAGTTGCATGGGTAGTAATTATTCTCCTCATGGATATTAATGTCTCGTCTTATTGGAACAGAAATTCTACCTTGTAGATCAATGTGTCATGTTCATTCTGAACAAAATCTTGTGTATCACACGCTTCTTTATGCTTATATTATGCCTAAAATATCTATTATCTGTGGACAGAAATTAATTTTTGTCTCCTGCTCCAAAACACAAGCGTCCTGAGTTACAGAAGAAAAGTATGAAAACACTTAGATTCTTCTGAGAAAGGTTGTTTTCAGGTGTAATACAAGGGTCTGATAAATAACATCTCAGTGAAGAGATGTTAGCCTTTGAGAAGAGAGAGTGAACCACAGCAAGTTGCTTATATCAACTGCATACTCATGCAGTCTTGTGATTTTGCACTTGTTTAATACTACACATTTTGACAGCATTTTTTTTCTTTCGTAATACCATATAAGCTACTAGGAACTGCTTAACTCACTTAAGTCACTGAAAAATTATGGGGTTGATTTCAAGTGATTTTCCCAGCTAGACACAGTGTACTAACCCGTGATTCCTGCAACTGACTCAGCAAAATGCTGTCATCTGCACTGAAATAAACTCGAAAATGTACAGCTGCTGCAGCAAGAAAGTAATTTTAATTGATGGGCAGAAATGGCAGAAGGTTGAAAAGGTTTTTATTGCTCTTGTGAGAGTGAGTGAGAAGCCAAAGAATTTGCAATATTACAAGAGTGAGCAGGAACTGAAGTCACAGAGGATGGTGAAAGAGTTGAGACATTAAATGAATACTTCACAAACAAGAATACTCGGAGATGCGCCAGACCAAATACCATAAAATCTTAATTACAACCTTGTAATCACAGGAAGTCCCCACCAAGTCAAAATTGATATTTTTTTCCCCTTAGTAGAGGATTTTATTTATGTGTTTAGCTCAGCATGTTCTACTGACATGAAACATGCATTTCCTTATTCATGCACAGTTTAAGGTTTAAATGAGTCTTTCATTAACAAAGCAACAGAGGTTCTTGTAGTGAGCTTTGCTCACATGCCATATGATACACATTGTGTCAGCCATGTCATTATTAGTTTATGGAAGAAAAAACTGAAAGAAACAGTGATGAAGTGGCTGTCTCATTCTCTTGTGTTTTCTTCCTTTTTTTGTTTTTCTTTTTCATTGGTGGTGAGGGAGAGGGGAGGAAATCTAGTAATTGGTCTCAGAAGTTTACCTGCCATCTCCTTGGAAGGAAAGACACACTTCCAAGGAATGATCCTTGTCACCTGTGACACTTCACTCATCACACAATTTTTTTCCAAGGAAATGCCTTTTTTCCTCCTCAGTTCCATGGTGGTTTTTGCTAAGCAGAAAGAAGCAGGTGCTTAAGTCTGTCTTCTGTAGCTGTCCATGGTGGCCTGGCACATCCATCTCCTTTTTCCATTTTAGCTACCTGCATGCAATAATATACCAAATCATCCTTTATTCAAATGCCTAAAGTATAGCAAGATGGCTGCTAAGGGGGTTGTATTTTAATACATCTTGAAAGATCGCTTCCCTTGTTGATCTTAAATGCTGTAAGAAGAAGGCAGATGAATATGTTGCCACATAACTACCAAATGATGACTGAAATATAAATATAGTGGGAATTAGGGCTTTGCTTAATGCAAAGGAAGGCAATAGAAAGCACCATTGTATACAGCAGAGGCTGACTTTCACTCTGAGTGCCCACAACACAGCTGATTAGAAACATTCTTTTTCCTGACACAGGCATTAATTGTGTAGTCCTTATTTACAATAGTGGGGTCACTCTTGTGAATATAAGCTGAAAAATCAGGTCTGTAATGATTTCTGCTTCAGGTTCAAGCTCATAGATGTGAAGGAAGGATGAATTTTTTTCATTTGCTTCATGTTGTTATATAAAAATGAGCAGATCTTTTTCACACAACAAAGTAGGGTAAAAGTCATCATTGAACTTCTTTGAAAAAATAACTGCTGTTTACCTAACTTCCTTGTGCAGCTCCTTTCAGGTCAAACATCTATGATACAGTACAAGACCAATCTGGAGCCAGAGCCAGCTACAAAAGCACCATGCTAAAATCTGAATAACATATTTTCCATTTGAAATGCATACAATTTATTGCAAAAAAATTAAGCTCTACAATTTTAAAAACCTTTCAATTAAATGAAAGTTTGTACTTTTAGTCATAAAGAAAATATTTCCAGTCCATATTAAAATTTCCACAGGAGATGTGTTTTCATTTCAAAAAGAAACTGTTCTTTTCCTAAAATATTTTTGTCAATATATTTTCATAGCTCTAGCAATGGAAAACTTGTGCTATTCTAAAATATTTCTGACTGTTTTCCTTTACTCTGCAAATTTAGAGAAGAAAAATTCAAAAATAAAGGCAGATATATGTATGTGTCCATGTATATAATTATATACGGCTGATATTTTCTCTGATTATACTGACTTGTCCTTGGTGAATCATCCTTACTATTCTCTGAAGGGAAATAGGATAAAAATGCAGATAATAAGTGGAAGTTTTAGTCCGTTGTCTGTTCTTATCTTCCACCACTTTTCCAAAGCATATTCATTTTTTAATTAGACATATAAACTAAAGAAGGACCAGAAGAGATCCTTATGTATATAAACCTTGGACATTCACATTATTCTTAGAACCTAGTGACATTATAGTACATCTGTTGTACCTTGTATTATATAAGCCTGTAATAGAAAGACAAGCCCTGTTGTAAATAATTTTAACATCTTGGTTAAAGATAAAACAAACAAACAAAAAATCACTGGCATCATATGCAATATGTGCATGAGGTGAAGATTTCTGGATTACAGTAAGTAAGGCTTTTTGGTATATTTTAAATTACAGTATTTTTCCAACAGTTTAGGTAGAAATTTACTATCTGCACAGTTCAAATGCCTGCGACTTTGATTTTGGCAAAATTTGAGACCGTTTTCTTTCTACTCAACAAAGAACAATGAGTAATGTTAAAGATAAAACCCTTAATAGAGGGCAAAATGTTTCCATACCTCGCTTTTCCAAAGTCTGTCTAAGCTTTCCAGTTTACTGTCCTGACAGCTCAGCCTGTTTTTTTCACTTTCTTCCATGGGATAAAAAAAACAAATAAACAAAAAAAATCCTCTAAGATGATTGTTTTGCTTGACTTATTATTAAGTGGAATAATTCTTGAAGCTTCATTTTTTTTTTTCTGCAGCCTTTCATCTTATACGTGAGAAGCAGTTTTGAAGAGAACAGACTGAATCTGGGTGGGCTATACCAGCCCATCACCATCTTCTAATGCTTTTGCCTTCAAATGCCTCTCCTGAAATGGTACCAGTGCTGAATGTCTCTGTACAGCAGCATTCAGCAATAAAAATCCATCACATAGAATTTCTATGGACAGAATGTGATTTCATCCAGAAAGAATTATGCTAGCCTTTAATCTGATTTTCTCTCTGGATTTAAAGAAATTTCACATGTAGAGAGTAACTCTATCCATTTATAATACTGCCAAAGAAGACCAGGCCTTTTTGCTGCTCTCATCTCTCATTTGACTGTAGGCTCAGCAGCTGAATCCTATAAGTCTGTAAAATGCCACCTGCTTGGTTCTTTACTGTCCACTTGGCAGGAAGAGATTTTGTACAATATAGGATTTAACTCATAAACTGTCATGAAAAATTAAAAAAGAAAAACAATAGCCTTTACATCTATCTATATGAAACATATAACCTTGTGAAGAGTGATAGGAAGGTTTTATCTATATAATTCTGGGATGAATCATATTTTAGACATGTTATTGGCATGATAAACATATAATAATCTACATTACTTGTATGGAATAATGTTAGTATGAAGATGTGTGTTTGTCAGCCCAAACTAGTGATAAACCTGTTATACACTGTCTTATTATTTTTTATTAGAAATATGGCAGTCCCTATAGGTCTCAGTAGAGATGGCAGTGTTAAACATGCACAATTTAACAGATAGTCCATACCCAAAAGGAGCTTATTACCTAAATCTAAGGCTCAGAAAGGGAAAAGGAGGATTATTGTTATCCTTTTAAAGACAAAGCAGACTGAGACTGTGAGGGCTGTAATAACTTGTCATGTTTTTGCACAGTGTGAATGCCAGAGCCACATTCATGTTCAGCATGTTCCACTGCACACTGTGGACAAAAACTTTTAAACAAAATACCAGATAGTCTGGCTGGTTTCATATTTATATGTGTGTCTGTGAGAAAAAATAGTGATTTAACAGACACAAAATGCAGCAATAATATCAGTGACGTTTTAATATCTGCTAATGAAATTCCCAATATCTTTCCTTGGCTTTGTAGGCTTCTGTCTTAGTTTCTTCTACTCTTAGCCCAGCTTCATGTTTTGGAAAGCTGGAAACAATTGTTATATAAAAATTTGAGAATGGTGCATCTCCATGGGCAAGAAAGTGAGCCAAAGGAACAGGAGACCTACACAGCTGGGCAAGGAACTCCTGTAAAAGCTCAGACATAAGCAGGAGATACAAATGAGATAAAAGAAGGGACAGGCCACTTGGGATGAATATAGGGATGTTGTCAGAGTATGCAGAAATGCAACAAGGAAGGCCAGTGTTCCTCTGGAATTAAATCTGGCTAGGGATGGATAACAGTAAGGGCTTCTTCAAATAGGTAAATTATGAAAGGAAATACTAGGGAAAATGGGGGTCTGATTCTGAGTGGAATAGGGACCCTTGCAACAAAGGTTTCAGAGAAGACTGAGATACCAAACACCTTCTTTGCTTCAGTCTCTAATACCAAGGCCAGCCCTCAGGAATGTCTGCCCCAGCAGAGCAGGGAGAAGGTATGGAGCAAGGATTGAGCAAGGAAGACTTTCCCTTGGTCGAGGAGGATTTAGTCAAACTTGACATCCACAAGTTCATGGACCCTGATGGGATGCATCCATGAGTGCTGAGGGAACTGGCAGACATCACTGCTAGACCACTCAATCATTTTTGAAAGGCCATGGCAGTCAGGAGAGGTGCCTGATGACCAGAAGAAAGCAAATGTCATCCCAGTCTTCAAAGCTGGCATGGAGGAGGACCCAGGGAACTACTGGTTAGTCAGCCTCATCTTCATCCCTGGAAAGCTGATAGAACAGCTCATCCTGGAGACCAACTATAAGCCTGTGGAAGAGAAGAAGGTGATCAGGAGTAGTCAGCATGGACTCATCAAAGTGAAATCATGCTCAAACAACCTGATTGCCTTCTACAAAGGAAAAACTGACTGGACAGATTAGGGGAAAACAGTGGATATTGTCTACCTTGACTTCAGAAAGGCTTTTGACACTGTCTCTCATGATATCCTCATAGACAAGCTCACCAAATGCAGACTGGATGAGTGGATGGTGAGGTGGATTGAAAACTGGCTGAACGGCAGATCCCAGAGGGCTGTAATCAGTGGCACGGGGTCTAATTGCAGTCCCTTCAACGGTGTTGTCCCCCAGGGTTCAATACTGGGCTCAGTACAAGGTTCAATATTGTTTAAATTATTCATCACTGACTTGGATGAAGGGGCAAATGCCTCCTCAGCAAATTCACTGATAACAGAAAAGTGGAAGGAGTGGCTGATACCGCAGGGTGCTGTGCATTACTTCAGAAGGACCTCGACTGGTTGGAGAGATGGGCAGATCAGAACTGTCTGAAGCTCAACAAAGGCAAGTTCAGGGTCCTGCACCTTGGGAAAAATAACTCGATACACCAGTACAGGTTGGGGGTCAACCTGCTGGAAAGCAGCTCTGTGGAGAAGGACCTGAGAGTCCTGCTGGATAACAAGCTGTCCACGAGCCAGCAGAGTGCCCTGTGACAAAGAAGGCCAATGATATCCTGGGGTGCATTAGGAAGCACACTGACAGCAGGTTGAGGGAGGTGATCCTGCCCCTCTACTCAACCTTGATGAAGCCATATATGGAGTACTGTGCCCAGTTCTGGTCTCCTCAGTATAAGAGAAGTATGGAACTCCTGAAGTGGGTCCAATGCAGGGAGACAAAGATGATTAAGGGACTGGAGCATCTCTTTTGCGAGGAAAGACTGAGAGAGTTGGGCCTATTCAGACTTGAGAAGAGACGACTGAGAGGGGACCTCATCAGTGTCTATGAGTATCTGAAGAGAGGTTGTTAAGATGATGAAGTCAGGTTCTTCTTGGTGGTGACAAGCAATAGAATGAGAGGCAATGGGCAGAAACTGATGCATAGAAAGTTCCACCTGAATATGAGGAAGAACTTTACTGTTCGGGTTACCAAGAACTGGAACAGATTGGACAGAGAGGTTGTGGAGCCTCCAACACTTGAGATGTTCAAAAGCTGTCTGGACACAATCCTGAGTAACGTGCTGTAGAGGACAGTGATTGAGCAAGGAGATTGGACCAGATGACCCACTGTGGTCCCTTCCAACCTTACCCATTTTACTATTCTCTGATAATGATTTATCACACCTGCTTTAATCTCAGTGCTCTACCAGTTCTGATTAGTGGTTCATAACCCTAGCAGAACTCCAAGGATGTATGCTACCCATTATTCTCTTCAGAGAAGCAATTGATTCCTTTCTCTGGAAGAAAGAATTAAAAGGGAAGAATTACAGTTTGTGGGAATGGCAGGCAGGTAATAGAAGTAGAGGATTTTAAAAGTTGTGTAGAGGAATTACAAGACTCCCTGATCTGGAATATGACATACTCTTGTCAGATGTGTATTAAGAAAATAAGTTCATAAGCACATAGAATGCAGTCAAAAGTCTATGGCAAAGTTTTTGTCTCCTTTCTTTCATGCACATATCTCTACTTGCTCATATACAGTGTATTTGCATGCAATAGACACTCAAATTATTTCTGCAAAAACAAAGCACATGATCTTTTTTGAACTGCTAAATTTAGTACCAGCTGTGTGTGTCCCTAAGCAAGGTAACAGTTTACCTGAGCTGCACTCAAAGTGTGTTTGTGGGACTCTCATGCGGATGCCTGCACTCTAAAGGTGTGAAGAGCCAAGAGCTGGTGGGGCGGAGTTCCTTCTGCCTGCAGTGCCTCCCTTCTCCTGAGTGCATAATACAGGGAATATCTGTGTCCTGTAATATGTCAGGTACACATCAGCAGAAAGGGAGGCTTTTATAATCATTTTGCAGTGTCTAAGAACTTTTAAAGCACTCTAAAGCACCAAATTAAGGAGAGAAATCCAGTGCAGAATTTGAAGCAAAGTATAGAGGTAACTTTAAAGTCAAATGGATAAGTAAACCCATCTTAGACATATGTAAACACATGCACAAGTACCCAGATACTTTTTTCTTGTTGATTTTGTTTTCTTTCAGTGTAAGAAACTCCCCCAAAGTCAATGAAGGTAATATCTAAGATCATAATCTGCTTCCCAAATATATTATGTCATATTGAAAATTAGGTATATATCGCATTCCTGGGGCAGATGGATTCACATCAGATCCTGAGGATCTCCTTGAAATGAGAGCTCTGGCTGATGAAGGGTTTGCTCAAAATAGTAATTAATGATGGAAAAATCCATCAGTGGTTTTTTATTTTTTATTTTTAGTGCTGCTTTCTCCAACAAGAATTTCAGGATCTGTTATCTCATTTGTTCTCAGGATTTCAATAAAACACCTCAGAGAATGGGCCTATCTGTTTATAAGATTTATCAGGGAGAAGAGGGTATGGCTTTGTTTTCCACAGAACAGGCAACCACAAATAAGATAAGTAGCCACTACATCACTCTGGCTGACTCTGAACTGATTCAAAGACCTTCCAGCAGGTAAGGTGGAGGAGGTTATCTATGAACTAGTGATGCAAAACTTATATCTGAAATCACAAACAGATGAATCCACTACCCAAGATGCACACAGAGGCACAAATTACTTTGGAAAAAATAACCTGCTTTATCAGTTAAAGATGATGTTGCCTATTATTGCCATATGCTGAGGCACCATGTCTAATTCAACTATGTTGCAAAATCAAAATGATGAAGTTAAATGACCCTTTGTTGAAGAGGTTGAAGTTAATGAATGATTTTGTTGTGAAGTACATGCAGAGTGCTTGTATTACCTTTCCTCTGGCCTGAGCTGGGGAAGCCAAACCTAGGAGAACCAGTGTTTGAGGAAGTATTTGCCTGATTTAGCTCCAGAAAGACCTGAGCTGTCTCTCTAGATTCCATGATGCAGTCCCTTTCTGAGAACAAAGAGAGAGAATGCAATCATTCATTTGCAATATAATTTTAATTTAAAGCTTGAACAATCTAGCATAAAAAATAAGAACATAGGAGTCCTTAGATCCAGGTTAAGAAGTTGAGCTAAGCTTTTAGAATATGTGGTGGGATTTGCTTCATTTTAAGCACAAAAAATAAAAACGTTTTGGCAGCAGGCCATATGAAAGAAGCAAAATGCAAAGTAATCATATTTAATGTTAAAATCAATGGCACAGTGCTATGAAAGCCTGAAGGAATAGAAATGTCTTTTCTTAGCATACACAGCAATAGACTTTGGGGTCAAGAAATGATATATTACTGTAATATGTGCTGCCTTTTAAACTGACACTTGTAATAAATGGCATATATTCCTCTTATAATTTCTTTATTAGTAACACAAATTTCACCATCTGTGATTATCATCATGGATGGTAGATGAAAAATTCCCCTCTGCCAATGAACATACTAGTTGAGTTACACCAGGGAGGCATGTGACTTTCTGTGCATTATAAAGAACTCAGCCACAGAGGTTCCTTTAGTGTAATACAGTAGCAATTATAGGCCTCTTCACTTGACAGGTGGCCTCTAACCTTTCCAGGCTGCTTTGAGCAGAGTATCGGATATCACAGATGAGGGAATACATCAAAATTAGGAAACCATTTACTTTCAGCATGTATTTGGCATAGTTCTGAGGATTGGCAATAGACCTTATCCTACAATCAATTTTCTTTCCATCTTGATTGAAGGAAATATATGACTTAGCTGCAAGCTCTGTTCAATTCCCTGCCATGATCTCTACAGATATGTAAATGAACATTAACTTCAGAATATCAGATTATGGAAATGCCTAAAGAACATTATAGCTTGAGGAAGAGGGAAAAAATAGTCTTTTACTAGCAAGATATTTTCTCTTTGAAGGAAACACTTGAGTGACGTGAAGTTGAGGCTAAAATCTAAATTAAATATGAAAAGCTGAGTGAGAGGTAATTATTAAAATGATTTGGATTAGATGGAAGAATTCAAGGCCTGTTTCAACTGACAGCTTGCCTGCCTGCATAAGGAAATATGTGAATTCATTGTCAGGCGGTGACTTTCAGTGAATTGTCACAAAAGAAATTGTAATTTTTATGAACAGAACATGAACAGACGAATCCAAATGAACATAAGGAATTCATTGGCATATCAGTGAGCATCCAGTGGCAGCTCAAGAGTGATTCGTACCTTATTGCCCAAGGACTGCAGGGGCTTTTATCAGTTGCCTAAAGAAGGGTTTCTAGTTCTACCAGAAGTGCCTTGGGGTGTCCTGAGCCCTCTTTCCGGGAATCTGTATGGCTTCCATCCCGTGTCACCAGAATGCTGTGGGCGTGTCAAACATATCAGGGCATCTCCAATGCCTTACTGACGTCCCTGGTTGAACTGAACATGAAAGGACACATCTCAAATGTTAAGAATCTTGATTAGAAGTTAATGAAAGACTTAATGTTTTATAGCAAATAACTGTAGATCATTTACTACTCTATCACAATGTACTGCTGATCATAATGGTGATTGATTCATGAGCACAAAACAATGGCTAGTTTAAAATATTTTACATTACTTTCTGAAGATAGATAAATTTTTCCTGGTATTATCTAATAGTTCAGTCTGAAAAAGACATTTATTTCTGCATGTGTGCAACATCAAAATTATTCTTCCTTCATCTAGATGTGGTGTCTTTTTTCCAAAAACTCTAAATTTGTTTTCAATGCCACATATTATTCAACATGAATAATCAAAAGAAGACATAAAAGCTCAAATAGGAAGGTCTGACAGGACATATTCGATAAATCTAATTCCATGTTTCTGTATTTGGGTTAAAAATTATGGTGAAAAATAGCTAGAGTGTTAACATTGAAAAGACAGAAGACAACAACCTGGATCGCTGTCCCAGACTACATATAAATTCTGTTAGACTTCACCGAGGAGACAAGTCTATACAAAGACATCTGTGTATTTTAATAGGGATCATGATTCTACAACACATGCATGCCTTTGCAGAAGTAAATATAAGAAGAATTATTTTCCTATTCCCCACTGGAATTCCATCTGGCAGTACTAATAGACCAATTACCTTCAACAGCTAATGGATGAAATGATAAAGAAATTGTGCTGAAGGATTGTATTTTTGGTTACTAATCTTGAATAAATGTCAACTACAACTTCTGCCTGTGGAAAAAACCTATTTTCTGGATAAATTTCAGTTAATCCGTTTTCTGACTGTAAGGAAACAGTTTTTAAAGAAACTTTTAGACTCTAGTGGGCTGTCTGACTTGGCTTCTTGTTTTGACTCTGATCCTGTTTTAATTTGCCACCCTCTCTTGTCTGCTAATGAACCTGTCCTTAGTTGTGCAAGTGTCTCCATACTGCTGGTATACATTCTCATAATATTAATTCACAGAGCCAGTACTTTTCTAAATTCAGCCTTTTCTCATTTCAAATGTTATGATGCACTCAGAAAATGAACCCACAGAGACATTCAGGATGCCTACCTCTCAGTTTTCTATAAATTTTAGCACACATTTTCCTAATAAAATTCCTTTCTTTTTTTCCCCACTTTTTGTTCTAAACAAACTATGTTCACCTATCATTTAAATTCTATGATCTGTTCTGGAATCCTCTATAAAGCCTATTAAGTGTCAGTTTTGGCTGTATACTAAGACTGAAAAGCATTCTTACTTTAGATGATTCATATCATTATATTTGATTTAGATACATGAAAAGAACATAGCTACCTTGGAGCAAACATTATAAACAACATATAAAATGCTGTTTGATCAACTTGAAAGCAGTGTAAGAAACTATTTGCTTTTAATTTTGAAATAAGAATCCAGTTCATAATTTCTCCTTACCAGTTGTTGTAAAGCTTTTTGCTTTTGGTTTTAATGGAGTCTTCTGTAGGGTTGGTTCTATTTTATTTTATTTTTAAATTCATTTAGTGCAAAAGGTGTTAATACATTTGAAAAGAAAGTATTTGTTTGAGTTTTTTTCCCTCTCCCTCTTTCAGTTAATCTGATTTAGGCATACGAACAGGAAAAACTTGCTCAGTTTTATCCCACAGAATAGCACTAGAGGTTGAATGACACAGCCTTTAAGTGAGTTTGTGTCAACTTTAATTAAAGCTCCTCCTTCATTTCAGAGGGTAATGTCAAACCAGTAATAAGACAGACATTCTGATGTGTACTCTGTTTTCTGAACATATCCACACTATTTTTGGTCCATGTAATTAACTGTTTTGGTTAAATGATTACCATTTTCCTAACTTGGTCTTGTTCTCTTCTGGGAAAAGAAGCTCCCTGTGTTGATGAATCAGGAATATTCAGTACTTGAAGCTATAAGTCATGCTTTGCTTGATGATACTTGTTCATATTTTTGAACTTCTCTCCATTTTTCCTATGATATCCAGCAAACAGCTCTGAAGTTACTATTACCCATACATGGTTCTGAGCTTCCTGGATTCATTATATATTCAGGGGGAGCCTATTGACGAAATCTTCTTACTCCAGCTACAGGAGACATTGTACTAACAAGCTCTTGACCTGCTGGGGGAATTCAGCCGCCTTAACATCTGATGGAAAAGCATCATAGAAAGCTGTAGACAATCCAGGAAACTTGTGGAACTCACTGTGGATATCTTCTTTAGCCAGATAATAGACAGCCCTACCAGAGGGGAAGCAATACTAGACCTGATAGTGGCCAGTGCAAGTGAGCTAATGGGTGACATCAAGATCAGAAGCAGCCTGGGTTGCAGTGATCATACACTGGGGGAATTCACATTCCTGAAGGATATGGGTCAGGTGAAGAGCAAAGTGTTAGTCCAGATGAATAAAGCCTTCTTGAAATTCCATATTCTCAGAAAAATGGAGAGGAAACACCAAAGGATTAAAAGCAGCATGAATTTTAGAGTGAGAAATGCTTCTTGCATTTGTTCTTTACTGCCATTCCTCTACCAGAAAAGCTCAGGTGATGCTGACTTTTATCTCTCTCTGAGCTTGGACCAATATTTTCCTGAAGAGATCAGCCAACACACTGGCAGTTTGCTAGTCTTCTGGACTGTCCCATATGTTGTAACCTGAAAAAGACTATGCTCAGCTAGTTGTCTCGTTAAATTTCCTGTGGATGATTGATTCAAACCCTTTCCTGAAGACAGACAATGAATCCCAGATTTACCACTGTGTCAACTGAAATCAGGTTTCAGTTCTCAATACTTTCAGTCTTTTCCCATGGCATATATTCCAGAAAGGAGATGTTGGAGGACAATGATGAAGACAGAGGAAGAGACTCTTTTGCCTTCTCCTGTGTAATTTCTACCATGGAGAGGTATTTCACTGTAACAGACCTTTCAGCAGAAGGAAAATAATTCTATGTATAGTTTTTCTCTTCAGACATGCTGTAAAATTAAAATCCCTGGTAGAATTTAATTTAACTTTGGAAATAATATAAAATATAAGTGCAGATTATTATACAACAAAGAATTTAAGTCTGAGTGGCATAAATGAAGATTAGTGAACAGCACAGTACAGCATTTCTTCTCGCAGAGGTTTTTTACATCTACCAATTATGCTGAATAACAATAAGATCTGCTTGAATTAAAACATTATTGGAGATTACTGAATTCTTGTCTTATTATATAGTGGTAAATATTAATTACACATTTGTATGTTGTTCACCTGGCTGAAACTCCCCAGTCACAGCCTGACAAAATCTTTTGTGCTGGAATATCTCATGACTCTCCATGAAGCTGTTCAGGAAAAATAACACACAGCTGCATAACTTATTTCCATCCAGGGCCAGGTACTGCTAGCACATGAGTAGAGTGGTGTTTGAATAATATTTAAAGTCTGAAGCTGGCTCTATATTTCATCAGACTTGAATATTATGAGAAAAGAGGTTTCATTCTGAGTTACATTCAAACTAATTGTACTCTCAATGTTTATGTCTGGACACATTTAAAATCTCATGTAAATATGGTGCAACAAACCTGTGCTGTCAAAACAGAATAAGAATTATAAAACTTGTGCTTCTCTCTGAAACTACAGTTTACATAAAATCCACTTCAAACCAGAACAGCACTTCAGGAGAACCTTAACTGTTTTATTTTGTACTAGAGAAATATATTTGTGTATATTTATGATTTCCAGCAACTTCCTATAACGTTTATTTTTCTATTGAGTGGCAATAGAGTGGAAAAGCTTTCACAGCTTTCACAAAGCTTTCAATTAAGCTGATACTAAATCAAAAATTGGTATTTAATGATTGGTGGAGTGTGTAAAATGCATCAGAAATTTCTTTCTAGCCTCAGCTGTTCAGTGCTTATTGGTTACTAATCTCAAAAGAGATTGCAGAACTAAATTATTTACTTCGTTCTCCAACTGAGGATAGAAATGCATGACATGAACAGTGTAGAACATCTTGCATTTCCTCTGCTTTGCTGTGGATATAACAGATCTTCTGGTGCATCACAAGCTATAAAATTATCTTATTTATTCTGCAGAACCTTGCTTGCATAACGGCACAAAGAGAAGGCCATGTGTTAAGAGCTTATATATGCTGCACAGCTTAGCCTCCACATAAGATCTGAAGGTAATGCAAACAGTCTATAGGTATGGAAACAGAGTAAAATGAAATGTGGTGAAATCCTCCTCTCTCTCCCACAGTGTTTTTCTGGCTCACCTACAACACCAGGCCAAAAAGCTAAAGGTTAGAAATGCCAAGCATAAATACTGTATAACTTCAGTTTTTTATTTTTGTAGCTGATCTTTTTTCGATCTGAATAGATGTTTTCTTTCCCTCAATACTTTTGCTTCAAGGAAAAGAAGAATTCCAGTGTGCAAACATGTTATTTACTTTCCATGGCAGAAGTGGGGAGTATTATAGTGATCAAAAAGAAAAAGGTTTTTGAAAGAGATGCTGAAGCATTTGAAATCCAAACTGTGACCAGCTCTGGCTATTATTCCACTGCACTGGAAAACTGTGTGCTGTGTGCAGAGGGGAATAAGACGAAGCAGAAGGGTTCCAAAACCCTAATGTAGATCTGAATTTCTGCTTCTATAAAAGATTGAACTGAAACTGCCAGAATTTTTACTTAAACTAGAGGCCTAAAATTTTGCTGTTTGGGTACATGTCTTCTTCAGGGTTTGATTAATAACCTGATTTTATTAGTCTGAGGGTTTTAACTTTACACTATATTATAAACACCTGAAAAGAGGAAGCTGGAAATTTATGAGAGAAGCCCTAAGAGCCCCTTACCTACACTGACAAAATTGCCACCACCATAATTTCTATTAAGTGCTACAAAATTACAGAGTAACAGCTCTGAAATTGCATGTGACATCTGCATAAATGCCAAATCAATTCATTACATTCAGCCATATTACAAAAAGCACTTACTGAATTTGTACTGATTACAACTCTTACAAATTAACACTTACCCAAGCAAATGTACTTCCCAGTGTACATATATTATTTAAAGATCTCAGTTTAGTCAAAGGAGGGTAACAGTACAAATAATGCTACCACTTAACATGGAGTATCATATCTGAGTAAAGTACCCCAATATTTTAAAACACTTTTAAAGTGCTCAGTTTTTAGAAAAGACTCTTTTTTCTTTTTTTTTTTTTTTTAATTTTTGACTAAGCATGCCTTGTCATTCTTTCATCCAGTCTCTCAAGAAATGAGGTCTAAAGAACATGATAAATGTTCACATTATGCAGAATTTTCCTTTTTGAAATCTCATTCCCCATAGTGCAAGCCAGATTTTATAGAGATATAAGTCACAAAGAAATAAGAAGCCAGTAATGAGACAGAAGAATATTTGAAGTACAGATGCAAATCCTTACCACGTGCTGGGCAAAAGTAGTCTGCAGAGACTGTCCTGAAAAGTGAACTTCCATTAACATTTTGTAAGCACTAAATTTGCAACAGAAAAATGCTGGAATTATACGTCCGTGAAATGTCAAAGGCCTTCTGATTTATCTCTAAGCAGAACATTTTAGTTACATCTACATAAATATTTTAACAGGAATTTAATTTTCATTTTAGTCACACAATAAATCTCTTTATTGCACCACGTCTTCTTGGCCTAAATAAGTTACTTTTTGTGTATGAGCATGAAGATGGTTGTGTTTATTCATCTTTCCACTTTGATGAATACTGTTTGAATATACAATGTATCAATATACCTATTTGCATACAAATCTTGCCACAGGCTGTTTAATTTTTGTCTAGATCATCTATTAATTTAGACATAACTTATCCATGACTAGCAATTGACTTCTATTTGACTCCAACCCTGAACCTTTCAAGGTTACACCAGAATAGAACTACAGTAAAAAGTAACAAAAGAAAATCTAGAGTAGGTATATTGGCAGCTGTACATACACCGTCAGAGGAGAAATATCAGAACTTTACTGTGTATTTTATTGTCAGTGCATTTTATAAATAGCAGTAGGAACTCAGACAGTTACTATCTGACTGAATCTTACTTACTGTGCATTTCAGATATCATTGCTGTTGCAGCTTGATTGTGTAGTGTTAGATATGGTGAAAATGTTTAGACGGTAACTTATAATGTCTCCAGAGGATGATAAACTGGGCATGGATTACTTTTTCTGCTTGACAGAATGCTGGAAATAAGCTCCTAATAGTAGAAAGTTTTTGTGAGCAGAGCAGTCTGGTGCAGAGCTACTTGCCCTTTCCAAATCTGTTTGGCACAGGGTACAGAACCAGGAGTGCTGACAGTGCGAATGAACAGGCAATCTGTACATAGCCTTTTTGCAATTCTCTTTGCAAGCTCTTTACTTGCATTCTTGATGAAAGAAAATTTTGATGAAACAACTGTAAATCTCTCTTCAGGCACGTGAGTTAACTCTATGCAAATCATACTGCCCTGCCTGAAAATTATCACTTCTGATTTATTTGATCTCAGCATAGAACATTTGCTCTAGCACTCAGAGGGGAACAGGCACAAGTGTAAATAACAACTGGTAGTTGGAATTAGGCTGTTAATGAAGAGATTTTCAAAGGCTTAAACAGAAGCTAATATCAAGCAGTTCTAATCAAGTCTTTCACCGTAATCTTGGTTTCTATCACTCATTTTTACCTTTGAAGATCTTCCTCTAACACTGTTCTGTTCAGTAAATTTTTTAAACTTGTGGTAAGCGTAAGCTTACAAATCTGTTGGCATAATATTTGAAAATCTGACTCTAAATTGTTACCTTAGGAAGTTTTCGGCTGCAAGCCAAGTAGGCATAAATAAGTAGAGACACATTATTATAGCCTCCCTCAAGGAAGTTGTCTACTCTACAGAGAATTAAGATAACAGCAGACATTAAGATTGTCTAATCAGTATCATTTAGCAGACCTAAGCTGATTATAAAAGTTTTAGAAAAGAGTAACTGGACATTATGCAAGAAAACTTGGAAATTTTGAAAGTCAGATGACTGTACAACTCAGTGTATACAAATATATGATACATAAACAGAGAGGTGTTAACTGAAAAGTAGGTGCAAAGATGGCCTTGTTGAAGGATAGGCTCCAATATAACACGGGGCACTGGAATGCAATCTTCTTTCCATTTTTGCTTTGAAAGGTAATTTATAGTTGTCTTGGTAATTATTCAGTCACTGACTTCTTTATTACACCTGTTAAGCCTAGGATTTCTTCTTTCCTATTAACTACTTTATATAGGGTGACCAGAAAAGAGTTTAGAGATAGTTAGAAACATCAGTCTATAGAAGACAACATGCTCCTCTTTGGGCAGATTTTGAAAAGAGAGTTATGGCAGGATCTGGGGCTGTGAGTTTCCTTAAAGTCACTGTGACTGCCACAAAAGCTTTTCTTTTCCTTCTAAAGTGCTTAATGAATAAAGGAGAAACACAGCAAATATGCTGTTGTACTTCACACATCTTAGCAAGAAGTTAATTGACCTACTTAGGAACAAAGACATGCTCATCCAGTCTCTGTGCTTAATTGAGTCACTGAATATCTGGTTGAATGAGATTTTTGGAGGTCATCTGGTCCAATTTCCAGCCTGAAACAGGACTATTAAACAAGACCAGATCAGAAAAGCCCTGGGTTTTACTAATTTCACCTCCTGTCTGCTGCAGTGCTACATAGTTATGCTGTATGAAAATTGTCTGTCTTTCCCAAAGTATTTTGACACTATTCATTTCTATAGGCAGGCCACCAGATCACCAAACCTTTCTTCAGTTCAGTAGACAATGCTTAGCACTATTTTTTTTAACCCAAGTTCCTATATTTTCCCTGAATTTATGGCCCCACCTGTAAGCCATAGAGCTTTATCACCAGTGAGCCAATAATTCACATTCTGAGGGATTGTGCAAATGCTATATGTTTCTCTAATTGTAACCTATTGGGAAAGTTCAGAGCTCAATGATCCTTATGCTCACTGTTCATTTTTTATTGTATAGTGAACTACAATAGACTCTATCATAAAGTACTGTGGGAGTACTGGCTGTTTCCAGTCCAGGCAAAGAACTCTTATTCTCTCTGTTCCACTTCAGTTCCACTTCTATGTGACTTCTCATTTTTGCTCTCTAAACTCCAGTCCCAGTCACCTAACTTGTAATGATTCTTTTGCTCTGCTCAGGTACAGCAAAAAATTATGAGCAGATTAATCTGTAAAACTGTAATTGACTGCCAATAGTCAAGGTAGCTGGAACTCCCACAAGGGAGTGCAGTTCCTCCCAGGAAACAACGCAATATTTACATTCCATGAAGTTTCTTTTTTCCTTAAATTCTTCCTTTTTGATCAACAGCTGATTTGAGGGATCTACTTGAAATAACTGACACAGTTAACACACAGATCAGTCTGCTTTGATTAGATCACAATTTGACTCTTTCTTTACATGGGAGGTTCCTAGCATAACATCTTCCTGAAAAGATTGAATAGTGACAAAACTTGCTTATCTTCACAAATTAAGAACTATCAAAATCAGAAAACAGATTCAAATGCAAAACATGAAGCATCTGTAGCAGATTCAGTAAGATTAGCAGTCAGTCAAAGACAGTTTAGACTAACAGAAAGTTTATTCCTTTGAACCTGCACAGCTCAAGTGAAGCAATACTTTTCTACTTTCCTCTCCTGTCTTTCGAGTATAATATTTTGAACTTGAACATTGGCTGGAAAGAACTGCAACCCTAAACTAATATGTTCTACTGAAATATTTATCAAACTTCTGGAATCCTTTCTGGGACAGATGGGAGTCACAATTATGTGCAAATGTATAGCATGAAAATGAGAAGACAGCTTGTCTTGCCACAGGCAGCAGGCGTGTGTAACACCAACACCGGCAGCTTCATGGTGAAGATACACCAAGTAAAAATGGAGTACTGTCCTATCAGTAGAAATGGCAGCACAAATAGTGCATCTGTTTAAAGAATTAGCAAAACTGATAACATGCAGAAGTACTAGGAGACATAAACAAAGTAAGCTATTCTGTGACACAAAGAAATACTTGGGTAGTACCTTCTTTTTCTTTCCCCAAATACAGTAAGATTAAAAGCCATTTGCCTAAGAATCATGATGGAGTTATCAGGGTGGAGTGCGAGGTTTTCATTGGTAAAATGCCTTCCTGAACCTGCTTTAAATTATGCTAGTTGTCATTCTGGATTCCATACTTGGGAAGAGAAGGGTACACTTCCTTCTGTTTCTGTTGCAAATGGTAAATCTGGCATTCTATTTAGAGATCTTCTACAAAGCAATTCCCCAAAGATGGCAGTGAGATCCTTGGAGTAACTGAAGTGCCAAAATGTAATGATTACTTCTAGGGTTAAACAATGGGGTTTACGGATTTCTTGTGCACTTCTCCAACAGAAGAAAACTAGTAGTGTGTAAGGCAGGAGGGACAGGGAAAGAATTCTCTGGGATATATTCCATATGTAAAAGCTAATATTGAAATATAGGTGCCCATCTAGCTCAGAATCTCTACTCAACAGAGCAGTTGTATAAATTGCCTCTGACTAATGACAGTAAAAGGTCTGAATCTCTATAGTCCCTGGGAAATTTAAAATCTGAATTTAATATATTGCAGCTTCATTTTTGAACTAATGTAGGTGTATAAAAGGTGTTTTGTTTAAAGAATGCTTTTCTGTAGAGAGTGAAGTACAGAAGGTATGTCTCAGAATGCTACCAACTACAGAAGTTCTTAAAAGAAGAATAATAGAGGGAATTCAAATTCCATAAAAGAATGGGGTCTCCTGCAGGCTTCAGATCCCACACCAACCTAGAAGAAAATACCACCTTGGAAGAAAACATTATACCACTGAATAATTACGCTGAGCTAAAGCCTAGATGTCCTGATGAGGATCTGTACTGTAGATATGTAAAAGAAGATCTCACATCTACTTCAGGCATTTTTGAGTCTGAGGTTGCATGGGCTTTGTAAAAGAAAGGGGAAAGTCAAAATGGAAGTGCTTTAGATGTACAAATATATTAATATAAAAATCTACTCCTCAGAAATTTCCTTAATTGGTTGAATTAATGTAAACATCACTGCAAAAGTATCTTGAGAAATTAAAGTACTGTGCTGAGCAGGTAAAGGTGAATTTCAAAATATTCAGTGTTCAGTGTGATTTAGAAAAGCTCTAAAGACATTCAGAGATTCTATAAAGGCCACTGTAAAGGTCTCAAGTGACTTCTACTTGTGGTGTGAACTGAACACCTGCTGAAGACAACCTGCAGCACAACAACTTCGTTCCTTCCTTCCTTCCATAAAGGAAGGCACAAAAACTCCTGCAGCAAGAAAAAACTTAAAAATATGATGGGGCCACAACATACTTTCTTTTCAGTGGGATATACATGGGATGTGGCTACCAAATATTTCACAATGGAAGAACTTTAGTTACCATAAACCACTTTCAAGTAGTTCACAAAACCCACCCAAATCCTCAATTAATTTAGTCTGTATTTCACAGTCAGTGATATGTAAGACTGTTATTTTCCTCATCCTCTACTCCGTTACAATTCTTCACAGAACCTGTTTTAAAAGCATTGTCAAAGTGCCCAAGTGCTTTTTAAGCAGGGTACAGCTATCTGTATCCTGCAAATAAATCATGAGCTCTCCTTCTGAGTTCAGTCTTTAAAAGCCACAGGATTTTGCATCAACAAAGTCTCAGCAGCAATGTAATCATATGGATTATAATTAACTGGACCAGTTGAAGGACTAACTGAGGCCCTGTAAAACTAATGGATATTGCTGAACTTTGGTATTCACATAAGAGAAATGTACAGTGAACTAATTACAATTTCTATTCTGTGTACTGTCATTCATTTCACAGCTTCCCTGAGTAACATTCCCTCAGCAGTCATGCAGCAAACTGTCCCCAAAGGTCACATGTGAAGTCATTATATAGAATGTGATGAGCATTGTTTCTGGGCTCTAATTGGAAACTATATCATTTTGGCTTGTCACAGCTCTGTTGTGTTTGTGCCTATTGATAGGACCATGCATGTCTATAAAACCTCTTGTGATCTTAAAGACCTTGCAATGCTGAAGGAGCTTGCTGAATCAGGATCTCTCACATTACATGGTCATTCGCTGTTTGCTAACTAATGAGGAAAATAATACCAAATAAATCAAATGAAGGAGAACTTATTCGACCATTCACTCAACAATACCAAAGTTCTTTAGAAACTAACTTTAATTAGTGCCCCATGGTGAAGACAAGCATAGTTACCCTAATTTTACAAAGTGAGGAAAGTGACACTAAAGGTCTGTCCCAATGTCATAGTGACTCAATGAAAGGAGCTTCCAGGAACCCACTGTTCACTAAGCCTGTAAACAGTGCCAGACTTTGGCAGAATGCAGCAGCAGCTCCACCTCAGAGGGTTTGCCCAATATTTCTGCTTTTGAGACTCAGCAGAACATAGCCTTCTCCTCAATAAAAGTACTTGATGAAAATTTATGCAGAGCACTAAGAAGCTAGTCTCCCTGGACAATAGAATCGAGTATTACATTATTCAGCCATCTCACTAATACAGGTCCTCCTGCAGATGAGAGACTGCAATGTGTATGGTCCTACTAATGATTCTGGGCACCAGCACCCAATGTTCTAATGTTTTACCTCTCTCTGCAATGATATTTCCCCTTGGACTGTAGAATCTCAATCAATTTCTTTTGGAAAGTTGATAGCAAAAAAATTTTTAATATTTGGTCCCAAAGGTGCTTGCATAGGAAATGGCTTTTTTGTTGTTGTTTTTTTTTTT